>NC_134541.1:68295114-68604856 GCF_050624435.1 Tenrec ecaudatus | reverse complement strand
ATAATCAAACTTTTCGGGGATTACTAGACACCGGCTCAGAACTGACACTAATTCCAGGAGACCCAAAATGTTTCAAAGGCCCACCAATCAGAGTGGGGGCTTATGGAGGTCAAGCTATCAATGGAGTTTTAGCTCAAGTACGCCTCACTGTGGGTCCAGTGGGCCCCGGGACCCATCCTGTGGTTATTTCCCCAGTTCCAGAATGCATCATTGGAATAGACATACTTAGTAACTGGCAGAACCCCCATATCGGATCCCTAAAATGTGGAATAAGGGCTATCATGGTAGGAAAGGCCAAGTGGACACCATTAGAATTGCCATTACCTAGGAAAAGAGTAAACCAAGAGCAATACCGCATGCCTGGAGGGATTGCAGAGATCAGTGCCACCATCAAAGACTTGAAAGATGCAGGGGTGGTGATTCCTACTACCTCCCCCATTTAGTTCACCAATTTGGCCTGTAACGAAGACAGATGGATCCTGGAGAATGACAGTGGATTATCGTCAGCTCCAATTGCAGCTGCTGGCCCAGATGTGATTACATTGCTTGAGCAAATTAATACTTCTCCTGGTACATGGTATGCAGCTATTGATCTGGCTAATGCCTTCTTCTCCATACCAGTCTCAAAGGCCCACCAGAAGCAGTTTGCCTTCACCTGGCAAGGGCAACAATATACTTTCACAACTCTCCCCCAGGAGTACATCAACTCTTCTGCCCTGTGCCATAATTTAGTCCGAAGGGACCTTGACCACCTGTCTATTCCACAGCATGTCACACTGGTCCATTATATTGATGACATTATGCTGATTGGACGCACTCAGGAGGATGTATCAAAGACTCTAAATTCATTGGTACAATATCTGCGTACAAGGGGTTGGGAAATTAACCCAACAAAGATTCAGGTACCCTCCACATCAGTACAATTTCTAGGGGTCCAGTGGTGTGGGGCATGTCGAGATATTCCTACTAAAGTGAAGGATAAGCTATTACATTTAGCTCCCCCAACGACTAAAAAAGAGGCACAACGCCTAGTGGGCCTCTTCGGATTTTGGAGGCAACATATTCCTCACTTGGGTGTTCTACTTCGACCTATTTATCAAGTGACACGAAAAGCCTCCATTTTTGAGTGGGGCCCAGAACAAGAAAAGGCTCTTCAACAAGTGCAGGCTGCCGTGCAAGCTGCTTTGCCACTGGGACCATATGATCCAGCTGACCCAATGGTGCTAGAGGTGTCAGTTGTAGATCAAGATGCAGTGTGCAGTCTTTGGCAGACCCTTATTCGTGAATCACAGCGTAGATAGACCATTGGGATTTTGGAGTAAAGTCTTGCCATCCTCTGCAAGCAACTACTCCCCCTTTGAAAAACAGCTGTTGGCCTGTTACTGGGCCTGGCTGGAGACTGAAGGCCTCACCATGGGCCACCAAGTCACCATGAGGCCTGAATTACCTATCATGAAGTGGCTATTGTCTGACCCACGTAATCATAAAGTTGGATGTGCGCAGCAACACTCCCTTGTTAAATGGAAGTGGTATATACGAGATCGGGCCAAAGCAGGACCTGAAGGAACAAGTAAGCTGCAAGAAGAAGTGGCCCAAATGCCAACAGTCTCCACTCCTGTTACATTGCCTCCGTTCTCCCAGTCTGCACCTATGGCCTCCTGGGGAGTTCCTTACCATACTTTAAGTGAAGACCAAAAAAGTCATGCTTGGTTTACGGTCGGCTCTGCACGATATGCAGGTGCCACTCATAAGTGGACAGCAGCAGCACTACAGCCCTTTTCTGGGATCTCCGTAAAGGACAGTGGTGAAGGGATATCTTCCCAATGGGCAGAACTTCGAGCAGTGCACCTGGCCGTTCAGTTTGCATATAAGGAAAAATGACCAGATGTGAGATTATATACTGATTCATGGGCAGTGGCTAATGGCTTGGCTGAATGGTCAGGGAATTGGAAGGACCATGATTGGAAAATTGGTGACAAGGAGGTATGTGGATAGACTTCTCTGAATGGGCCAAGAAAGTAAAGTTAATTGTATCTCACGTGAATGCTCACCAAAGGATTACCTCTGAAGAGGAGGACTTTAATAATCAAGTGGATAAGATGACACACGCTGTGGAGACTGGTCCTCCTCTTTCCTCTGCCACCCCTGTTATCGCCCAATGGGCACATGAACAAAGTGCACATGGCGGCAGGGATAGAGGTTATGCATGGGCACAGCAACATGGACTTCCACTCACCAAGGCTGACTTGGCCACTGCCACTGCTGAGTGTCCATTTGCCAGCAACAGAAACCAATATTACGTTCAAGAGATGGGACAATTCCTCGGGGAGATCAACCAGCAAGTAGGTGGCAGGTTGATTCCATAGGACCACTTCCATCATGGAGGGGACAGCGTTTTGTTCTTACTGGAATAGACACCTACTCTGGATATGGATTTGCCTTCCCTGCACGTGATGCTTCTGCCAAAACTACTATTTGTGGACTCAAAGAATGCCTCATGCACCGGCATGGCATCCCACATAGCTTTGCTTCAGATCAAGGAGCTCACTTCACAGCAAATCCAGTGTGGCAATGGGCCCATTCCCATGGAATCCACTGGCCGTATCATGTTCCTCATCATCCTGAAGCTGCCAGCTTGATGGAACGATGGAATGGGCTCCTAAAGACGCAATTACGACGCCAAGTAGGTGGCAACAACTTGCGGGGCTTCCTGATCTCCAGGAAGCTGTATACGCTCTAAACCAGCGGCCAATATATGGTGCTGTGTCTCCAAGAGCCAGAATTCATGGGTCCAGGAACCAAGGGGTGGAAGCTGGAGTGGCACCACTCACTATTACTCCTAGTGATCCCCTTGAAGCATGTTTGCTTCCTGTCCCAACAACCCTGTGTTCCTCAGGCCTGGAGGTCCTGGTCCTGAAGAAAGGAACTCTCCCACCTGGAAACACAGCACGGATTCCACTGAAGTGGCAGCTGAGAATGCCCCCTGGCCACTTTGGACTTCTCATGCCTTTGGATCAACAGGTCAGGAAGAGTGTCACCGTACTAAGTGGTGTGATTGATCCTGATGACAGAGTTAACAGGACAATGCTACAAATGGCAAAAGAAACGAAATAACAACCAATTAGGGCAGACGTGAATAACTTGGAAAACGTGAAAACAATGCAAACAAATCAATGCAGTAAAATAATTGTTTCTTTGAACAGATTAACAGAATAGGTAGGCCACTGCAAACCTAACCAAAGAAAGAAAGGAACATATAACAATAGTCACGCCACTGAGGGATAAAACAGGGAAAACTACAATGGGCTCTAATGATATTTAAAGCTGAATTGTATAGTACTATGAGTACCGTTACACCAATGAATTCAACATCCTGGAAGACATGGACAAATACCCTCCCAGATGGACCACAAGCAACTCAACAGACTCAGAGAAATAGAGAAAATAGACAAGGTTATCAAGAAAATGTCAACTAAAATATCCCCTGGGCCAGATGGCTTCACAGGAAAATGCTGGCAAGCATTCAGGCAAGAGCTGACAACAATCCTACACAAATGGCCAACTCCCAAATTTTCTCTATGAATCTAGCAGATTACCGATAGTTAAAGTGGGGAAGGATCCACAAGGATTGAGAATGACATTCTGATCTTTCTAATGAACATTGATTCAAAATCCTTAACAAAATACTGGTCAATATAATTCAAAATATGATAAAACGAATAATTCTCCATGAACAAGTGGGATTCATTCCAAGGATGCATGGAGGTTTCAACATCTGCAAGTCCATTAGCCTTATTCAGGGTATTGGTAAGAAAGAGGAATAAAACCACATGATAATATCAATACACACAGAAAAAACATTCAATATCATCCAGCACCCGTTCCTGTTTAACACATTACAAAGATCGGAATGGAAGGGAAATTCTTCAAGATAATATAAAAATTCTTCTAATTTGCCCTCTACAACAAGCTATATATGAAGCTACAAATGAAAAGTTAACACCAAAATTTGTATTCAGTGGAAAAAAGACAAAGGAATCGCGCTGAAAATGTCAACCAGACTGGATGCCCCTTGCACCCTCTTCTATTTAACAACGTTCTGGGGTTCCTAGTTAACAACATAAGGGAAAGGAAAGAGATCAGTGGTATACATCTGAGGAAAAAGAGGTGAAATTATCTTTATTCTCAGGTGATATAATTTTTTTTGTGATATAATTTTATAAACAGAAAACCCAAAAGCTCCACAAGGGGAGTGCAGGAAGTGAGAGAGGAATATGGCAGAGTGGAAGCATACAAGATCAACAAACAGCAGGCTATGGAACTACTATATCCATCAGCATAGTCCATGGAAGAGAAGATAAACAATTTAGTACCCTTCACAATAATACAGCACAAATTGAAGTTGGAAACAGAAAGACTTCTCCCAAGTTGTTTCGCCTAAATATATGGCAAACTAAGCTGCCTCCTACACGTGGTAAGTGACTATCCACTTGGAGGTGAACAGAAGTAGGTCAGAGGTTATACTCCCTAAGGGTTATCAGCTATCTAGAGGAATCAGACTGTGCAGTCTGTCACACCCTAAGTAGGGCCCACCTCCTTCTGATAAGGGCAGTAGTAAATTGTTTTCTTGTAGGAAAGCCCAGGGAGGTCAAGGCCACTCAAGAGTGACCAAGGTAGGCCGCCATCATGAATGAATGGTTCACCCTTCTTGTCACACGTATATCTCTAATTCCACCCTTTCCTGTCATGCCGTCACCCCAGCTCATCTGCTTGCTGTTCCGCTTATGCACATTGTATATCCCCCCCATTGATTGTATTGGCTATTGTACAACCCCTTTCTGTGATGTATGTCTCTACCTGCAATTAAGAGCCATGCATACCCCCAAAGATATATAAGCCTTGGTTAGCAGTAAATCTCTCCTGCACTCTCTCCTGGCCTGTACCACCAAGAGGAGCTGAGATGATCATGCAACCATGAAATGTGTTTGACTCCATTATTTCAACATATCTTCTGTCTCTTCTGATTCTCTATGACTTGACTATAGTCTTTACTTATTATCCCTGTATAATTGTGCCTACTGAACCCATGATGATGTGTTAAGGGCTGGATACGTTGACAAATTTAAATACCTAGGGGTATACCTAACCAAAAAGCCCAAAACGATTTGAATGTGGAGAACTACAGATCACTATTACAAGAAACCCCAAAGTGACCTCCAGAAATGGAAGGATATCCCATGGTCATACATCAGAACACGTAGTATAGCAAAGATTTCTGTCATGCCCAAGGTACTAGACAAATGTAATGGTACCCTACTACATGTACCAACATCCTTTGTCAATGAATTGGAAAACACTGACCAGCAATTTCATATGGAAAGAGAAGAAGGCCAGAATTCTCAGGGAACTCTTCAAGAAGAAGGATAAAGTCGAAGGACTTGCTTTACCTGACTTTAGCACCTACGATTGAACCACCATGGTGAAAACCACATGGTACTGTTATAATGACAGATGTTCGGACCGATTGAATAGAACGAAAACCTAGAAATGAAATCATCAGCATAGAGACAACTGACCGTTGATAAGGACCCCAAAATTATCAAATGAGAAGCTGATGCCCTCTTCAACAAGTGTTACTAGAAAAACACCCAACACAAAAGGTAAGGCAAACAAATGGCGTGAAAGGTATTCACTTGGGGAAGGAAGAGGTGAAGCTATCGTTGTTTGAAGATGATATGATTTTATATATGGAAAATCCCAAAAGCACCTGAGGGGAGTGCAGGAAGTGAGAGGGGAACATCGCAGAGTGGCAGGTTACAACACCAACAAACAGAAGTGTATCAGACTGCAATACACATCGAATAAGACCACAGAAGAGGAGATACCAAAAGGTGGTACCCTTGACAATAGCAAAGCACAAATGGAAATAACTAGGGCTATACCTGACTAAAAGAACAAAATATTTATATGAGGAAAGCTACAGAACACTATTACAAGAAAGCAAGGGTGAACTCAACCAATGGAAGGATAGCCCATGCTTATGGATTGGAAGTCTCAACCTAGTGAATATGCCAGTTTTGGCCAAGGCACTATCTAAGTTTAATGCAAAATCCCAATGAAATTACCCTCCTCTTTCTTCAAAGAAATGGAAAACCTGATTACCAACTCCTTATGGAGAGAGAAGAAGCCCCGAATTAGCCCAGAACTCCTCAAAAGGAAGGATACAGTGGGAGGGCTTCCTTTACCTGACTTTGGCATATGTTATACAACCACGGTGGTCAAATCCACATGGTATTGATACAATGACAGGTACGCAGACCAATGGAAAAGAACAACACGCAGGAATCAGATCATCAGCATACAGACAACTGATCTTTGATAAGGGCCCCCAAAATATCAAATGGGAAGCAGATGCCCTCTTCTACAAGTGGTGCTGGAAAAAAATGGAGATCTCCCTGTGGAAAAATGAAGTAAGACCTTTATCTCACTCCATGCAAAGGGATCAACTCAAGGTAGACCACCGAGCTCAAGGTAAAATCCTAAACAATTAGGGCCATCAATGAGGGGAAAAGGACACACCTGAGAACTTTGGGGCAGGAAATACTTAGGCTATCAGAAATAGGGAAGGACATACATACAGAGGAGTCACCAATTGAGAAATGGTATATACTGAAGATAAGACACCTATGTACATCGAAATAATTCACCAAGAGGGTACTAAGGCAGTCCACGGACTGGGAAAACATCTTTAGCAATGACAAATCAGACAAAGGCCTCATTACTAAAATCTACACTATTCTGCTAGCTTCCCAAAAGAGAAAAACCTATTTCCCACTGAGGAGGTGGGCAAAGGACCTGAACAGAAGTTTCACAGGGGGCAAAAATCAGAATGGCCAACAAACATATGAGAAAATGTTCCCGATCTTTAGCCATAAGAGAAATGCAAATGAAAACAACAATGAGGTACCACCTAATGCCTTCAAAGAAAGCCCAATTCAAAGAATCAGAAAGCAACAAGTGTTGGAGGGGCTGTGGTGAGATAGGAGCTATCATCCACTGCTGGTGAACCTGTAGGTATATACAGCCACGATGGCAATCCACTTGGTGATTTCTAAAGCAGATGGAAAATTACCTATCTTACGACCCAGAAATCCTCTAGTGGACATACACCCAGAGAGGCAAGGAACAAGCCACGGCCAGACAGCTGCGCTCTAATGTTCCTTGCGCCACAATTCACAAAGGCAAAGAGTTGGAAACAACCCAAATTTCCATCAACATACGAATGGATTAAAAAACCGTGGTACATAAATGTAATGGAGCACTACACATCACTAAGAAGTACTGATGAACGCAATAAGCACATCGCTGGATGATATGATGCTAAGTGAAGTAATCCACGCACAAGAGAACAAGTGCAACATGATTTCGCTGAGGTAAGCTTAAAAAATGCAAAAGGGGCATAGGGCAAGAGCAAATGTACACAAACGTTCCTGAGTGAGGTCCAGGTAGTATGGAATGGGACAGACCCAATCCAGGGGGTACATATGGTAGCCAACTGAAAAGGAAAAGGTAAAAATAAAAAGGAAAAAAAGGAGAAATGGATAGTGGAGAAAAGGGCACTGACCCACCCAAGGCGAGGGTATTGTTTATATCTCCATAGGGAAAGAGGGACCAGGCTTCATGCCGGTGCTCCAAGATGTGAATGCAATATACTGGCATGAAGCAGGGAACCAAGAGAAAGGTCTGAGGGCCAGGCCCCAATCCCTACTTCGTGGACAGCCACCCCTCCCCACAGAAGAATTTACATCAGAGGGCCGCATTGAAGCTATAGCTCAGGGAGAGTGACATGTCTGATCAGAGCACTGGGGAGCAAATGACGGGCGAGGAAGAGAGAGTGGAGCACACCCTGGCCCACCAAGCCTTGAGGATGATATCCCCACTCAGAGCAGCCAATGCACAGAGAGGACCATATGGCTGGCCCCACTATGAGACACGACATCCCTCACTGACACATAGCCCTTCAGGGGACAACACTGGAGACAGTGGGGGATTTGTGCCCGATCTGACACCACCATACCGAGGCAAAACTCTGGAGGAATGCAACAGAACAGCACGGGGAGCAGAACAAGGAAGTCCTGTGGAGTACCACAAACGACTTTTGGTCCAGTGCGTGTAACCCAATCAGACTCAACCAGAGAACACTCCTAAAGGTCAGCAAACAGGCCTTGAACCAATTACAGGCTTTCCCTTTTTTGTGTCATTGGCTTTTTGGTGGTGCCGTAGTTTTGCTTCCTTTTGTCACTTTCTTTTGCTCTGTCTTGTTTTTTGTGTGCATATTATGATCTCTTCAGGTCTATGTGTAGAAGATAGGCTGGATAAACAATCTGGAGGGGAAAGCAATGGGACCAGTGTTCCCCGGGGTACATGGCAAAGGGGGAGGTGGAGGAAAGGAAGTGGTGTTAATCAACCGAGGGACAAGGGAACGACAAGTGATCCAAAATCAGTGTCGAGGCGTGTGTAAGAGGCCTGTTAGGACTTGATCAAGGGCAATGTAACCAAGAGGAATTACTGAAACCCAAAAGAAGGCTGAGCATGACAGTGGGACAAGAGGAAAGTAAAAGGAAATCAAGGAAAGAACTAGTAGGCAAAGGGCATTTATAAAGGTCTAAATACAGGCGTGTACATGTATAAATATATTTAAATATGTTGATGGGGAAATAGATCTATGTGCATATATTTACTTATAGGTTTAGTATTGAGGTAGCAGATGGACATTGATCCTCCACTCAAGTACTCCTCAGTTCAAGAACACTTTGTTCTATTAACTTGGAAGACCATGATGCTCACCTTCCCAACATGTTTGCTCAAGACAAATGTGTGCATAAGCAAAGGAGGTGAAGAAAGCTGATGGTGTCCAGCTTTCAAAAGATATAGCATCTGGGGTCTTAAAGGCTTGAACATAAACATCGGCCATGTAACTCGGAAGCCACAAAACCCTATGGAAGAAGCACACCAGCCTTTGTGACCATGAGGTGAAGACAGAATAAGATACCAGGCATCAAAAACCAAACTAATAACACAATGCAAATGATGGAATTCAGAGTGGAGATCCAAAGCCCATCCAGAGACAAGTGGACATTCCCTCACACAAGGGTCAAGGGAAAGAACAGGACAGCCAGGGTGCAGCATAACACCGAGAGAACACACAATGTTCCTTAGTTCTGTCATTCTTCCCCTCCACCTCACTCTCATGACCCGAGTTTCAACTCACAATCAAGCTACACTTGAGCATATGCCCTGGCGCAGATAAGATCTTTCGACATACTGAATCCAGAACTGGTCATCCATGTGGAACAGGAATGGGAGGTGCGATACCTGTTGGTAGGGGGAAGGTGGGAGGAGAAATGGGAGACGCTGGTAACCGACTACAGTGATGAATGTATAATCACCCCACCTCACAGCCACGGGGACAAACAACAGTAACTTGGGTGAAGGGAGACAGCGGGCACTGTAAGATATCAAAACAATAATAATTTAGCATTGATGAGGGTCCCATGAGGGTGGGAGAGTATGGAAAAAGGGGCAAAAAAGAGGAGCCGACGCCAAGGACTCAAAAAGAAAGAAACCGTTTAGAAAAGGATGATGTCTAAGTATGCACAAATGTTTCAGTACAACTGATGTATAGGTTGTTATGAGAGGTGTGACAGCCCCAAGAAAATGATTTATTTAAAAAATTGTAAAAAGCAGAGAAGGCAAGTGGACACGGGAAATATAGGTGCCGAGGCAGAAGGGGAACCAAAAACAAGCTGAAGAGGAATGTCCTTCACCCCGAGTAACAGAGAGAAATGGCCTGGAACTAAAGCTAATTGCCTGATTTTTATTTCTAGCTTCTTAAACATTGAGAAAATAAATTTGTTTGCTGAAGTCTTCCACATATGATCTTTCTATTATACAGACACTAGATAACCATGACACTCCATTTCCCCTTGAAATCTATTTCTTAAAATATAGATGGAGCGCATTTCCACTCCCCCCAAAAGTTGGTATAATGTGAAACATGTAGCCTATGTCATTGAACAACATGTGTAGAAATTGTTTAATCGGATCCTATTTTATTACGTAAACTCCCAAGAAAAGACAATTTATATATATAACAAACTCTGAGGAAAGCATGAGAATGTGGGAGAGTATCCCTGATAGGCACCCCAGAACCGGAGAAAACAAACAACAACAAAAATCCACAACGAAAATAATGCAAGAACGTCAGGAAGTGTTACGGAGTCGCTCCCACACAGACCACTGACCCACAAGCAGCTGCAAAGTAACAAAGCAAAACTTTATTACAGAAAGGCAAAAAGACAAATAGACAAGAAGACAACTCCGGATTTGGGCTACAGCATGGCCACACAGGGTCCAAAGCTGAAGCGTCTGGCCAAATTTTTCTTTCCCTTTTATACACTTAAAACCAGCAAGGCGAGGGGGGTAGAGCAAGGAATGGGAAAGGGTGTTTACACAAGATAACAGGGATGCGGGTAGTTCAGCATGTCCTGCTCAGCTTATCTTGGACCAGAAGATTTTGCAAAACTTCTTGCTCACATTTATGAGTAGATATTTGCAAGGTCACAGGGACTTGCTTTTCTAAAATAACATACCTCTCCTAGAATGGGGGGGTGGCACTTAAGCTTTTCAAAATGGAGTAACTTAAGACAAATTATTTTATTCTATTAAGCCTTAACATTCCCTCCTCTTCTAGTAACTAAATCAAATCCTTGATTCCCTAACTTTTTTATTTGCTAAAACCTGATAATTGGTTTTAAGAACCATCAACTTGATATCTTGTAGCGAGTTCTGATTAACTTGAGAAGGGCGTTGAAAGCACACGGGCCCACAGTGAGGGCAAGTACGAACAGAATAAGGGGCCCAGCAATGGCACTAAGTAAAGATGTGAGCCCGGGAGAGGCTGAAAACATCTGTTGATACCAGTTTTCTTGACTGGTTAGGGCCTTTCTTCTATCTTGCAGTTGTTTTTGGAGTTATATATTTTTTTAATTACACCGGAGTGATTTACATAAAAACAGCATGCTTCTTCTAATGCCATACACAAACCCCCTTGTTTAAGAAACAGCAAGTTTAGGCCTTTTCTATTTTGTAGCGCTATCGGCTAGGGAGCTTAGGGAGGTTTCAAGAGCAGTTACTGACTTTTCTAGAGCCTGGAGATCATGATTACCTTGCAGGCTGAGGGCAGTAAGTCAGCCCCTTCCTTTATTAGTGCTGTACTCCCAAGTGCGGTAGCCCCAGCAACCCCTAGTGCTAGCAAAACTGGGACTAGCACAGGCGCGCGTTTGAAACATCCCGTGAAGTGGCGAGAGTCAAGATTAAGATGTTCACGCCCCCCTTCTCCTGAATGATAATACACCTGCGGAATGATGTGCGTTAAAATACAAAGGTTGTTAGTTAGTAAGGGAGCATACGCCCATGGGGTGTACATAGTCCTTGTCCCGAGATGTCTCCCAGCGTTAGTTTGGGTTCCCTCTTCCCAGCAACCTTTGCCGCAGTCGGGGTACTCAGGACAACAGGGTATGGTCCTTCCCAGCGTAGTTCTAGTTGACCTGGACTTAGTCTTTTTACCCACACTAGGTCGCCGGGGTTGAAGAGGGGTTTTCGGCTTTCCTCGTCGCGGGCCGGAGTCTGGTCGGACGGCACGTTGTTTCTGATTCGCTGGCGCTCTGCTTGCAAGGCCCGTAATGACTTAACCATGTTATGGTTTTTGATTTCGCTTAACACTTTACTTCCAATCTTAGGTAACAATGGGCGTGGAAACCCGTACATTATCTCAAATGGAGAATAACCATGCTTTTGAGGTGTACATCTCACCCGAAGCAAGGCAAAAGGTAGGAGGCTAACCCAATCTCCGCCAGTTTTTAACTTTCATTTAGTGAGAACTTCCTTAATTGTTCTATTTGCTCTTTCTCCCTGTCCAGAGCTTTGTGGTCGGTAACTACAATGCAACTTCCCATTGGTTTTTAGCACCCCAGTTGGTAATTTTGTTAAGTGGGCAGTAAACGCCAGGCCATTGTCAGATCCTATGAACATAGGGAGTCTGAATCTGGGAATCATTTCAAAGACTAACTTTTTAACTGCAATGAGGGCAGTTTCTCTCTTTGTGGGATAGGCCTCTGTCCAGCCAGAAAAAGCGTCCAGAAAAACAAGGAGATACCTGAAGTTGCCTGGTGCTCGTGGGAGTTCAGTCAAATCTACTTTCCAATGTTCACCTGGAGCTTTTCCTTGGTATCTTTGTCCTGGGTGATGAACTGGGACAGGGTTAGCATTTACCTGAGCACATACCGGGCACCTTGCAGCTTCACTTCTGGTTAGCTGGTACAGTCCTTTAATTACATAATCCTTGTGCAGGAGCTCTGCTAATTTTGGCCAGTTCTTGTTCAGCTTGTGAGTAATGGGGAGGCTCGAGGTTGTTAGAGGGTTCTAGCAGAGGCAGGATGGTTTTGGAGCTGGCTGCTTGGCGCGCAGCCTGATCAGCCAGTCTGTTGCCATTAGATACTTGGCTTGGTACTGGGTGATTCTGGAATTTGAGAGCCATCTGTCTGGAGGAGCCCGGAGGAGTTGCTCTACATTGTGAGGAGCAGTGATGACGAGGTTCTGGTCAAAAGTGAGCTTTGAGGCTTCTTTCACCATCAGGGCGGTGGCTGCAATTGCCCTCAAGCAATTAGGCCATTCAGCAACTACTGGGTCGAGTCTTTTGGAGAGGTACGCTACGGGTCGTTTTTAGGGCCTGAGAGCCTGTACCAACACACAAGGTGAAAGGGCTTTTTGAGGTTAGAAAGGGCTAGGGCAGGAGCACTTACCAGTGCAGTCTTCAGCTTCTGGAAAGCCTTTTCTTCTACCTCTGTTCATATTAGTTCAGCCTTTGTTGCTCCAGTAGCTGCATAGAGTGGTTTGGCTAATTCTGCAAAACCCAGGATCCACAGGCAGCAATATCCTACTGCCCCTAGACATTCCTGTACCTGTCTTTTGGTGGTGGGTTTGGGTATAGCTTGGATGGCCTGGATTCTGCTATTTGACAAAGTTTGATTGCCATCCTTTAACTTATACCCCAGGTAGGTGACGATTTTTGTACACAGCTGGGCCTTTTTGGCAGAAACTTTATAGCCTAGTTGGCTTATTGGGTATTGTTTTACTCGAATTGGAGTGGCAGAGCTTTGTAATTGAACTACAATGGGTGCCCGGTGTTTAGCCAGCCCCGGGGGATTTGTTTTTGCCCACACATTACGGATTGTGGCTTTCCATCTTTCCAGGAGTCCCCCAGGGTCTTGGTGTTTCTTTTCGGCGTCTGCTGCAAGGAAGAGGTGAGACTCTTCTGTAAGGTTTATTTGGGAGCGAAACAGAACCAGAGATCCAATTAAGAAAGTTTTAGAAGCAGGCTTTATTGAGAAGCTTGTGGGCGGGATCAGCAACTCAGGGCATTGAGTTATTGAAGCCGCGCAGAGGGACGTTTGAGTGGTGTTTTTATAACCCTTTCTGACAGGCACAGGGGGAAAAAGGGGGATAACTATGCTTACTCAAGGAATTGTAAGAAAAGGAAGTGATTGTAAAAATTTTCTGGGAGTTGAGGGGGAGTTGGGCAAACTGGCTGAGCAAGCGTCTAGAAGGTGGGCAAGCTGACTGAGCAAGCGTCCTGTTAGTAAAAATATGCTGGTTTTATTCAAGGGAGGGGGGGGTAGGTACAGGGTAAGTTTCAAGAACTTAACATAGTTCCCAAATCAAAATGGAGTTACTTGTGCTAAGATCCTTCATCCCACACTCCACCCTATAGGGAAAATGGACGATGTTGTCTTTCGGTAACTGCTTCATGGTGACCATGGACGACGATTTAAGGGGGAGGGGGGCTTTCTAAGGCGGAGTACTGGGATTCTAGGGTGGACGCACGATGGGGGAATTCATATCGAGGCTCCGGAGAGTTTCATATTGGGGTTCATGAGGCTGCAACATCATTTGGTGAACTGAAGCTTGGGTGATGTTGCAGAGCCTGTTTTGGAAAAACTGGATAAAACAAGGAGCAATTAAAAGTAAAAGTGTAAATAAAATTATGGGTCCTATTATGGGGGCTAAAATGGAGTACAGAGAAGTGCTCCACCAGGGAGAAGTTCCATCTGTTGTTGGCCTGGTGCTCTGTAACTCACGGCTTAGTTTGTTAAGGTTCTGTAGATTGGTTTCCACAATTCCCGACTCATTGATGTAATAAAAGCATTCCTCCTGGAGGAAGAGGCAGGTTCCTCCCTTTTCTGCCGTGAGGAGGTCCAGAGCGCGGCGGTTCTGTAAGGTAACTTGAGCAACAGAAGTTATTTGTCTTTGTATGGAGGCTAAGGATTCTGCACAGATATCGAGTGTCGATTGGAAGCGTTCGGCTAACTGATTGGTTGTGGTGATGGAGTGTCCCAGGGCGCCGCCACTCAGTTCCACCGCGACTGCTGACGAAGCTAGGGAAAGGCCTACAACAACTGGGAGAAAAACTGCTCTTTTACTGCGGTGACTATGTGTCTGGGTGTCTCTGGTCTGGAATTCAGCTGGGGTGTAGACAGTGAGCTGCGGAACTAGAGTGACAGGTAGACACAGGAGGGCAGAACTGCTACCGATGTTAAGATGTTTGGTGAGTGTATAATTGCACCAGAAGAAAAATGCTGCTGGTGCTGTTATTGGCTGGGAGGGTGGCATTGTGGTGTTGCACAGTTGAGTGGATGCATTGGAGTAGCCAAAGGGCACCTGTGCGTACCCTGGTGTGAAGTACAGAGGGACATTGGGGATAATTATGGGTTGCATGGTGGAGACCTTAAGGGCAGATGACCAGCTGGCAACTGGGGCTGCTGCTAGAGGAGGGCATTCCAGGGCTGCACACATGAGGCAGGTGGAAAGGTTGCCTAATCCAGCAAGGTTGGCAATGGTCAGTCCCTGTTGCAATAGGGTGAGCCAGGAGAAGGGAGAATCGGAAGGTATAGAAATTTGGTTCATGAGTTGATGTTCCTGGATCTGAATATTACGGTGGATGGTGGATTGGACCTGGGCTAGCGACCTTTATATGAACAGTTTAGCATTAGGATATGTGCTGTGGGAGTTAAAATACCAGCCTCCCTTGACTGGTTTGGTCTACCTGTTGTTTTACGGGCCAGGGATGGTTAAGGGGAATTGTGTTCCTGACCAAAAGAAGAGGTGGGTTTTGGTTATAGGGTAGGGGTGAGCATGGTGAATATTGCAGGACTTTTAGGGGCACCCTGTGTTGTGTTTTACCCATTTTTGTGCACAAGTGGGGTTAGAGGTTTGGTCATATAGAAAACAAACGATGGGGGGAGTTGGTTCTGGGAGAACGTGCGCATTCGGGGAGTTGGAACTGTGTCTGAACAAGGTGAAAATAAAGTAGGCTGGACCGGAATAACTGGCGAGCAGGCAATCAGCTGTGGCTAGGAGATAACTTTTTCCTGTGAGTAGGTGATGCTGGCGATATTGGGGGTTAGTTACATTTTCAGTGAGAAAAAACCTCCAGGCGAAAGGGGAAGTTAATGCTAGGCTTAGCTGGCTGGTTTGGTGAGGCGAGTGAGGCGGAGAGACATAGGACCAGTAGACTGAACAGACCACTGGGGATCACGATTAACTTTGGTTACCGGTTTGACTCTGGAGAGGTATATCCAAGAGTGTAGACCAACTACTTTGACAGCCGAGGGAGTGGTGAGAATGACAGTGTACAGACCTTCCCACTGGGGTGATAAAGGTTTGGGTGTTAAAGATTTAATACAGTGTCTCCAGGGTGTACTTGACTTTGGGAGGTTGGGAGAGGCTGGAGAAGGTTCAGGGATAACGGAGTTAACGTGTTGTCTAAGGAGGTTGCGTAGTAAAGACAAATATGGTAAATATGAGGCTAATGGAGGGCTGTTACTGGGAGGGAAAGGGGAGAAAAGGAAGGGTCGCCTATAAAGTATTTCAAATGGACTGAGGCCGGACAGCTCCCGGGGGCGGGGGTCCGCGCGCAAACGGGTAAGGGCAAAAGGCATAGTGTAATAATAACATCCTGATAAAATTGCTTTACGCACAAACAATTTCTTGGGACTAATCTTATTTTAACAAGGGCAACTGTGTTTTCAGTTTACTCATTGCAGCTCGGAACTTGGGAAAACATAAAGACGTTGTTTTAAGAGAGTTACTAATACATTTCAATGAAAACTCAGTGATTTTTTTTTAATTTCCCTTTTTTTAACTAACACTGAAGAGTTAAAAGGAAGCTATCTGTTGAAGCTGTGGTTTCTGAAGCAGAACATTTGGTTGAACTCCTTCCTTACTTCTGCTTGGGTCTGCTTAACAATTCCAGTTTTGTTTTTAATAAAAGAAACCTTAGGCTTAGTCGTTGGGTTTTTGAAATTGGAAACTGGGGACAGGGATGAGGTTGTGGAGGTGGCCTGATCTAAGAGGGCGATAAGGGGAGAGCATTGTTGGAGAGGGAGATAGTACCATGTAACAGAGCAGGGCACAAGGGGATAACCAAGTAGGAGTGCAAAAATGGAGTTTTATTAAACGTGCAAAACAGCGATTGGGTTTGCCTAAGGGTGGAGGGAGACTTATCAATTCCCACCACAGAAATCTGGGAAGGAAAAGTAAGGCCCGAGTGAGAGGAGATCACAGAATAGGTAGCCCCCGTAATCCATCAAAAGAGATGGACTCACCCGTTACCTCGAGCGTGACGCTGGGCTTGGCGAGGGTTACCGGAGTCGAGGAGCTAGGGCCTCTTCAGTCCATGAATCCCAGCAACTCCATACCTTGTAGCTCTGTGTCTGGAACTTCCTGGATTTCGGCGCCTCGGCTTTGCGGGGCCGGGGGCAGAGCCAGGGTTGGGCAGTCCGACTTCCAGTGGCCTGGCCGTTTGCACAGTGGGCAAGGATTGGTAGGAGGCTTGGGTTTGGGGCAAGTTTTTGCCCAGTGGCCGTCACAGCCACACTTGAAGCACGCCCTTGGTGGTAAGTGCTGGCTCCCCTGGGGAACGCGGCGATGGACGGGATTACCTGCCGGCCTTAGGGCTGCTACCAGGCCTTGGGAATGGAAGCTAACCATCTGTTGGACCCTCGCCTGGCTAGTGGCCTCAGCCGTCTCCTCCCGGGCGTTGAAAACTTTATATGCCATTTTCACCAGATCCTGTATAGGGGCTTCAGGGCCCTCCTCAGCCCTTTTCAGCTTTTTTCTAATGTCAGGGGCTGAGTGAGAGAGGAAGTGAGGGGCTAAGATAGAGGCCTTGCTTCTAGACCCTGGGTCTAGATGAGTGTACTCTGTGAGTGCCTCCTGGAGGCGGTTAAGAAAGAGAGCAGGCTTCTTATCTGCCTTTTGGGTGACTCTCCTTAGTTTGCCACAGTTGACAACCTTGCAGGAAACGGTTTCTAAGCTTTGAATGAGGTATCAGAGCATTAGGTTGTTTTTTGTGGGGAAGGTCGGACCCCTGGCCAGGCTGATAATTCTAACCGGGGTTTTTTAGTGGGATGGCATGTGCCTTCAAGGGGACATTTGAGTTGATAGCGTGGTCTTTGTTTGCTAGCTGGCGACCTGCATCAGAGACTTGCTCACGCTCTTTTCGGTGGTATAGGTAGAAGCAAGGATTACTTGGGTGTTATGCCAGGTAAAATTATACATTTGGGTAAGGTAAGTAAATTTTTTTAATAAATTGAGAGAGGTTTGCTGAGAAAGATCCCAGGTGGGTCTTTATCTGTGACAGGTCCTGTAAGGAAAAAGGGACATGGACTTGGATGAGTCCCTCTGTTCCCACAATCTCCCTTAGTGGGCAAAGGGCAGCAGGAGGGTTGCGAGAACGGGTATGAGAGGCGACCAATGAGGACAGGGGAGAACTATCGGACGGAGAGGCGACCGATGAGGATAGGGGAGAACTATTGGACGGATGACAGGAAGGCGCAGTGGGCAGGGGAGACTGATAGGGTGGCAAGAGCGGCGTGCTGAGGAGCTTGGCTGGCTCTTCAGGGGTTTGAATGTTAAGGTTCTTCTGCTGAGGGGATTGCGCTAACAGTATTTGGTGGGTGGAACAGTGGCTACAGAGCTCGGGGTGGGAGCGCGGAACGCAAGCTTCAAAAAGCCTGCACATAGGGGACTTCAGAATCCTTACCAGTCCTCCTGCAGAAATTGTCCAGGTCCTGTGAAACGTTGAAATTGAAAGTGCCAGTCGGAGGCCAACGCAACTGGTTATCGAGCTGATACTTGGGCCAGGCAACTTGGGAAAGAAAAACACGTTTTTTTCTTTCACAAGGTCTGGCTGTACCCCAGGCTGGAGAAGTTTTCTAAGAGACATCCCAGTGGAGTCAATGGGTCAATTTTGGACTGCCCGGTGCCCATGGTGAGAGTAAGATAAAGAGATTCAGCTTACAGACACTGCAGAGGTGTGAATAGGAAACACACAGCCAGGTAAAAACAGTTCTAGGCTAACTCTATGAGAGTTAGTCCAGTCTGAGGGGGAGGCGCCCGGCGCCCATGGTGAGAATAAGAGGGAGGAGAAGACATAGAGATGCAGCTTACAGACACTGCAGAGGTGTGAATAGGAAGTACACAGCCAGGTTAAACAGCTCTAGGCTAATCCTCTGAGAGTTAGTCCAGTCTGGAGGGGGCAGATGCCGCGAGGCCTTATTGCCAATAGTCCTGTCAGTGGTGGGACCTTCAGAAAGTGAATGCCAGTGCATTAGGTAAAAGGCCACATGGAAAGGGGGAGAGGGAGTGAGCAAAAACAAGGTTTCGGTTTTCCTGGTGAGCAGGACCAGGCAGGAGTCACTCAGGTATCCCTAAGTGAGTCCTGGCTGGGACAGCAGTGAAAGACGTGGGGAAGGGATTGCCAAGACGTCTCAAGAACAATCACTGCCCAAGGCCCCTGGGGCCAACGGAAGGAGAATTCCCGGCGCGGCAGCTTCTTGGATGGGAAGGCTCCGGCGGAGCTCAAAAACCGAAACCAAGCTTGGATGAATAGAGGGAAGTGGAAAGAAAAAAGGGAACTCACCAGGGCAGCTGCAGGTTGGTGTTGAACGCATCCAAGAGCTGAAGGTCCTGGAGATTTGGGGGAGATAGGGGGGCTCTCAGGGGACCCCCAAAAGAGGGGGGAGCCACACACCTATCCCAGGTTCTCGACACCATAATGCAAGGTTTATTTGGGAGCGAAACAGAACCAGAGATCCAATTAAGAAAGTTTTAGAAGCAGGCTTTATTGAGAAGCTTGCGGGTGGGATCGGCAACTCAGGGCATTGAGTTATTGAAGCCGCGCAGAGGGAAGTTTGAGTGGTGTTTTTATACCCCTTTCTGACAGGCACAGGGGAAAAAAAGGGGATAACTATGCTTACACAAGGGATTGTAAGAAAAGGAAGTAATTGTTAAAATTTTCTGGGAGTTGAGGGGGAGTTAGGCAAGCTGACTGAGCAAGCATGCTGTTAGTAAAAATATGCTGGTTTTATTCAAGGGAGGGGGGGTGGGTACAGGGTAAGTTTCAAGAAGTTAACATAGTTCCCAAATCAAAATGGAGTTACTTGTGCTAAGATCCTTCATCTTCTTTAATTGGAAACGAAACCAGCAGGGCCCCGACCCCCGTTAGTACCTGCATGGAGTCTTTTTTGAAGGAAATAGTGGCCTTCAGCTTGCTGAGCAGGTCTCCTCCCAGGAGGGGGGTGGGACATTCTGGAATGACTAAGAAAGAGTGAGTCACAGTTCCTTTTCCCAGGTTAGAAATTCTAGCTGAGGACCATGGATATGTCTTCACTTTTCCCGTGGCCCCAATAATTTTAGCAGTGTCCTCGGAGAGGGGGCCAATAGGTGAGGTGAGCACTGAATGGGTTGCTCCGGTGTTTACTAAAAAATTGATTGGTTTGTTTTCCACCATGAGAGTTACCCTGGGCTTAGGGGGGTGGGGGGTGTGCTGAACCCCGGCCCCGTCACTCCAGCTCCTCCACTAAGACAGGGATGGAGGGTTTCTTGGGTTTCCATTGTCCTCGGTTAGGGCACTCGCTTTTCCAGTGCCCTTCTTCCTTGAACACAGCACACTGATCCTTTCCTAAACGCGGCTGGGTGGGCCTTCGCTGTGTTTGGCCGAAATCTCCTTTTTTCTTTTTTTGGCGTTGGGGGGGGGGGGGGTGGCTCCAGGTGCGGCGGGCCCCGGCTTCTGTTGCTAGAAGCACCTTTGCCATTTTTTGAGTAAGATCTCGGGTTGCCTCAGCTGGATCTTCTCTGTTGTCAAAAACTTTTTGGGCCACCGGCAGGAGCTCAGAGAGAGATTTACCCTCAAAGCCTTCTAATTTTTGCAACTTTTTTCTAATATTAGGAGCTGACTGTGCTACAAACTGCATAACAAGAGCCGCCTGATTAGCCGGGGCGCTGGGGTCTATGGGTGTGTACACCCGGTAAGCCTCTTGCAGCCTTTCAAGAAAGGCAGTAGGGCTTTCTTTAGGCCCCTGTTTAACCTTAGTGACTTTAGACAAATTGGTAGGCTTTTTTTCCCTGCATCTTTCAGACCCTTTTATAGTGTTGAGCAGTATTGGGTGAGGCTCCTATCTCCTGCAGAGGTATTAGGGTCCCAATCTGGTCTTGTTTTGGGGAACATTTCCTCTATCTGGCCAAATATATTTCACATAATAGTTAACATTTACTTGAACTGATTGGCATTATAAACCTGCCATGACACAGGGTTTGGAGTCCACTCTGTTTATACCTTTTTAAAGACTATGATTCTCCCTCCTTTTTTAATACAAGGTATTATCAGTCAGATGGCATTCTGCAGTGAAGAGGTTTACCAGCCTTTTTCACTATCCTGTGAATAATCCACCACCATTGATCTACTCTGTAAAGATTTTAAAACACCTCATTGCTTTTTACCATACGCAGTATTTGCTGGTATTGAAAACTAAGGCAAATTAAGTTTATTTTTTTAAAAACTTTTTATAACTTACTACATCCCCTCAAGTTGGGCTTTACTATCCTTTATATTTTGGCACAACCAGACATTTTACTTGAAGACAAAACTATTCTCTCTTTTTTTTCTTTTAAAACAAAACAAAACACAAAAACCTATTACCAATCATCCTGTTTTCACTCTTGCTTTTTAGCCCATGCTATGACTTTTAACTCAGTTCCTAAAATGGTTTTCATTTAGTACTTTAGAATATACTAAGTCATTTAGAGACTAAGGAATGGGAAGTGTGTCATTGTTTTAGGGTGGCCTCGGCCGTACATTCCTCATAGACTTTTCACCCAGGCATGCGCAAACAGCCTCAGGTCAGTGTAACTTTGCTTCCCCATCTCAAGGCACAATGGGAAAAGCTTGCTTAAATCAATCTGGTTTGCATTCAACAAGTCAACAAGCATGAAAAGGCTCTCAATCTGCACACATGTTTTCCTCCTACCCTAAATTAAGCTACAGATCCTCACATTGTAATGTCCTGCAGCACCAGACAAAGTTTTGGGAAATAAGCTACTTCTTTGTGTCGAATACAGGGAACCACCAAGAAACTTCCGTGGGAATGCTGTCCTAAGGACTCCAGGTGGATGCCCACAAGCGTACAATGCAAGTCACAACAACCCAGACATGTGCTTGCTGTACCAGATCAGCCTCCCAGGCTGGTAAACCCCCGCATGTCCGGTAGCCAACGAATCACATGGTTAACTAGGTCACTGAGGGCCACCATGGGTTATAGAATGTCCTTGCATCCTCAGCATCCCTCTGTGAGCTTCTCAGGGTGGCGTGGGGATGGGGGGTGTCCACTAATCCAGCCGAGTATCCAGTGAAACCTCAGCCTCGCCCAAGAGCTCGTCGTTTTCAAACACATCTCAACACTTCACCTCAAGACATTGCTTCACCTTGAGGCATCACCACTGGAAATGACCAAGAGCCCGCTTAACACCCGCTGAGCTGCGCGGGGTGGGTGGGTGGGGGGCGGTTTCCCAGGACTCGCCAATGACTGCTAGAGCAGGCTTTGGCACACATGTCATTCTGCGGCTCCACCTTCAATCCTGACCTCTGATCTTGAGTAACTGTTGACACCAGTTTGTTGTCTCAGAGTAATCTTACCTAGAAACAGTTCAGCATGTTGAGTTCAAGCTCACTATTCACTCCCACAAGGACCATTCTTTGTGCTCATCTTCCTCTCTGGACTCGGTTTACAACAGGTCTCCTCGATCAGTTAGATCGTACATGTCTGGCCCCTAGATTGCACCAGGATCAGCGTGTTCAGCAGGAGGTTTTAGAATAGGGCCTAGACAGAGTACAAGAAAGGCCCCCCTGGGAGGAAGTACATACTGGCTACTTCCTCTTAGCCCCGCCTTCATGTATCTGAGTCAGAGGAACTGGACCTGGTGTGAGGTCGCTTGTTGCCATCTGATAAGTGTTTCTTAGCGGAGGGTGAGGTAGCACGAGTAGATAAGAGATGCTTGGTCTGTGTTTTGGACGTGTGAGGAGGCCCAGGATTCTGAGCATTAGCAGAGCCTGTGCTGGAACCAGAAGCCTGCCTGTCACTGGTAGCCAGCCCTCCACCTGCCATCGAGGAGCCCTGCTTGGGCGAGCTCCCAGGAATCTGCTGTCTGTTGGAGGTAGCTGTGGCTCCGGGGTCCTGGTGTTTTAGGGTGGGTGCAGAAGAGCCTGCAACCGCAGGGCTTGGCTTGCCAGGGCTGGATCCCACCTTCATTGTGGAATTGCTCTGTGTACCAGTAGCTCTGGTGCTCATTCCCAAGCCTGTTCCGCTGCGTTTTTGAAGGGGCCTCTTTGTGTCTGCCCCCAGGTTTATTGCTCCAAAGAGGGAACTGGGCTCTAAAACTGGCTGTCTTTGTCCTGAGCTCTTGAGGACAGATGAAAGGTATGAATTGGTGCCCACTGGCTTAACCCCAGAGGAGCTTGAGCCTGGGCCCGAAGCTGGAGCTGCCACATTGGCTGTCTGGGATGAACTTTTGGAACTTGTTGTGACAGGCTGCTGTCCACGGAGGGCTGAGGATGTCAGCCTGCTAGCGGCTCCAGGTTGAACCGCTAAGTTTGATGTGGGGTTTGAGCCTGATGCACACACCACAGGCTGGCTCATGGCTTGTCTGGTAGGGATAGTGCTGCCAGTGACGGGTGCCTGAGATGTCTGAGGGAACACGCGGGGCTGTCCGCTGCTCAAGATTGTGTCCAGAAGGAGCGACTGGGGGACCTGTGATGTACCCCTTGCTGTGACACCCATGTGAGCAGCAGGATGCAGGTGTGTAGATGTGTCTGTCGCTACGACCTTTGAGTGAGCATCCTCCTGGGGTGATGGACCAATTTCCATGGGGGTGACCTCACTGCCAGCAGCAGGCTTGGGGAGCAAGCCTGCAGATTTGCTGGGGGAGGACTTGGTCCTAGAAGAAGGACCCTATTGGGGTGAGGGACCAATTTCCATCGGGGTCACCTCACTGCCAGCAGCAGGCTTGGGGAGCAAGCCTGCAGATTTGATGGTGGAGGACTTGGTCCTGGGAGAAGGACCCTGTTGGGGTGATGGACCAATTTCCATCGGGGTCACCTCACTGCCAGCAGCAGGCTTGGGGAGAAAGCCTGCAGATTTGCTGGTATAGGACTTGGTCCTGGAAGAAGGACCCTGTTGGGGTGATGGACCAATTTCCATCGGGGTCACCTCACTGCCAGCAGCAGGCTTGGGGAGCAAGCGTGCAGATTTGCTGGTGGAGGACGTGGTCCCGGGAGAAGGACCCTGTTGGGGTGATGGACCAATTTCCATCGGGGTCACCTAACTGCCAGCAGCAGGCTTGGGGAGCAAGCCTGCAGATTGGCTGGGGGAGGACTTGGTCCTGGAAGAAGGACTCTGTTGGGGTGATGGACCAATTTCCATCGGGGTCACCTCACTGCCAGCAGCAGGCTTGGGGAGCAAGCCTGCAGATTGGCTGGTGGAGGACTTGGTCCTGGAAGAAGGACCCTGTTGGGGTGATGGACCAATTTCCATCGGGGTCACCTCACTGCCAGCAGCAGGCTTGGGGAGCAAGCCGGCAGATTTGCTGGTGGAGGACTTGGTCCTGGAAGAAGGACCCTGTTGGGGTGATGGACCAATTTCCATCGGGGTCACCTCACTGCCAGCAGCAGGCTTGGGGAGCAAGCCTGCAGATTTGCTGGTGGAGGACTTGGTCCTGGAAGAAGGACCCTGTTGGGGTGATGTACCAATTTCCATCGGGGTCACCTCACTGCCAGCAGCAGGCTTGGGGAGCAAGCCTGCAGATTGGCTGGTGGAGGACTTGGTCCTGGAAGAAGGACCCTGTTGGGGTGATGGACCAATTTCCATCGGGGTCACCTCACTGCCAGCAGCAGGCTTGGGGAGCAAGCCTACAGATTTGCTGGTGGAGGTCTTGGTCCTGGAAGAAGGACCCTGTTGGGGTGATGGACCAATTTCCATCGGGGTCACCTCACTGCCAGCAGCAGGCTTGGGGAGCAAGCCTGCAGATTGGCTGGGGGAGGACTTGGTCCTGGAAGAAGGACCCTGTTGGGGTGATGGACCAATTTCCATCGGGGTCACCTCACTGCCAGCAGCAGGCTTGGGGAGCAAGCCTGCAGATTTGCTGGTGGAAGACTTGGTCCTGTAAGAAGGACCCTGTTGGGGTGATGGACCAATTTCCATCGGGGTCACCTAACTGCCAGCAGCAGGCTTGGGGAGCAAGCCTGCAGATTGGCTGGGGGAGGACTTGGTCCTAGAAGAAGGACCCTATTGGGGTGATGGACCAATTTCCATCGGGGTCACCTCACTGCCAGCAGCAGGCTTGGGGAGCAAGCCTGCAGATTTGTTGGTGTAGGACTTGGTCCTGGAAGAAGGACCCTGTTGGCGTGATGGACCAATTTCCATCGGGGTCACCTCACTGCCAACAACAGGCTTGGGGAGCAAGCCTGCAGATTGGCTGGGGGAGGACTTGGTCCTAGAAGAAGGACCCTGTTGGGGTGATGGACCAATTTCCATCGGGGTCACCTCACTGCCAGCAGCAGGCTTGGGGAGAAAGCCTGCAGATTTGCTGGTGGAGGACGTGGTCCCGGGAGAAGGACCCTGTTGGGGTGATGGACCAATTTCCATCGGGGTCACCTAACTGCCAGCAGCAGGCTTGGGGAGCAAGCCTGCAGATTGGCTGGGAGAGGACTTGGTCCTGGAAGAAGGATTCTGTTGGGGTGATGGACCAATTTCCATCGGGGTCACCTCACTGCCAGCAGCAGGCTTGGGGAGCAAGCCTGCAGATTGGCTGGTGAAGGACTTGGTCCTGGAAAAAGGACCCTGTTGGGGTGATGGACCAATTTCCATCGGGGTCACCTCACTGCCAGCAGCAGGCTTGGGGAGCAAGCCTGCAGATTTGCTGGTGGAGGACTTGGTCCTGGAAGAAGGACCCTGTTGGGGTGATGGACCAATTTCCATCGGGGTCACCTCACTGCCAGCAGCAGGCTTGGGGAGCAAGCCTGCAGATTTGCTGGTGGAGGACTTGGTCCTGGAAGAAGGACCCTGTTGGGGTGATGGACCAATTTCCATCGGGGTCACCTCACTGCCAGCAGCAGGCTTGGGGAGCAAGCCTGCAGATTGGCTGGTGGAGGACTTGGTCCTGGAAGAAGGACCCTGTTGGGGTGATGGACCAATTTCCATCGGGGTCACCTCACTGCCAGCAGCAGGCTTGGGGAGCAAGCCTACAGATTTGCTGGTGGAGGTCTTGGTCCTGGAAGAAGTACCCTGTTGGGGTGATGGACCAATTTCCATCGGGGTCACCTCACTGCCAGCAGCATGCTTGGGGAGCAAGCCTACAGATTTGCTGGTGGAGGACTTGGTCCTGGAAGAAGGACTCTGTTGGGGTGATGGACCAATTTCCATCGGGGTCACCTCACTGCCAGCAGCAGGCTTGGGGAGCAAGCCTGCAGATTGGCTGGTGGAGGACTTGGTCCTGGAAGAAGGACCCTGTTGGGGTGATGGACCAATTTCCATCGGGGTCACCTCACTGCCAGCAGCAGGCTTGGGGAGCAAGCCTGCAGATTGGCTGGGGGAGGACTTGGTCCTGGAAGAAGGACCCTGTTGGGGTGATGGACCAATTTCCATCGGGGTCACCTCACTGCCAGCAGCAGGCTTGGCGAGCAAGCCTGCAGATTTGCTGGTGGAGGACTTGGTCCTGGAAGAAGGACCCGGTTGGGGGGATGGACCTGTTTCCATCGGGCTGATCTCACTCTCAGCAGCAGGCTGGGGGAGCAAGCCTGTCGTTGTGCTGGTGGAACTAGCCCTGTGTGAAGCAGCCCCCATTTTCAGGTTCACAGCTGCAGGAGAGATTAGCGTCTTGCTCAGAAAAGGGAGGCCTGAGGAGGACACAGCAGAATACCCAGGTATTGATTTGGGTAGCTTTGTCCATCCATTGTGGGCAGCAGTGGAGAAGAGAACAGCGGGACCAGGCAGGTGAGAAAAAGTGCTTCCAGTAGTCGTTCCCACATTTGGTGAAGGGGCAGCAAGCGTGTTAGACAATGGAGGTCCTGTAGACCAGGCAGCACTGATCCAGGGTGACAGTGCTGCAGGAACCACCAGGATGAAAGGGGCCGACGGCAGCATGTATGAGCCAGTGGCTGAGCGAGGTGGTGACAATAAGAGGGGATTGCTGGAGGAGGCCAGTCCAGCAGGCATCCACTCGACCAGTGGACCTTGGGATCCCTGCATTTTCCTAGTCTCTTGTTGCTGACTTGGGTGGGTGGCTGGCAGGGCTGATGCTGGAAGAGCAGGCAGATTATCAGGCAGTAGGGCCGTGCTTGAAAGTGGCAGGGCACTACAGTCTGACTTGGTTCCTGTGTCACCATCCAGTGCCTGGTGGAGGCGCTGGGGCACAGCCCTCTTGTCCCCGTCCCGGTGTTCCTCAGCGAGGGATTTTCCTGTATCCGGAGCTGTAGGCAGCACCAGAGGGTCCCCTGTCCTCGGTCTCAGCAGGGGAAACCTGCGCTTCTTGGGCCCCGATGTTTCACGTGTGGGTGAGCAGCCCCTCAAGGTGTGTGTCTGCTCTGGGCTCATTTTTGACAGTGGTTCATATGACCCTTTCCCCTGAGCCACAGCTGATTCTGATAGGAACCATTCCTGGGTCTCCTCTTGATCTCTTTTCAGAGACCTAGGTGGCAGCAACAGGGAATGAGGTGTGGCAGGAACCCTCCTCCTCTTGAGGGGTGGGGAGCCTCGGGAGGAGCTATAGGAACTGTTGATGGGATTTCTGGTACAGCAGGAGCTCAGGACCGGGGTATGCCTTATTGGGATGGCATCTTGTCCTGAGTTCCTGGGATGGAGGTGTCTTTTCCTGGACTCAGACCTGGAACAGGAGGAAGTGTCCGCACCGTGGCCATGCCAGGGCTGACAGAGGGAACACATCCTCCTGGTGCCACCAGGGCCCCTATTCCGACCAGCTGGCCCCTCTGGGATGGTGATGTCTGTCTGCTGCCTGGACCTCTCCAACCTGCTCTCCCTCTGGACCCCTTCTGTGCTAGGACCTTGGACACCCCGGGGGCTTGGTGGCCGCAGAGATGTGACAGCCTGCTCGGGGACCCAAGATCGAATCCATTGACTCACGGCCCTGATGGAGCTGCGGGACACGTTGCGGTGGGGTGCAGCCCTCCCGCGATTCCTCCAAGGGTGAAGACTGCCTACAGAGGTGTAGACCCCCAAGAAGGACCGCAGGGTCTGCACGATCGGTGGTCTTCGCCTCCAGAGGGCTGGGAGAGAGCGCCGAAGCAGGCCCCGTGCTGGCATGAAGGATGGCCTGTGATCCTGTCCATTGGAAGACACAACTGGGGAACCTCGGCCATCCCAGGGCCTTAGGCCAACTCTGCGTGCCACCTGCAGGCTCCTGGGGGCCCTGGGAGGGACCTGGGCACCTGGTTCTGGGTGCTGAGCCCGGGAGCCTAGACGGCCCAGGGAGTTGCCCATCAGAGCAGGTGGTGAAGATGGCAAGTGTCGAAAAGAAGGGAAAAAAAGAAAACGAAAATATAAAAGAGGTGCAGCGTCAAAAAACTAGGGGAGGCGCCAAAAAAGGGGTGGTGTCAAAAAGGGGGGAGGTGCTAGGCTTTGAGTAGGGGCATGATACTCATTAGCCTTGCTTGGGGTTTTGAGGCTTTAGCCGAAGGTCAAACCCAGAGCGTACACCTCTAGCTGCCAGATCAGGCAACGGTGGAGCACTCACAGTTGGGCCAGTGGCTGGAACGCATCATTTGAAAGCCCGTTCCGTGAATGGGCTCGCGCAAGAAACGTTTCTGAGACCAGGAATGCGCGCATGCCGCCAGGGGGCACTGTGCTGTGTTCAGCACTGAACAGCTCTCTCCAGCTGAGCCGCAGCAGGGCCACCTGGCCAGCCACCTGCAGCTCGAGGAAGAAGGGCGCTTGGCGCGCCCACTCCACTGTGCTGAAGAGCAGCTGCGCCGCCAGCTCGCACACAGGTTATCTGGGCGCCCGGGAGCGAGTCCGAGTCCTCCTCGGTGGGTGGCGCGCGGGTAGCCACCCGCCTTGTCCACGCCATTCGTGTCTCCACCGCCGCCGGGACCGCCCCAGCCTCCGGCCACCATGGCCATAGCCCCCGGGCCGCGGGGCCGGGGCGCCCCCACTGCGCGTCGCTCTGGGGGTACCTCTCTCGGCCCAGGGGTCGCTAGCCGGCGTGCATCCGGTCCCGACGCACGGGGGCTCCCGCGGAACCCCCCAAAAAAGTTTTGCAGCACCAACTTCTGCGGCCGGTCCGCGCACCAGCGGAACTGGTCGGGCCGGTTCCAGGCCAACTTTCCCACGCGTGCGCGGGCCCGGGGCCGGAGGAGACGCACTAGCGGCGAGGCCCGGGGGCCCCGGGGGCAGGAGCCCGGCCGCCCTGGTGCCCCGGCCGGCCCGAGCCGCGGCGGGGGCCACAGCCAACTTCGCGGGCCGCCCCGCGCACTCCGGAGGCTGGGGCCAAACTTTGGCCACAAGTTGCGCGGGCGGCCGCGGCGCGGGGAAGGGGCGGCGGGCGAGCGCCAGGGCCTGACGCTGCGCCTCCCAGGAACCCCTGTGCCCCTTGCCGCCGCCGCCGCCTCTTGCTCTTGGCCTGCAGGTCAGCAGGCCTCGCCCTCCCAGCTGCTGCTGGCCTGGGCCTGCGCAGGGCCAGAGCCTCGCTCTCACGCCGCCCTCGCCACTGCCTCCGCGGCCTCTGCGCCTGGCCTGGCGCTGCAGCCCGTTTGACAAATATGGATTTCTTTTTTTTCTTTTAAACGTTTTATTAGGGGCTCATACAACTCTTACCACAGTCCATACATATACGTGATCCCCTTGAAGCATGTTTGCTTCCTGTCCCAACAACCCTGTGTTCCTCAGGCCTGGAGGTCCTGGTCCTGAAGAAAGGAACTCTCCCACCTGGAAACACAGCACGGATTCCACTGAAGTGGCAGCTGAGAATGCCCCCTGGCCACTTTGGACTTCTCATGCCTTTGGATCAACAGGTCAGGAAGAGTGTCACCGTACTAAGTGGTGTGATTGATCCTGATGACAGAGTTAACAGGACAATGCTACAAATGGCAAAAGAAACGAAATAACAAACAATTAGGGCAGACGTGAATAACTTGGAAAACGTGAAAACAATGCAAACAAATCAATGCAGTAAAATAGTTGTTTCTTTGAACAGATTAACAGAATAGGTAGGCCACTGCAAACCTAACCAAAGAAAGAAAGGAACATATAACAATAGTCACGCCACTGAGGGATAAAACAGGGAAAACTACAATGGGCTCTAATGATATTTAAAGCTGAATTGTATAGTACTATGAGTACCGTTACACCAATGAATTCAACATCCTGGAAGACATGGACAAATACCCTCCCAGATGGACCACAAGCAACTCAACAGACTCAGAGAAATAGAGAAAATAGACAAGGTTATCAAGAAAATGTCAACTAAAATATCCCCTGGGCCAGATGGCTTCACAGGAAAATGCTGGCAAGCATTCAGGCAAGAGCTGACAACAATCCTACACAAATGGCCAACTCCCAAATTTTCTCTATGAATCTAGCAGATTACCGATAGTTAAAGTGGGGAAGGATCCACAAGGATTGAGAATGACATTCTGATCTTTCTAATGAACATTGATTCAAAATCCTTAACAAAATACTGGTCAATATAATTCAAAATATGATAAAACGAATAATTCTCCATGAACAAGTGGGATTCATTCCAAGGATGCATGGAGGTTTCAACATCTGCAAGTCCATTAGCCTTATTCAGGGTATTGGTAAGAAAGAGGAATAAAACCACATGATAATATCAATACACACAGAAAAAACATTCAATATCATCCAGCACCCGTTCCTGTTTAACACATTACAAAGATCGGAATGGAAGGGAAATTCTTCAAGATAATATAAAAATTCTTCTAATTTGCCCTCTACAACAAGCTATATATGAAGCTACAAATGAAAAGTTAACACCAAAATTTGTATTCAGTGGAAAAAAGACAAAGGAATCGCGCTGAAAATGTCAACCAGACTGGATGCCCCTTGCACCCTCTTCTATTTAACAACGTTCTGGGGTTCCTAGTTAACAACATAAGGGAAAGGAAAGAGATCAGTGGTATACATCTGAGGAAAAAGAGGTGAAATTATCTTTATTCTCAGGTGATATAATTTTTTTTGTGATATAATTTTATAAACAGAAAACCCAAAAGCTCCACAAGGGGAGTGCAGGAAGTGAGAGAGGAATATGGCAGAGTGGAAGCATACAAGATCAACAAACAGCAGGCTATGGAACTACTATATCCATCAGCATAGTCCATGGAAGAGAAGATAAACAATTTAGTACCCTTCACAATAATACAGCACAAATTGAAGTTGGAAACAGAAAGACTTCTCCCAAGTTGTTTCGCCTAAATATATGGCAAACTAAGCTGCCTCCTACACGTGGTAAGTGACTATCCACTTGGAGGTGAACAGAAGTAGGTCAGAGGTTATACTCCCTAAGGGTTATCAGCTATCTAGAGGAATCAGACTGTGCAGTCTGTCACACCCTAAGTAGGGCCCACCTCCTTCTGATAAGGGCAGTAGTAAATTGTTTTCTTGTAGGAAAGCCCAGGGAGGTCAAGGCCACTCAAGAGTGACCAAGGTAGGCCGCCATCATGAATGAATGGTTCACCCTTCTTGTCACACGTATATCTCTAATTCCACCCTTTCCTGTCATGCCGTCACCCCAGCTCATCTGCTTGCTGTTCCGCTTATGCACATTGTATATCCCCCCCATTGATTGTATTGGCTATTGTACAACCCCTTTCTGTGATGTATGTCTCTACCTGCAATTAAGAGCCATGCATACCCCCAAAGATATATAAGCCTTGGTTAGCAGTAAATCTCTCCTGCACTCTCTCCTGGCCTGTACCACCAAGAGGAGCTGAGATGATCATGCAACCATGAAATGTGTTTGACTCCATTATTTCAACATATCTTCTGTCTCTTCTGATTCTCTATGACTTGACTATAGTCTTTACTTATTATCCCTGTATAATTGTGCCTACTGAACCCATGATGATGTGTTAAGGGCTGGATACGTTGACAAATTTAAATACCTAGGGGTATACCTAACCAAAAAGCCCAAAACGATTTGAATGTGGAGAACTACAGATCACTATTACAAGAAACCCCAAAGTGACCTCCAGAAATGGAAGGATATCCCATGGTCATACATCAGAACACGTAGTATAGCAAAGATTTCTGTCATGCCCAAGGTACTAGACAAATGTAATGGTACCCTACTACATGTACCAACATCCTTTGTCAATGAATTGGAAAACACTGACCAGCAATTTCATATGGAAAGAGAAGAAGGCCAGAATTCTCAGGGAACTCTTCAAGAAGAAGGATAAAGTCGAAGGACTTGCTTTACCTGACTTTAGCACCTACGATTGAACCACCATGGTGAAAACCACATGGTACTGTTATAATGACAGATGTTCGGACCGATTGAATAGAACGAAAACCTAGAAATGAAATCATCAGCATAGAGACAACTGATCGTTGATAAGGACCCCAAAATTATCAAATGAGAAGCTGATGCCCTCTTCAACAAGTGTTACTAGAAAAACACCCAACACAAAAGGTAAGGCAAACAAATGGCGTGAAAGGTATTCACTTGGGGAAGGAAGAGGTGAAGCTATCGTTGTTTGAAGATGATATGATTTTATATATGGAAAATCCCAAAAGCACCTGAGGGGAGTGCAGGAAGTGAGAGGGGAACATCGCAGAGTGGCAGGTTACAACACCAACAAACAGAAGTGTATCAGACTGCAATACACATCGAATAAGACCACAGAAGAGGAGATACCAAAAGGTGGTACCCTTGACAATAGCAAAGCACAAATGGAAATAACTAGGGCTATACCTGACTAAAAGAACAAAATATTTATATGAGGAAAGCTACAGAACACTATTACAAGAAAGCAAGGGTGAACTCAACCAATGGAAGGATAGCCCATGCTTATGGATTGGAAGTCTCAACCTAGTGAATATGCCAGTTTTGGCCAAGGCACTATCTAAGTTTAATGCAAAATCCCAATGAAATTACCCTCCTCTTTCTTCAAAGAAATGGAAAACCTGATTACCAACTCCTTATGGAGAGAGAAGAAGCCCCGAATTAGCCCAGAACTCCTCAAAAGGAAGGATACAGTGGGAGGGCTTCCTTTACCTGACTTTGGCATATGTTATACAACCACGGTGGTCAAATCCACATGGTATTGATACAATGACAGGTACGCAGACCAATGGAAAAGAACAACACGCAGGAATCAGATCATCAGCATACAGACAACTGATCTTTGATAAGGGCCCCCAAAATATCAAATGGGAAGCAGATGCCCTCTTCTACAAGTGGTGCTGGAAAAAAATGGAGATCTCCCTGTGTAAAAATGAAGTAAGACCTTTATCTCACTCCATGCAAAGGGATCAACTCAAGGTAGACCACCGAGCTCAAGGTAAAATCCTAAACAATTAGGGCCATCAATGAGGGGAAAAGGACACACCTGAGAACTTTGGGGCAGGAAATACTTAGGCTATCAGAAATAGGGAAGGACATACATACAGAGGAGTCACCAATTGAGAAATGGTATATACTGAAGATAAGACACCTATGTACATCGAAATAATTCACCAAGAGGGTACTAAGGCAGTCCACGGACTGGGAAAACATCTTTAGCAATGACAAATCAGACAAAGGCCTCATTACTAAAATCTACACTATTCTGCTAGCTTCCCAAAAGAGAAAAACCTATTTCCCACTGAGGAGGTGGGCAAAGGACCTGAACAGAAGTTTCACAGGGGGCAAAAATCAGAATGGCCAACAAACATAGGAGAAAATGTTCCCGATCTTTAGCCATAAGAGAAATGCAAATGAAAACAACAATGAGGTACCACCTAATGCCTTCAAAGAAAGCCCAATTCAAAGAATCAGAAAGCAACAAGTGTTGGAGGGGCTGTGGTGAGATAGGAGCTATCATCCACTGCTGGTGAACCTGTAGGTATATACAGCCACGATGGCAATCCACTTGGTGATTTCTAAAGCAGATGGAAAATTACCTATCTTACGACCCAGAAATCCTCTAGTGGACATACACCCAGAGAGGCAAGGAACAAGCCACGGCCAGACAGCTGCGCTCTAATGTTCCTTGCGCCACAATTCACAAAGGCAAAGAGTTGGAAACAACCCAAATTTCCATCAACATACGAATGGATTAAAAAACCGTGGTACATAAATGTAATGGAGCACTACACATCACTAAGAAGTACTGATGAACGCAATAAGCACATCGCTGGATGATATGATGCTAAGTGAAGTAATCCACGCACAAGAGAACAAGTGCAACATGATTTCGCTGAGGTAAGCTTAAAAAATGCAAAAGGGGCATAGGGCAAGAGCAAATGTACACAAACGTTCCTGAGTGAGGTCCAGGTAGTATGGAATGGGACAGACCAAATCCAGGGGGTACATATGGTAGCCAACTGAAAAGGAAAAGGTAAAAATAAAAAGGAAAAAAAAGGAGAAATGGATAGTGGAGAAAAGGGCACTGACCCACCCAAGGCGAGGGTATTGTTTATATCTCCATAGGGAAAGAGGGACCAGGCTTCATGCCGGTGCTCCAAGATGTGAATGCAATATACTGGCATGAAGCAGGGAACCAAGAGAAAGGTCTGAGGGCCAGGCCCCAATCCCTACTTCGTGGACAGCCACCCCTCCCCACAGAAGAATTTACATCAGAGGGCCGCATTGAAGCTATAGCTCAGGGAGAGTGACATGTCTGATCAGAGCACTGGGGAGCAAATGACGGGCGAGGAAGAGAGAGTGGAGCACACCCTGGCCCACCAAGCCTTGAGGATGATATCCCCACTCAGAGCAGCCAATGCACAGAGAGGACCATATGGCTGGCCCCACTATGAGACACGACATCCCTCACTGACACATAGCCCTTCAGGGGACAACACTGGAGACAGTGGGGGATTTGTGCCCGATCTGACACCACCATACCGAGGCAAAACTCTGGAGGAATGCAACAGAACAGCACGGGGAGCAGAACAAGGAAGTCCTGTGGAGTACCACAAACGACTTTTGGTCCAGTGCGTGTAACCCAATCAGACTCAACCAGAGAACACTCCTAAAGGTCAGCAAACAGGCCTTGAACCAATTACAGGCTTTCCCTTTTTTGTGTCATTGGCTTTTTGGTGGTGCCGTAGTTTTGCTTCCTTTTGTCACTTTCTTTTGCTCTGTCTTGTTTTTTGTGTGCATATTATGATCTCTTCAGGTCTATGTCTAGAAGATAGGCTGGATAAACAATCTGGAGGGGAAAGCAATGGGACCAGTGTTCCCCGGGGTACATGGCAAAGGGGGAGGTGGAGGAAAGGAAGTGGTGTTAATCAACCGAGGGACAAGGGAACGACAAGTGATCCAAAATCAGTGTCGAGGCGTGTGTAAGAGGCCTGTTAGGACTTGATCAAGGGCAATGTAACCAAGAGGAATTACTGAAACCCAAAAGAAGGCTGAGCATGACAGTGGGACAAGAGGAAAGTAAAAGGAAATCAAGGAAAGAACTAGTAGGCAAAGGGCATTTATAAAGGTCTAAATACAGGCGTGTACATGTATAAATATATTTAAATATGTTGATGGGGAAATAGATCTATGTGCATATATTTACTTATAGGTTTAGTATTGAGGTAGCAGATGGACATTGATCCTCCACTCAAGTACTCCTCAGTTCAAGAACACTTTGTTCTATTAACTTGGCAGACCATGATGCTCACCTTCCCAACATGTTTGCTCAAGACAAATGTGTGCATAAGCAAAGGAGGTGAAGAAAGCTGATGGTGTCCAGCTTTCAAAAGATATAGCATCTGGGGTCTTAAAGGCTTGAACATAAACATCGGCCATGTAACTCGGAAGCCACAAAACCCTATGGAAGAAGCACACCAGCCTTTGTGACCACGAGGTGAAGACAGAATAAGATACCAGGCATCAAAAACCAAACTAATAACACAATGCAAATGATGGAATTCAGAGTGGAGATCCAAAGCCCATCCAGAGACAAGTGGACATTCCCTCACACAAGGGTCAAGGGAAAGAACAGGACAGCCAGGGTGCAGCATAACACCGAGAGAACACACAATGTTCCTTAGTTCTGTCATTCTTCCCCTCCACCTCACTCTCATGACCCGAGTTTCAACTCACAATCAAGCTACACTTGAGCATATGCCCTGGCGCAGATAAGATCTTTCGACATACTGAATCCAGAACTGGTCATCCATGTGGAACAGGAATGGGAGGTGCGATACCTGTTGGTAGGGGGAAGGTGGGAGGAGAAATGGGAGACGCTGGTAACCGACTACAGTGATGAATGTATAATCACCCCACCTCACAGCCACGGGGACAAACAACAGTAACTTGGGTGAAGGGAGACAGCGGGCACTGTAAGATATCAAAACAATAATAATTTAGCATTGATGAGGGTCCCATGAGGGTGGGAGAGTATGGAAAAAGGGGCAAAAGAGAGGAGCCGACGCCAAGGACTCAAAAAGAAAGAAACCGTTTAGAAAAGGATGATGTCTAAGTATGCACAAATGTTTCAGTACAACTGATGTATAGGTTGTTATGAGAGGTGTGACAGCCCCAAGAAAATGATTTATTTAAAAAATTGTAAAAAGCAGAGAAGGCAAGTGGACACGGGAAATATAGGTGCCGAGGCAGAAGGGGAACCAAAAACAAGCTGAAGAGGAATGTCCTTCACCCCGAGTAACAGAGAGAAATGGCCTGGAACTAAAGCTAATTGCCTGATTTTTATTTCTAGCTTCTTAAACATTGAGAAAATAAATTTGTTTGCTGAAGTCTTCCACATATGATCTTTCTATTATACAGACACTAGATAACCATGACACTCCATTTCCCCTTGAAATCTATTTCTTAAAATATAGATGGAGCGCATTTCCACTCCCCCCAAAAGTTGGTATAATGTGAAACATGTAGCCTATGTCATTGAACAACATGTGTAGAAATTGTTTAATCGGATCCTATTTTATTACGTAAACTCCCAAGAAAAGACAATTTATATATATAACAAACTCTGAGGAAAGCATGAGAATGTGGGAGAGTATCCCTGATAGGCACCCCAGAACCGGAGAAAACAAACAACAACAAAAATCCACAACGAAAATAATGCAAGAACGTCAGGAAGTGTTACGGAGTCGCTCCCACACAGACCACTGACCCACAAGCAGCTGCAAAGTAACAAAGCAAAACTTTATTACAGAAAGGCAAAAAGACAAATAGACAAGAAGACAACTCCGGATTTGGGCTACAGCATGGCCACACAGGGTCCAAAGCTGAAGCGTCTGGCCAAATTTTTCTTTCCCTTTTATACACTTAAAACCAGCAAGGCGAGGGGGGTAGAGCAAGGAATGGGAAAGGGTGTTTACACAAGATAACAGGGATGCGGGTAGTTCAGCATGTCCTGCTCAGCTTATCTTGGACCAGAAGATTTTGCAAAACTTCTTGCTCACATTTATGAGTAGATATTTGCAAGGTCACAGGGACTTGCTTTTCTAAAATAACATACCTCTCCTAGAATGGGGGGGTGGCACTTAAGCTTTTCAAAATGGAGTAACTTAAGACAAATTATTTTATTCTATTAAGCCTTAACATTCCCTCCTCTTCTAGTAACTTAATCAAATCCTTGATTCCCTAACTTTTTTATTTGCTAAAACCTGATAATTGGTTTTAAGAACCATCAACTTGATATCTTGTAGCGAGTTCTGATTAACTTGAGAAGGGCGTTGAAAGCACACGGGCCCACAGTGAGGGCAAGTACGAACAGAATAAGGGGCCCAGCAATGGCACTAAGTAAAGATGTGAGCCCGGGAGAGGCTGAAAACATCTGTTGATACCAGTTTTCTTGACTGGTTAGGGCCTTTCTTCTATCTTGCAGTTGTTTTTGGAGTTATATATTTTTTTAATTACACCGGAGTGATTTACATAAAAACAGCATGCTTCTTCTAATGCCATACACAAACCCCCTTGTTTAAGAAACAGCAAGTTTAGGCCTTTTCTATTTTGTAGCGCTATCGGCTAGGGAGCTTAGGGAGGTTTCAAGAGCAGTTACTGACTTTTCTAGAGCCTGGAGATCATGATTACCTTGCAGGCTGAGGGCAGTAAGTCAGCCCCTTCCTTTATTAGTGCTGTACTCCCAAGTGCGGTAGCCCCAGCAACCCCTAGTGCTAGCAAAACTGGGACTAGCACAGGCGCGCGTTTGAAACATCCCGTGAAGTGGCGAGAGTCAAGATTAAGATGTTCACGCCCCCCTTCTCCTGAATGATAATACACCTGCGGAATGATGTGCGTTAAAATACAAAGGTTGTTAGTTAGTAAGGGAGCATACGCCCATGGGGTGTACATAGTCCTTGTCCCGAGATGTCTCCCAGCGTTAGTTTGGGTTCCCTCTTCCCAGCAACCTTTGCCGCAGTCGGGGTACTCAGGACAACAGGGTATGGTCCTTCCCAGCGTAGTTCTAGTTGACCTGGACTTAGTCTTTTTACCCACACTAGGTCGCCGGGGTTGAAGAGGGGTTTTCGGCTTTCCTCGTCGCGGGCCGGAGTCTGGTCGGACGGCACGTTGTTTCTGATTCGCTGGCGCTCTGCTTGCAAGGCCCGTAATGACTTAACCATGTTATGGTTTTTGATTTCGCTTAACACTTTACTTCCAATCTTAGGTAACAATGGGCGTGGAAACCCGTACATTATCTCAAATGGAGAATAACCATGCTTTTGAGGTGTACATCTCACCCGAAGCAAGGCAAAAGGTAGGAGGCTAACCCAATCTCCGCCAGTTTTTAACTTTCATTTAGTGAGAACTTCCTTAATTGTTCTATTTGCTCTTTCTCCCTGTCCAGAGCTTTGTGGTCGGTAACTACAATGCAACTTCCCATTGGTTTTTAGCACCCCAGTTGGTAATTTTGTTAAGTGGGCAGTAAACGCCAGGCCATTGTCAGATCCTATGAACATAGGGAGTCTGAATCTGGGAATCATTTCAAAGACTAACTTTTTAACTGCAATGAGGGCAGTTTCTCTCTTTGTGGGATAGGCCTCTGTCCAGCCAGAAAAAGCGTCCAGAAAAACAAGGAGATACCTGAAGTTGCCTGGTGCTCGTGGGAGTTCAGTCAAATCTACTTTCCAATGTTCACCTGGAGCTTTTCCTTGGTATCTTTGTCCTGGGTGATGAACTGGGACAGGGTTAGCATTTACCTGAGCACATACCGGGCACCTTGCAGCTTCACTTCTGGTTAGCTGGTACAGTCCTTTAATTACATAATCCTTGTGCAGGAGCTCTGCTAATTTTGGCCAGTTCTTGTTCAGCTTGTGAGTAATGGGGAGGCTCGAGGTTGTTAGAGGGTTCTAGCAGAGGCAGGATGGTTTTGGAGCTGGCTGCTTGGCGCGCAGCCTGATCAGCCAGTCTGTTGCCATTAGATACTTGGCTTGGTACTGGGTGATTCTGGAATTTGAGAGCCATCTGTCTGGAGGAGCCCGGAGGAGTTGCTCTACATTGTGAGGAGCAGTGATGACGAGGTTCTGGTCAAAAGTGAGCTTTGAGGCTTCTTTCACCATCAGGGCGGTGGCTGCAATTGCCCTCAAGCAATTAGGCCATTCAGCAACTACTGGGTCGAGTCTTTTGGAGAGGTACGCTACGGGTCGTTTTTAGGGCCTGAGAGCCTGTACCAACACACAAGGTGAAAGGGCTTTTTGAGGTTAGAAAGGGCTAGGGCAGGAGCACTTACCAGTGCAGTCTTCAGCTTCTGGAAAGCCTTTTCTTCTACCTCTGTTCATATTAGTTCAGCCTTTGTTGCTCCAGTAGCTGCATAGAGTGGTTTGGCTAATTCTGCAAAACCCAGGATCCACAGGCAGCAATATCCTACTGCCCCTAGACATTCCTGTACCTGTCTTTTGGTGGTGGGTTTGGGTATAGCTTGGATGGCCTGGATTCTGCTATTTGACAAAGTTTGATTGCCATCCTTTAACTTATACCCCAGGTAGGTGACGATTTTTGTACACAGCTGGGCCTTTTTGGCAGAAACTTTATAGCCTAGTTGGCTTATTGGGTATTGTTTTACTCGAATTGGAGTGGCAGAGCTTTGTAATTGAACTACAATGGGTGCCCGGTGTTTAGCCAGCCCCGGGGGATTTGTTTTTGCCCACACATTACGGATTGTGGCTTTCCATCTTTCCAGGAGTCCCCCAGGGTCTTGGTGTTTCTTTTCGGCGTCTGCTGCAAGGAAGAGGTGAGACTCTTCTGTAAGGTTTATTTGGGAGCGAAACAGAACCAGAGATCCAATTAAGAAAGTTTTAGAAGCAGGCTTTATTGAGAAGCTTGTGGGCGGGATCAGCAACTCAGGGCATTGAGTTATTGAAGCCGCGCAGAGGGACGTTTGAGTGGTGTTTTTATAACCCTTTCTGACAGGCACAGGGGGAAAAAGGGGGATAACTATGCTTACTCAAGGAATTGTAAGAAAAGGAAGTGATTGTAAAAATTTTCTGGGAGTTGAGGGGGAGTTGGGCAAACTGGCTGAGCAAGCGTCTAGAAGGTGGGCAAGCTGACTGAGCAAGCGTCCTGTTAGTAAAAATATGCTGGTTTTATTCAAGGGAGGGGGGGGGGTAGGTACAGGGTAAGTTTCAAGAACTTAACATAGTTCCCAAATCAAAATGGAGTTACTTGTGCTAAGATCCTTCATCCCAGACTCCACCCTATAGGGAAAATGGACGATGTTGTCTTTCGGTAACTGCTTCATGGTGACCATGGACGACGATTTAAGGGGGAGGGGGGCTTTCTAAGGCGGAGTACTGGGATTCTAGGGTGGACGCACGATGGGGGAATTCATATCGAGGCTCCGGAGAGTTTCATATTGGGGTTCATGAGGCTGCAACATCATTTGGTGAACTGAAGCTTGGGTGATGTTGCAGAGCCTGTTTTGGAAAAACTGGATAAAACAAGGAGCAATTAAAAGTAAAAGTGTAAATAAAATTATGGGTCCTATTATGGGGGCTAAAATGGAGTACAGAGAAGTGCTCCACCAGGGAGAAGTTCCATCTGTTGTTGGCCTGGTGCTCTGTAACTCACGGCTTAGTTTGTTAAGGTTCTGTAGATTGGTTTCCACAATTCCCGACTCATTGATGTAATAAAAGCATTCCTCCTGGAGGAAGAGGCAGGTTCCTCCCTTTTCTGCCGTGAGGAGGTCCAGAGCGCGGCGGTTCTGTAAGGTAACTTGAGCAACAGAAGTTATTTGTCTTTGTATGGAGGCTAAGGATTCTGCACAGATATCGAGTGTCGATTGGAAGCGTTCGGCTAACTGATTGGTTGTGGTGATGGAGTGTCCCAGGGCGCCGCCACTCAGTTCCACCGCGACTGCTGACGAAGCTAGGGAAAGGCCTACAACAACCGGGAGAAAAACTGCTCTTTTACTGCGGTGACTATGTGTCTGGGTGTCTCTGGTCTGGAATTCAGCTGGGGTGTAGACAGTGAGCTGCGGAACTAGAGTGACAGGTAGACACAGGAGGGCAGAACTGCTACCGATGTTAAGATGTTTGGTGAGTGTATAATTGCACCAGAAGAAAAATGCTGCTGGTGCTGTTATTGGCTGGGAGGGTGGCATTGTGGTGTTGCACAGTTGAGTGGATGCATTGGAGTAGCCAAAGGGCACCTGTGCGTACCCTGGTGTGAAGTACAGAGGGACATTGGGGATAATTATGGGTTGCATGGTGGAGACCTTAAGGGCAGATGACCAGCTGGCAACTGGGGCTGCTGCTAGAGGAGGGCATTCCAGGGCTGCACACATGAGGCAGGTGGAAAGGTTGCCTAATCCAGCAAGGTTGGCAATGGTCAGTCCCTGTTGCAATAGGGTGAGCCAGGAGAAGGGAGAATCGGAAGGTATAGAAATTTGGTTCATGAGTTGATGTTCCTGGATCTGAATATTACGGTGGATGGTGGATTGGACCTGGGCTAGCGACCTTTATATGAACAGTTTAGCATTAGGATATGTGCTGTGGGAGTTAAAATACCAGCCTCCCTTGACTGGTTTGGTCTACCTGTTGTTTTACGGGCCAGGGATGGTTAAGGGGAATTGTGTTCCTGACCAAAAGAAGAGGTGGGTTTTGGTTATAGGGTAGGGGTGAGCATGGTGAATATTGCAGGACTTTTAGGGGCACCCTGTGTTGTGTTTTACCCATTTTTGTGCACAAGCGGGGTTAGAGGTTTGGTCATATAGAAAACAAACGATGGGGGGAGTTGGTTCTGGGAGAACGTGCGCATTCGGGGAGTTGGAACTGTGTCTGAACAAGGTGAAAATAAAGTAGGCTGGACCGGAATAACTGGCGAGCAGGCAATCAGCTGTGGCTAGGAGATAACTTTTTCCTGTGAGTAGGTGATGCTGGCGATATTGGGGGTTAGTTACATTTTCAGTGAGAAAAAACCTCCAGGCGAAAGGGGAAGTTAATGCTAGGCTTAGCTGGCTGGTTTGGTGAGGCGAGTGAGGCGGAGAGACATAGGACCAGTAGACTGAACAGACCACTGGGGATCACGATTAACTTTGGTTACCGGTTTGAGTCTGGAGAGGTATATCCAAGAGTGTAGACCAACTACTTTGACAGCCGAGGGAGTGGTGAGAATGACAGTGTACAGACCTTCCCACTGGGGTGATAAAGGTTTGGGTGTTAAAGATTTAATACAGTGTCTCCAGGGTGTACTTGACTTTGGGAGGTTGGGAGAGGCTGGAGAAGGTTCAGGGATAACGGAGTTAACGTGTTGTCTAAGGAGGTTGCGTAGTAAAGACAAATATGGTAAATATGAGGCTAATGGAGGGCTGTTACTGGGAGGGAAAGGGGAGAAAAGGAAGGGTCGCCTATAAAGTATTTCAAATGGACTGAGGCCGGACAGCTCCCGGGGGCGGGGGTCCGCGCGCAAACGGGTAAGGGCAAAAGGCATAGTGTAATAATAACATCCTGATAAAATTGCTTTACGCACAAACAATTTCTTGGGACTAATCTTATTTTAACAAGGGCAACTGTGTTTTCAGTTTACTCATTGCAGCTCGGAACTTGGGAAAACATAAAGACGTTGTTTTAAGAGAGTTACTAATACATTTCAATGAAAACTCAGTGATTTTTTTTAATTTCCCTTTTTTTAACTAACACTGAAGAGTTAAAAGGAAGCTATCTGTTGAAGCTGTGGTTTCTGAAGCAGAACATTTGGTTGAACTCCTTCCTTACTTCTGCTTGGGTCTGCTTAACAATTCCAGTTTTGTTTTTAATAAAAGAAACCTTAGGCTTAGTCGGTGGGTTTTTGAAATTGGAAACTGGGGACAGGGATGAGGTTGTGGAGGTGGCCTGATCTAAGAGGGCGATAAGGGGAGAGCATTGTTGGAGAGGGAGATAGTACCATGTAACAGAGCAGGGCACAAGGGGATAACCAAGTAGGAGTGCGAAAATGGAGTTTTATTAAACGTGCAAAACAGCGATTGGGTTTGCCTAAGGGTGGAGGGAGACTTATCAATTCCCACCACAGAAATCTGGGAAGGAAAAGTAAGGCCCAAGTGAGAGGAGATCACAGAATAGGTAGCCCCCGTAATCCATCAAAAGAGATGGACTCACCCGTTACCTCGAGCGTGACGCTGGGCTTGGCGAGGGTTACCGGAGTCGAGGAGCTAGGGCCTCTTCAGTCCATGAATCCCAGCAACTCCATACCTTGTAGCTCTGTGTCTGGAACTTCCTGGATTTCGGCGCCTCGGCTTTGCGGGGCCGGGGGCAGAGCCAGGGTTGGGCAGTCCGACTTCCAGTGGCCTGGCCGTTTGCACAGTGGGCAAGGATTGGTAGGAGGCTTGGGTTTGGGGCAAGTTTTTGCCCAGTGGCCGTCACAGCCACACTTGAAGCACGCTCTTGGTGGTAAGTGCTGGCTCCCCTGGGGAACGCGGCGATGGACGGGATTACCTGCCGGCCTTAGGGCTGCTACCAGGCCTTGGGAATGGAAGCTAACCATCTGTTGGACCTTCGCCTGGCTAGTGGCCTCAGCCGTCTCCTCCCGGGCGTTGAAAACTTTATATGCCATTTTTACCAGATCCTGTACAGGGGCTTCAGGGCCCTCCTCAGCCCTTTTCAGCTTTTTTCTAATGTCAGGGGCTGAGTGAGAGAGGAAGTGAGGGGCTAAGATAGAGGCCTTGCTTCTAGACCCTGGGTCTAGACGAGTGTACTCTGTGAGTGCCTCCTGGAGGCGGTTAAGAAAGAGAGCAGGCTTCTTATCTGCCTTTTGGGTGACTCTCCTTAGTTTGCCACAGTTGACAACCTTGCAGGAAACGGTTTCTAAGCTTTGAATGAGGTATCAGAGCATTAGGTTGTTTTTTGTGGGGAAGGTCGGACCCCTGGCCAGGCTGATAATTCTAACCGGGGTTTTTTAGTGGGATGGCATGTGCCTTCAAGGGGACATTTGAGTTGATAGCGTGGTCTTTGTTTGCTAGCTGGCGACCTGCATCAGAGACTTGCTCACGCTCTTTTCGGTGGTATGGGTAGAAGCAAGGATTACTTGGGTGTTATGCCAGGTAAAATTATACATTTGGGTAAGGTAAGTAAATATTTTAATAAATTGAGAGAGGTTTGCTGAGAAAGAGCCCAGGTGGGTCTTTATCTGTGACAGGTCCTGTAAGGAAAAAGGGACATGGACTTGGATGAGTCCCTCTGTTCCCACAATCTCCCTTAGTGGGCAAAGGGCAGCAGGAGGGTTGCGAGAACGGGTATGAGAGGCGACCAATGAGGACAGGGGAGAACTATCGGACGGAGAGGCGACCGATGAGGATAGGGGAGAACTATTGGACGGATGACAGGAAGGCGCAGTGGGCAGGGGAGACTGATAGGGTGGCAAGAGCGGCGTGCTGAGGAGCTTGGCTGGCTCTTCAGGGGTTTGAATGTTAAGGTTCTTCTGCTGAGGGGATTGCGCTAACAGTATTTGGTGGGTGGAACAGTGGCTACAGAGCTCGGGGTGGGAGCGCGGAACGCAAGCTTCAAAAAGCCTGCACATAGGGGACTTCAGAATCCTTACCAGTCCTCCTGCAGAAATTGTCCAGGTCCTGTGAAACGTTGAAATTGAAAGTGCCAGTCGGAGGCCAACGCAACTGGTTATCGAGCTGATACTTGGGCCAGGCAACTTGGGAAAGAAAAACACGTTTTTTTCTTTCACAAGGTCTGGCTGTACCCCAGGCTGGAGAAGTTTTTTAAGAGACATCCCAGTGGAGTCAATGGGTCAATTTTGGACTGCCCGGTGCCCATGGTGAGAGTAAGATAAAGAGATTCAGCTTACAGACACTGCAGAGGTGTGAATAGGAAACACACAGCCAGGTAAAAACAGTTCTAGGCTAACTCTATGAGAGTTAGTCCAGTCTGAGGGGGAGGCGCCCGGCGCCCATGGTGAGAATAAGAGGGAGGAGAAGACATAGAGATGCAGCTTACAGACACTGCAGAGGTGTGAATAGGAAGTACACAGCCAGGTTAAACAGCTCTAGGCTAATCCTCTGAGAGTTAGTCCAGTCTGGAGGGGGCAGATGCCGCGAGGCCTTATTGCCAATAGTCCTGTCAGTGGTGGGACCTTCAGAAAGTGAATGCCAGTGCATTAGGTAAAAGGCCACACGGAAAGGGGGAGAGGGAGTGAGCAAAAACAAGGTTTCGGTTTTCCTGGTGAGCAGGACCAGGCAGGAGTCACTCAGGTATCCCTAAGTGAGTCCTGGCTGGGACAGCAGTGAAAGACGTGGGGAAGGGATTGCCAAGACGTCTCAAGAACAATCACTGCCCAAGGCCCCTGGGGCCAACGGAAGGAGAATTCCCGGCGCGGCAGCTTCTTGGATGGGAAGGCTCCGGCGGAGCTCAAAAACCGAAACCAAGCTTGGATGAATAGAGGGAAGTGGAAAGAAAAAAGGGAACTCACCAGGGCAGCTGCAGGTTGGTGTTGAACGCATCCAAGAGCTGAAGGTCCTGGAGATTTGGGGGAGATAGGGGGGCTCTCAGGGGACCCCCAAAAGAGGGGGGAGCCACACACCTATCCCAGGTTCTCGACACCATAATGCAAGGTTTATTTGGGAGCGAAACAGAACCAGAGATCCAATTAAGAAAGTTTTAGAAGCAGGCTTTATTGAGAAGCTTGCGGGTGGGATCGGCAACTCAGGGCATTGAGTTATTGAAGCCGCGCAGAGGGAAGTTTGAGTAGTGTTTTTATACCCCTTTCTGACAGGCACAGGGGAAAAAAAGGGGATAACTATGCTTACACAAGGGATTGTAAGAAAAGGAAGTAATTGTTAAAATTTTCTGGGAGTTGAGGGGGAGTTGGGCAAGCTGACTGAGCAAGCATGCTGTTAGTAAAAATATGCTGGTTTTATTCAAGGGAGGGGGGGTAGGTACAGGGTAAGTTTCAAGAAGTTAACATAGTTCCCAAATCAAAATGGAGTTACTTGTGCTAAGATCCTTCATCTTCTTTAATTGGAAACGAAACCAGCAGGGCCCCGACCCCCGTTGGTACCTGCATGGAGTCTTTTTTGAAGGAAATAGTGGCCTTCAGCTTGCTGAGCAGGTCTCCTCCCAGGAGGGGGGGTGGGACATTCTGGAATGACTAAGAAAGAGTGAGTCACAGTTCCTTTTCCCAGGTTAGAAATTCTAGCTGACGACCATGGATATGTCTTCACTTTTCCCGTGGCCCCAATAATTTTAGCAGTGTCCTTGGAGAGGGGGCCAATAGGTGAGGTGAGCACTGAATGGGTTGCTCCGGTGTTTACTAAAAAATTGATTGGTTTGTTTTCCACCATGAGAGTTACCCTGGGCTTAGGGGGGTGGGGGGTGTGCTGAACCCCGGCCCCGTCACTCCAGCTCCTCCACTAAGACAGGGATGGAGGGTTTCTTGGGTTTCCATTGTCCTCGGTTAGGGCACTCGCTTTTCCAGTGCCCTTCTTCCTTGAACACAGCACACTGATCCTTTCCTAAACGCGGCTGGGTGGGCCTTCGCTGTGTTTGGCCGAAATCTCCTTTTTTCTTTTTTTGGCGGCGGGGGGGGAGGGGGGGTGGCTCCAGGTGCGGCGGGCCCCGGCTTCTGTTGCTAGAAGCACCTTTGCCATTTTTTGAGTAAGATCTCGGGTTGCCTCAGCTGGATCTTCTCTGTTGTCAAAAACTTTTTGGGCCACCGGCAGGAGCTCAGAGAGAGATTTACCCTCAAAGCCTTCTAATTTTTGCAACTTTTTTTCTAATATTAGGAGCTGACTGTGCTACAAACTGCATAACAAGAGCCGCCTGATTAGCCGGGGCGCTGGGGTCTATGGGTGTGTACACCCGGTAAGCCTCTTGCAGCCTTTCAAGAAAGGCAGTAGGGCTTTCTTTAGGCCCCTGTTTAACCTTAGTGACTTTAGACAAATTGGTAGGCTTTTTTTCCCTGCATCTTTCAGACCCTTTTATAGTGTTGAGCAGTATTGGGTGAGGCTCCTATCTCCTGCAGAGGTATTAGGGTCCCAATCTGGTCTTGTTTTGGGGAACATTTCCTCTATCTGGCCAAATATATTTCACATAATAGTTAACATTTACTTGAACTGATTGGCATTATAAACCTGCCATGACACAGGGTTTGGAGTCCACTCTGTTTATACCTTTTTAAAGACTATGATTCTCCCTCCTTTTTTAATACAAGGTATTATCAGTCAGATGGCATTCTGCAGTGAAGAGGTTTACCAGCCTTTTTCACTATCCTGTGAATAATCCACCACCATTGATCTACTCTGTAAAGATTTTAAAACACCTCATTGCTTTTTACCATACGCAGTATTTGCTGGTATTGAAAACTAAGGCAAATTAAGTTTATTTTTTTAAAAACTTTTTATAACTTACTACATCCCCTCAAGTTGGGCTTTACTATCCTTTATATTTTGGCACAACCAGACATTTTACTTGAAGACAAAACTATTCTCTCTTTTTTTTCTTTTAAAACAAAACAAAACACAAAAACCTATTACCAATCATCCTGTTTTCACTCTTGCTTTTTAGCCCATGCTATGACTTTTAACTCAGTTCCTAAAATGGTTTTCATTTAGTACTTTAGAATATACTAAGTCATTTAGAGACTAAGGAATGGGAAGTGTGTCATTGTTTTAGGGTGGCCTCGGCCGTACATTCCTCATAGACTTTTCACCCAGGCATGCGCAAACAGCCTCAGGTCAGTGTAACTTTGCTTCCCCATCTCAAGGCACAATGGGAAAAGCTTGCTTAAATCAATCTGGTTTGCATTCAACAAGTCAACAAGCATGAAAAGGCTCTCAATCTGCACACATGTTTTCCTCCTACCCTAAATTAAGCTACAGATCCTCACATTGTAATGTCCTGCAGCACCAGACAAAGTTTTGGGAAATAAGCTACTTCTTTGTGTCGAATACAGGGAACCACCAAGAAACTTCCGTGGGAATGCTGTCCTAAGGACTCCAGGTGGATGCCCACAAGCATACAATGCAAGTCACAACAACCCAGACATGTGCTTGCTGTACCAGATCAGCCTCCCAGGCTGGTAAACCCCCGCATGTCCGGTAGCCAACGAATCACATGGTTAACTAGGTCACTGAGGGCCACCATGGGTTATAGAATGTCCTTGCATCCTCAGCATCCCTCTGTGAGCTTCTCAGGGTGGCGTGGGGATGGGGGGTGTCCACTAATCCAGCCGAGTATCCATTGAAACCTCAGCCTCGCCCAAGAGCTCGTCGTTTTCAAACACATCTCAACACTTCACCTCAAGACATTGCTTCACCTTGAGGCATCACCACTGGAAATGACCAAGAGCCCGCTTAACACCCGCTGAGCTGCGCGGGGTGGGTGGGGGGGGCGGTTTCCCAGGACTCGCCAATGACTGCTAGAGCAGGCTTTGGCACACATGTCATTCTGCGGCTCCACCTTCAATCCTGACCTCTGATCTTGAGTAACTGTTGACACCAGTTTGTTGTCTCAGAGTAATCTTACCAAGAAACAGTTCAGCATGTTGAGTTCAAGCTCACTATTCACTCCCACAAGGACCATTCTTTGTGCTCATCTTCCTCTCTGGACTCGGTTTACAACAGGTCTCCTCGATCAGTTAGATCGTACATGTCTGGCCCCTAGATTGCACCAGGATCAGCGTGTTCAGCAGGAGGTTTTAGAATAGGGCCTAGACAGAGTACAAGAAAGGCCCCCCTGGGAGGAAGTACATACTGGCTACTTCCTCTTAGCCCCGCCTTCATGTATCTGAGTCAGAGGAACTGGACCTGGTGTGAGGTCGCTTGTTGCCATCTGATAAGTGTTTCTTAGCAGAGGGTGAGGTAGCACGAGTAGATAAGAGATGCTTGGTCTGTGTTTTGGACGTGTGAGGAGGCCCAGGATTCTGAGCATTAGCAGAGCCTGTGCTGGAACCAGAAGCCTGCCTGTCACTGGTAGCCAGCCCTCCACCTGCCATCGAGGAGCCCTGCTTGGGCGAGCTCCCAGGAATCTGCTGTCTGTTGGAGGTAGCTGTGGCTCCGGGGTCCTGGTGTTTTAGGGTGGGTGCAGAAGAGCCTGCAACCGCAGGGCTTGGCTTGCCAGGGCTGGATCCCACCTTCATTGTGGAATTGCTCTGTGTACCAGTAGCTCTGGTGCTCATTCCCAAGCCTGTTCCGCTGCGTTTTTGAAGGGGCCTCTTTGTGTCTGCCCCCAGGTTTATTGCTCCAAAGAGGGAACTGGGCTCTAAAACTGGCTGTCTTTGTCCTGAGCTCTTGAGGACAGATGAAAGGTATGAATTGGTGCCCACTGGCTTAACCCCAGAGGAGCTTGAGCCTGGGCCCGAAGCTGGAGCTGCCATATTGGCTGTCTGGGATGAACTTTTGGAACTTGTTGTGACAGGCTGCTGTCCACGGAGGGCTGAGGATGTCAGCCTGCTAGCGGCTCCAGGTTGAACCGCTAAGTTTGATGTGGGGTTTGAGCCTGATGCACACACCACAGGCTGGCTCATGGCTTGTCTGGTAGGGATAGTGCTGCCAGTGACGGGTGCCTGAGATGTCTGAGGGAACACTCGGGGCTGTCCGCTGCTCAAGATTGTTTCCAGAAGGAGCGACTGGAGGACCTGGGATGTACCCCTTGCTGTGACACCCATGTGAGCAGCAGGATGCAGGTGTGTAGATGTGTCTGTCGCTACGACCTTTGAGTGAGCATCCTCCTGGGGTGATGGACCAATTTCCATGGGGGTGATCTCACTGCCAGCAGCAGGCTTGGGGAGCAAGCCTGCAGATTGGCTGGGGGAGGACTTGGTCCTAGAAGAAGGACCCTGTTGGGGTGATGGACCAATTTCCATCGGGGTCACCTCACTGCCAGCAGCAGGCTTGGGGAGCAAGCCTGCAGATTTGATGGTGTAGGACTTGGTCCTGGGAGAAGGACCCTGTTGGGGTGATGGACCAATTTCCATCGGGGTCACCTCACTGCCAGCAACAGGCTTGGGGAGCAAGCCTGCAGATTTGCTGGTGGAGGACTTGGTCCTGGAAGAAGGACCCTGTTGGGGTGATGGACCAATTTCCATCGGGGTCACCTCACTGCCAGCAGCAGGCTTGGGGAGCAAGCCTGCAGACTTGTTGGTGTAGGACTTGGTCCTGGTAGAAGGACCCTGTTGGGGTGATGGACCAATTTCCATCGGGGTCACCTCACTGCCAGCAGCAGGCTTGGGGAGCAAGCCTGCAGATTTGCTGGTGGAGGACGTGGTCCCGGGAGAAGGACCCTGTTGGGGTGATGGACCAATTTCCATCGGGGTCACCTAACTGCCAGCAGCAGGCTTGGGGAGCAAGCCTGCAGATTGGCTGGGGGAGGACTTGGTCCTGGAAGAAGGACTCTGTTGGGGTGATGGACCAATTTCCATCGGGGTCACCTCACTGCCAGCAGCAGGCTTGGGGAGCAAGCCTGCAGATTGGCTGGTGGAGGACTTGGTCCTGGAAGAAGGACCCTGTTGGGGTGATGGACCAATTTCCATCGGGGTCACCTCACTGCCAGCAGCAGGCTTGGGGAGCAAGCCTGCAGATTTGCTGGTGGAGGACTTGGTCCTGGAAGAAGGACCCTGTTGGGGTGATGGACCAATTTCCATCGGGGTCACCTCACTGTCAGCAGCAGGCTTGGGGAGCAAGCATGCAGATTGGCTGGTGGAGGACTTGGTCCTGGAAGAAGGACCCTGTTGGGGTAATGGACCAATTTCCATCGGGGTCACCTCACTGCCAGCAGCAGGCTTGGGGAGCAAGCCTGCAGATTGGCTGGTGAAGGACTTGGTCCTGGAAGAAGGACCCTGTTGGGGTGATGGACCAATTTCCATCGGGGTCACCTCACTGCCAGCAGCAGGCTTGGGGAGCAAGCCTACAGATTTGCTGGTGGAGGTCTTGGTCCTGGAAGAAGGACCCTGTTGGGGTGATGGACCAATTTCCATCGGGGTCACCTCACTGCCAGCAGCAGGCTTGGGGAGCAAGCCTGCAGATTGGCTGGTGGAGGACTTGGTCCTGGAAGAAGGACCCTGTTGGGGTAATGGACCAATTTCCATCGGGGTCACCTCACTGCCAGCAGCAGGCTTGGGGAGCAAGCCTGCAGATTTGCTGGTGGAGGACTTGGTCCTGTAAGAAGGACCCTGTTGGGGTGATGGACCAATTTCCATCGGGGTCACCTAACTGACAGCAGCAGGCTTGGGGAGCAAGCCTGCAGATTGGCTTGGGGAGGACTTGGTCCTAGAAGAAGGACCCTGTTGTGGTGATGGACCAATTTCCATCGGGGTCACCTCACTGCCAGCAGCAGGCTTGGGGAGCAAGCCTGCAGATTTGTTGGTGTAGGACTTGGTCCTGGAAGAAGGACCCTGTTGGGGTGATGGACCAATTTCCATCGGGGTCACCTCACTGCCAGCAACAGGCTTGGGGAGCAAGCCTGCAGATTGGCTGGGGGAGGACTTGGTCCTAGAAGAAGGACCCTGTTGGGGTGATGGACCAATTTCCATCGGGGCCACCTCACTGCCAGCAGCAGGCTTGGGGAGCAAGCCTGCAGATTTGTTGGTGTAGGACTTGGTCCTGGTAGAAGGACCCTGTTGGGGTGATGGACCAATTTCCATCGGGGTCACCTCACTGCCAGCAGCAGGCTTGGGGAGCAAGCCTGCAGATTTGCTGGTGGAGGACGTGGTCCCGGGAGAAGGACCCTGTTGGGGGAGGGACCAATTTCCTTCGGGGTCACCTAACTGCCAGCAGCAGGCTTGGGGAGCAAGCCTGCAGATTGGCTGGAGGAGGACTTGGTCCTGGAAGAAGGACTCTGTTGGGGTGATGGACCAATTTCCATCGGGGTCACCTTACTGCCAGCAGCAGGCTTGGGGAGCAAGCCTGCAGATTGGCTGGTGGAGGACTTGGTCCTGGAAGAAGGACCCTGTTGGGGTGATGGAACAATTTCCATCGGGGTCACCTCACTGCCAGCAGCAGGCTTGGGGAGCAAGCCTGCAGATTTGCTGGTGGAGGACTTGGTCCTGGAAGAAGGACCCTGTTGGGGTGATGGACCAATTTCCATCGGGGTCACCTCACTGCCAGCAGCAGGCTTGGGGAGCAAGCCTGCAGATTTGCTGGTGGAGGACTTGGTCCTGGAAGAAGGACCCTGTTGGGGTGATGGACCAATTTCCATCGGGGTCACCTCACTGCCAGCAGCAGGCTTGGGGAGCAAGCCTACAGATTTGCTGGTGGAGGTCTTGGTCCTGGAAGAAGGACCCTGTTGGGGTGATGGACCAATTTCCATCGGGGTCACCTCACTGCCAGCAGCAGGCTTGGGGAGCAAGCCTACAGATTTGCTGGTGGAGGACTTGGTCCTGGAAGAAGGACTCTGTTGGGGTGATGGACCAATTTCCATCGGGGTCACCTCACTGCCAGCAGTAGGCTTGGGGAGCAAGCCTGCAGATTTGCTGGTGGAGGACTTGGTCCTGGAAGAAGGACCCTGTTGGGGTGATGGACCAATTTCCATCGGGGTCACCTCACTGCCAGAAGCAGGCTTGGGGAGCAAGCCTGCAGATTGGCTGGTGGAGGACTTGGTCCTGGAAGAAGGACCCTGTTGGGGTGATGGACCAATTTCCATCGGGGTCACCTCACTGCCAGCAGCAGGCTTGGCGAGCAAGTCTGCAGATTTGCTGGTGGAGGACTTGGTCCTGGAAGAAGGACCCGGTTGGGGGGATCGACCTGTTTCCATCGAGCTGATCTCACTCTCAGCAGCAGGCTGGGGGAGCAAGCCTGTCGTTGTGCTGGTGGAACTAGCCCTGTGTGAAGCAGCCCCCATTTTCAGGTTCACAGCTGCAGGAGAGATTAGCGTCTCGCTCAGAAAAGGGAGGCCTGAGGAGGACACAGCAGAATACCCAGGTATTGATTTGGGTAGCTTTGTCCATCCATTGTGGGCAGCAGTGGAGAAGAGAACAGCGGGACCAGGCAGGTGAGAAAAAGTGCTTCCAGTAGTCGTTCCCACATTTGGTGAAGGGGCAGCAAGCGTGTTAGACAATGGAGGTCCTGTAGACCAGGCAGCACTGATCCAGGGTGACAGTGCTGCAGGAACCACCAGGATGAAAGGGGCCGACGGCAGCATGTATGAGCCAGTGGCTGAGCGAGGTGGTGACAATAAGAGGGGATTGCTGGAGGAGGCCAGTCCAGCAGGCATCCACTCGACCAGTGGACCTTGGGATCCCTGCATTTTCCTAGTCTCTTGTTGCTGACTTGGGTGGGTGGCTGGCAGGGCTGATGCTGGAAGAGCAGGCAGATTATCAGGCAGTAGGGCCGTGCTTGAAAGTGGCAGGGCACTACAGTCTGACTTGGTTCCTGTGTCACCATCCAGTGCCTGGTGGAGGCGCTGGGGCACAGCCCTCTTGTCCCCGTCCCGGTGTTCCTCAGCGAGGGATTTTCCTGTATCCGGAGCTGTAGGCAGCACCAGAGGGTCCCCTGTCCTCGGTCTCAGCAGGGGAAACCTGCGCTTCTTGGGCCCCGATGTTTCACGTGTGGGTGAGCAGCCCCTCAAGGTGTGTGTCTGCTCTGGGCTCATTTTTGACAGTGGTTCATATGACCCTTTCCCCTGAGCCACAGCTGATTCTGATAGGAACCATTCCTGGGTCTCCTCTTGATCTCTTTTCAGAGACCTAGGTGGCAGCAACAGGGAATGAGGTGTGGCAGGAACCCTCCTCCTCTTGAGGGGTGGGGAGCCTCGGGAGGAGCTATAGGAACTGTTGATGGGATTTCTGGTACAGCAGGAGCTCAGGACTGGGGTATGCCTTATTGGGATGGCATCTTGTCCTGAGTTCCTGGGATGGAGGTGTCTTTTCCTGGACTCAGACCTGGAACAGGAGGAAGTGTCCGCACCGTGGCCATGCCAGGGCTGACAGAGGGAACACATCCTCCTGGTGCCACCAGGGCCCCTATTCCGACCAGCTGGCCCCTCTGGGATGGTGATGTCTGTCTGCTGCCTGGACCTCTCCAACCTGCTCTCCCTCTGGACCCCTTCTGTGCTAGGACCTTGGACACCCCGGGGGCTTGGTGGCCGCAGAGATGTGACAGCCTGCTCGGGGACCCAAGATCGAATCCATTGACTCACGGCCCTGATGGAGCTGCGGGACACGTTGCGGTGGGGTGCAGCCCTCCCGCGATTCCTCCAAGGGTGAAGACTGCCTACAGAGGTGTAGACCCCCAAGAAGGACCGCAGGGTCTGCACGATCGGTGGTCTTCGCCTCCAGAGGGCTGGGAGAGAGCGCCGAAGCAGGCCCCGTGCTGGCATGAAGGATGGCCTGTGATCCTGTCCATTGGAAGACACAACTGGGGAACCTCGGCCATCCCAGGGCCTTAGGCCAACTCTGCGTGCCACCTGCAGGCTCCTGGGGGCCCTGGGAGGGACCTGGGCACCTGGTTCTGGGTGCTGAGCCCGGGAGCCTAGACGGCCCAGGGAGTTGCCCATCAGAGCAGGTGGTGAAGATGGCAAGTGTCGAAAAGAAGGGAAAAAAAGAAAACGAAAATATAAAAGAGGTGCAGCGTCAAAAAACTAGGGGAGGCGCCAAAAAAGGGGTGGTGTCAAAAAGGGGGGAGGTGCTAGGCTTTGAGTAGGGGCATGATACTCATTAGCCTTGCTTGGGGTTTTGAGGCTTTAGCCGAAGGTCAAACCCAGAGCGTACACCTCTAGCTGCCAGATCAGGCAACGGTGGAGCACTCACAGTTGGGCCAGTGGCTGGAACGCATCATTTGAAAGCACATTCCGTGAATGGGCTCCTGCAAGAAACGTTTCTGAGACCAGGAATGCGCGCATGCCGCCAGGGGGCACTGTGCTGTGTTCAGCACTGAACAGCTCTCTCCAGCTGAGCTGCAGCAGGGCCACCTGGCCAGCCACCTGCAGCTCGAGGAAGAAAGGCGCTTGGCGCGCCCACTCCACTGTGCTGAAGAGCAGCCGCGCCGCCAGCTCGCACACAGGTTATCTGGGCGCCCGGGAGCGAGTCCGAGTCCTCCTCGGTGGGTGGCGCGCGGGTAGCCACCCGCCTTGTCCACGCCATTCGTGTCTCCACCGCCGCCGGGACCGCCCCAGCCTCCGGCCACCATGGCCATAGCCCCCGGGCCGCGGGGCCGGGGCGCCCCCACTGCGCGTCGCTCTGGGGGTACCTCTCTCGGCCCAGGGGTCGCTAGCCGGCGTGCATCCGGTCCCGACGCACGGGGGCTCCCACGGAACCCCCCAAAAAAGTTTTGCAGCACCAACTTCTGCGGCCGGTCCGCGCGCCAGCGGAAATGGTCGGGCCGGTTCCAGGCCAACTTTCCCACGCGTGCGCGGGCCCGGGGCCGGAGGAGACGCACTAGCGGCGAGGCCCGGGGGCCCCGGGGGCAGGAGCCCGGCCGCCCGGGGGCCCCGGCGGGGGCGCGCGGGCCATGGGCCGGCCAGAGCCGCGGCGGGGGCCACAGCCAACTTCGCGGGCCACCCCGCGCACTCCGGAGGCTGGGGCCAAACTTTGGCCACAAGTTGCGCGGTCTGCTGCAGCGCTGGGAAGGGGCGGCGGGCGCGCGCCGTGGCCGGACGCTGCGCCTCCCAGGAACCCCTGTGCCCCTTTCCGCAGCAGCCGCTTGCTCTTGGCCTGCAGGTCAGCAGGCCTCGCCCTCCCAGCCACCGCTGGCCTGGGCCTGCGCAGGGCCAGAGCCTCGCTCTCACGCCGCCCTCATCACTGCCTCCGCGGCCTCTACGCCTGGCCTGGCGCTGCAGCCAGTTTGACAAATATGGATTTCTTTTTTTTCTTTTAAACGTTTTATTAGGGGCTCATACAACTCTTATCACAGTCCATACATATACATACATCAATTGTATAAAGCACATGCATACATTCCCCGCCCCAATCGTTCTCAAAGCATTTGCTCTCCACTTAAGCCCCTTGCACCAGGTCCTCTGTTTTTTTCCCCTCCCTTCCCTTTCTCCCCTCCCTCATGTGCCCTTGGTAATTTATACATCGTTATTTTGTCATATCTTGCCCTATCCGGAGTCTCCCTTCCCCCCTTCTCTGCTGTCCCTCTCCCAGGGAAGAGGTCACATGTGGATCCTTGTAATCAGTTCCCCCTTTCCAACCCACTCACCCTCCACTCTCCCAGCATCGTCCCTCACAACCTTGGTCCTGAAGGTATCCTCCACGCTGGATTCTCTGTACCTCCAGCCCTTATATGTACCAGTGTACAGCCTCTGCCCTATCCAGCCCTGCAAGGTAGAATTCGGATCATGGTAGTTGGGGGGAGGAAGCATCCAGGATCAGGGGGAGAGCTGTGTTCTTCATCGGTACTACCTCGCACCCTAATTAGCTGTTATATTTCTTAACGCAATCCATAGATACCTCCAATGTGTCAAGCACATTTGCACATATGCTCCCATCATCATTTTTAAAGCATTCTCTTTCCACTTAAGCTCCTCATATCAGTTTCGCATTTTCCCCCTCCCTCATGAACCTTTGATCATTTATAGATTCTTTTTTCCTTATCTTACATCATCCTCCATTGTCCCTTGCCCGCTTTTCTGTTATTTGTCCCCCTGGGAGAGGGATATAGATTGATCCTTGTGATTATTTCCCCTTTTCTCCCCCCACTCTGCCCTAATCCTCCTGATATCTCTACCCTTCTTGTTGACCCTGAGGGGTTCATCTCTCCTGGATTCCCTCTGTTGCAGCCTCTGATCTATAGCAGTTTGCATGCTCTGGTCTAATCCAATTTGTAATGTAGAATTGAAGTCATGATAGGGGGTGAAGGAAGCACCAAAGAGCTAGAGGAAAGCTGTGTGTTTCATTGGCGCTATACGGAACCCTGACGGGCTCATCTCTTCCCTGGGACCCTTCTTTGAGGGGATGTAAAATTGTCTACAGATGGGTATTATGTCTCCACTCCATGCCCCCCCCCCTCATTCACATTGGGTATGGTTTTATTCTGAGTCTTAGATGCCTGATACCTTATCAGGTCCTCAAACTTTTTAAACAGGGGGCCAGTTCACTTTCTGTCAGACCTGTCAGAGGGCCAGGCTATAGTTAAAAAAAAACAAACAAACTGTGAATAAATTCCTTTGCACACCGCACATATCTTATCTCGAAGTAGAAAACAAAATGGGGCAAAAACACCATGAGGGCCGGAAAAATGTCCTCACGTGGCCACGTGTGGCCCGTGGGCCCTGTGTGGCCTGCGAGCCGTAGTTTGAGGACCTCTGCTTATCCCATCAGCCCCTCATGATTACACAGGCTGGTGTGCTTCTTCCATGTGGGCTTTGCTGCTTCTGTTGATCTTCAAGCCTTTAAGACCCCAGACGCTATAAGTTTTGATAGCACGACACGATCAGTTTTCCTCACCACATTTGCTTATGCACCCATTTTTTCTTCAGTGATCCAGTTGGGAAGGTGAGCATCACAGAATGCTGGATTGTTAGAACAAAGTGCTCTTGTGTTAAGGGAATACTTGAGTTGAGGCCTAATGTCCATCTGCAACCCTAATTCTTAACATATAGATATGAGTACATAGTAATATTCACCTCACATTATATATATATATATATTTACCTATGTACAAATCTATACTTAGGTTTCTGTAAATATCCTTTGCTTCCTGGTCCTTTGCTCTGCTTCCTTTTTACTTCCCTTTGTCCCACCATCACGTTCGGCCTCATTTGGGTTTAGTAATTCCTAACTGCTCCATTGCCCTTGATTGAGCCCCACTGGGCATCCTACAAACTTCCTTCCATTGATTTTCGTTCACTTGTTGTTTCCTTGTCCCTAGGTTGTTCCTCCACCCCTCCCCCGCCATTTCCTTTCTCCCCCCTCTCTGTCTCCCGTATCCCCCCCAGAACCATTGTTCCCATTAGTTTCATCTCTGATCATTAGTCCTAAGAGAAATGCAAATTAAAACAACTGAGATACCACCTAATACCCTCAAAGATAGCCCAATTAAAAATTACAAAGGAACACGTGTTGGAGGGGCTGTGGTGAGATAGGAATTCTCATCCACTGCTGGTGGACCTGTGGCTATGTACAGCCATTATGGAAATCAATTTGGCAGTATCTAAAATAGATGGTGATTGAGCTATTATGCGACCCACCAATGCCCCTATAGGGCACATAACCAGAAGAGGCAAGAAACAAACCACGGCCAGACATCTGTGCTCCAATGTTCATTGCGGCACAGTTCACAATTGCAAGGAGTTCAAAAAAACCCAAATTTCCATCAGAGACGAATGGATCAAAAACTATGGTACATACATACAATGGAGTACTACACATCCCTAAAATGCAGTGATGAACACATAAGCACATTGCCGCATGGGAACAACTGTAGGAAATCATGCTTAGTGAAGTAAGTCAAGGACAAAAGCACAAGTACATGAGTCCACTGACATAAGCTTAAAAAAATATGGGCATAGCGGAAAAGTGCCTATATACATACATCCCTGGGTTGAGATCCAAGTCCTATGGCAGGAGCAAAACCCAATCCAGGCAGACCACTAACTAGGAGGGGGAAAGAAAGAGAGGGGAAAAAGACATGGGGAGGCAGGAGCAGGGCACTAACACACCCAAGGGGAGGGTATTATTTAGACCTCCACAGGAGAGGGGCATACTCCAGGCTTCAACCCAATGCGCCATAATGTGAATACAACATAGGGGCACCTACCAGAGAACCAATAGAGAGCTCTGCAGGGCGGGTCCCAATCCCCACCATATGGACCACCCGCCCCACAAGAAGAATGCACTTCAAAGGACAGCACTGGAGCTACATCTTGGGGAGAGGGGCACTTCTGATTAGAGCACTGAGGAAAAACAAAGTGGTATGGAGAATGAGGGTAAAACATCCTGGCCTACCAAGCCCGAGGACGATATTCCTGCTCAGCGCAGACAACGCACAGAGAGAACCAAAGGGCCGACCTGACTACGAGGCATGATGTCCCTCAGTGAATCATAGCATGACGTGGATCAACAATGGAGACACGGTGGGGAATTGTGCCTGATCTGAACCCATCACACTGTTTCGAATCACTAAGGGCATACAACACCAGAGCAAGGGGAGCAAAGCAATGAAATCCACAGGGAATACCGAAAATAGACTTTGGGGACAGAGTGTGCCACCCCATCGACTCGAGTTGAAAACACTCCTAAAAGTAAAAAAAAAAAAAAAAGACCTTTAACTATTGATAGTTCCTTTTTGGTCCTTGGCTTTATTTTTGTTGTTATTCTGATTTTGTTGTTGTTGCTTTGTTGTTTTTGTCTTCCTTTGTTCTTTTGTTTGGCTTTGCCTGGGTTTTGCACTTATTAATGTCTCTGCATGTCTATCTGGATAAGATCGGTGGGATAAACAATTTGGAGATGAAAACAACGGGGCTGATGATTCCAGGGCGACACGGGTGAGGGGGAGGTAGGAGAAAAGAGCGGGGGGGGGGGATCAACTAACCCAGGCATGAGGAAACAAGTGAACTAAAAATCATTGGAGAGAAGGGCATAGGATTGCTAGTGGAGCTTAATCAAGGGCAATGGAGCAGTGAGGAATGAGAGCCAAACTTGAATGAAGGCCAAACATCATAGTAGAACAAGAGGAAAGAAAATGGAAATAGCGTAAAGAAGTAGGAGGCAAAGGACATTTATAGAGGTCTGAATACAGGCGTGTCCATATAGAAACATATTTATATAGAATGATAGGGAACTAGATCTGGGGATTTATATCTATATGTTTACCATCAAGGTAGCCGATGGACATTAGGCCCCAACTCATGAAACCTCTCAACACAAGAACACTTTGTTTTAACAATGCGGCATTCTGTGATGCTCACATTCCCAACACAGTCACTGAAGACAAAATGGGTGCATAAGCAAATGTAGTGAAGGAAGCTGATGGTGCCCGACTATCAAAAGATACAGCATCTGGAGTCTTAAAGCCTTGAAGGTAAACAAGCGGCCACCTAGCTGAGAAGCAACAAAGCCCACATGGAAGAAGCACACCAGCCTGTGTGATCATGAGGTATCTATGGGATCATGTATCAGGCATCTAAGACCCAGAACAAAACCATGCCAAGGTGAATGGGGTACTTGCCTGTGTGTGCAGTGGAGACCCAAAGTCTATCTGTAGATAATTGGACATACCCTTACATAAGGGTCATAAGCAAGAGATGGGCCAGTCAGGGCACAGTATAGCACTGATGAAACATACAATTTTCCTCTAGCTCGTTAATGCTTCCTCCACCCCACTATCATGTCAATTATCCCTTACAAATCAGACTCGACCAGAACATGTTCGGTGCTACAGATAAGAACTGGCAACACAGGGAATTTGGGAGAGATAAAGCCCACAAGACCAACAATGAGAATAGAGCTACCAAGAGAATAAGGGGAAAGTGGGGGAAGAAAGGGGGAATCAAGCACAAGGATCAACCTTTAACCCCCTCCCAGGGGGACAAACCACAGAAAAATGGGTGAACGGTGACGGAGGACAATGTAAGATATGAAAATAATAATCTATAACTTATCAAAGGTTCATAAGGAAGGAAGGGATGGGGATAATGAGGAGCTGATATCAAGGGCTCAAGAGAGAGAAAATGCTTTGAAAATGGTGATGACAACATATGTATACGTGTGCTTGACAACAATGGAAGAATGTACAGACTGTGAGAAGAGAGGTAAGAGCCCCCAATTAAAGTATTTAATTTTTAAAAAGATATGAACACAATAATTTATCAAATATTCATGAGGAAGGGAGGGTGTGATAGGGAGGGAAAAAGAGAAGCTGATACCAAAGGCTCAAGTAGAAGGAAAATGTTTTGAAAAGGATGGCAGCAACATATGTATGAATGTGCTTGATGCAATTAATGTATCTATTGCTATCAGACCGGTAAGATCCCCCTCATCCATTGATTCATAAAAAATAAAATAAAATTCTTTTAACTGAACTACTTCTTGCCTCATTTATTTATTTTATTATTTTCTGAATCATTTATTTCTGTTCCTATGTTTATCATTTCTTTTCTTCTGTTGACTAAGGGTTTTGCTGTTATTATTCTAATTGATATAGGTTTTCAGATAAAGTGTTGATTTTCTAGTGTTCTTTTTTGATATGTGCATTTATTACTATTAATTGCCATTAGTTTCTTTAATTACCCAGTGGATTTTAAATAATGTGTTGTTCAATTTCCATGTGATTGGTTGTTTTTGTGTGATCTTATTACTGATGTTTCTTGACTGCTGCTTGCACGGGCACTGATTCTAGATGTAAGTAAAATGAAACTGTGGATAACTTCAATCTTTCTTGTGTTGTCATGATGTTGTCTATTAGGCTGGATCATCAGCAATCTGAATCTTTCTTCCTGGCTGCTTTTGGGAATTTGAAATGGTTTGGATTCATGACAACAGTTTCCTCCCGGAATTCTGCTTTCTGGACTTCATTCAGCTAACCTCTAGGATACATATAAAATGCCATGTTTCTAAACAAGAGGCTGGAGGGATTGGCAACAATAACATGCTCGAGATGTACTCAGAACTAATTGGCATTTTATGAATGACGCCAATAGCAGTATCAGATTTTTAATGATTAAAAAGGAATTGTTTAAACTTCCTTATATGTTGTTTAGAGGGTACCGGGTATTGTTGAAGAAACATGTTACCAATATTACCTGCCTCCTGGGTTTTGTATATTCTACAGGCCAATCCACTGCTCGGCTGAAGGGTGACCTCTGGGAGTGGCTTTGTCACTCAGTGCTATCAAGTCAATGCTGACTCGTAGCGACCCCTGTGGATTTAACGCTGCAACTGTTTACAGGAGTAGAAAGCTCCAGCTTTCTCCCAAGCTGCTGGTGACTTTGAACTACCAACCATGGGGCGGCTTTAGTTCCACAATAAAGGGTGTCTTTGAGTGACACTCTTAAAGGTTTCTCCGTTTCTATAAATTTGGTATGTCAGGTCTTTTTTAATGGACTGGAGGTTTTTTCTACATTAGTGTCTCATTTTAATTAGGACTTGCTATTGGTTCTTCAATATATTGAATATCCGCTTTTGCCCTTGCTTTTCAAATTCAAAATCTTCAAATATCTTCTGCCTGCATTGGGGGAATTGCTCTTCTGCTACCACCCTGATTTAATGAGTCTGTGAGAACTGGGCTTCCCCCTCAATAGGGATAGACAAGAATCTCAGGTCATGACAGAGCTAATCCCTCGTAAGAAAACGTTAACCAGCAAAAGAGGAGATATAAGAAGAAGACAGTAAATAATCTCCTTACCTTTCACCACTTAGATAACCATTCAAAAAATAATGGTTCATTTGGCAAAACTTTTCTGTGGAATACTCTTGTGGAATTGGACAAGCAGACAAGTTTTCTTGTTAAACTGTGGTCAGCTTAATAATGGACCATCTTGCAGTAATAATGAACCGTCTTGTGGTTGCTTTCCCTCCTAGCCTCTATACCTAACCTTTATTGCCCCATCAGGCACCCTAGTGGCGTTGTAGTTATGCACTGGGCTGCTAACCACAAGGTCAGCACTTTGAAACCATCATCCACTCAGAGGGAGAAAGACGAGGGTTTCGACTCCCACAGAGATTTACGGTCTTGGAAACACACAGGGGCAGTGCTGTCTTGTCGCAGGGCTGCTGGGAATGGTAATCCACTCGATGGCAGTGAGATTATAGCTTTCATTGTCCTTGGAGACTAACTATCAATGAGACTTCACCATGACATTTTGTGACATAATTTGATTGCTAGTGAATTTAGATAGACTGTTTTCCAAGATCCTGTTCTTCAAAAAGGGTTGGAAACGTATGTATTAATAAGAACTCCACTTGATTCTTAAGACAGTAAATATCTTATCTACTTCTACTATAACACAAATACCACAGTGGTTGATCGCTTTCATAAACAAATTTACTTTCTCACGATTGGGGAGACTAGAACTCCAAGCCACCATTTGTCTGTCAGCTTGCCATACTGTGATTGCTGTACATTGCTGTGATGCTTTCCTTCATTTAGGTCAGAGGTTCCCAAAGGAATTTGGCCTACTGCCAAATTTTCAGAAAAATACTAAATGTGTCCCAGCCTCCCCTGGCCATTATAAACATTTCTACTAGAGGCCACAATCCGAGACAAAACATAGCCATCTGCTTTTGAGGTTCCCTAAAGAGTTACAGCATCTACTCGGGGCCGTTTGTCCCAATCTGGGAACCACAGCTTTAGATCTCCAGACTAAGTTCTCTTTATTGTGTATTTTGTTGTTGTTGTCGTTGCTTTTGAGAAACTCTGATGAGGACCACAGTGGAGGCAAATCCGTTTGGACAATATGCTGCTTTAAAAAAAAATAATAGTTCTATTGAAATATCTTCTAAAATCCAATGTCTACTTATATACAATTCTGTTGTTCAATCCCATCCAGTGGGGTCATACAATCATCAATGCTATCTGCTCCAAACTCCTCTCCTTCATGCCCGCCCCCTCCTTTACCCTTAGAAAACCATTACTCAGGTAACATTTTCTGCAGCGTCACCTACCCTGAGCTTCATGTACCGAAGGATCTTAAATGCACAAATGAACATACACGAATCTAACATGATTAACGAGGTAAAACAAATCACAGCCTGTCCTCTAAGGGAAGGAAATATTAACGAACCGGTGGATAAGCACGTGGTTCATGAGTACCATACCTTCTCCTGACTTAATCATCCTTTCCCCTTTGAGTGTCTCCTTCTGAGTGGTACTGTGGGATTACTACTGGACAGGTGAGTTTTGCATCTCTAGGGCATCCATGCCGCTTCACATCAAGTTGGACGTGTGTTTCTGAACTTTTGTTACCTCCTCCCTTCGACATCTCATGGTCACACAGGCTGGTGTGTTTCTTCCATGGGGGCTTTGTCTCTTCCACGCTAGATGACTGCTTGTTTAATTACCAGCCTTTAAGACCCCAGATGCTATATCTTTTGATAGCCAGGCATCATCAGCTTCCTTCACCACATTTCCTATGTGCTTATGCACCATTGTGTGCTTATGCAACAACTTGTCTTCAGGGATCTTGGACACTCTTCGTGATCGTCCAAAAGATGAGATGTGAAAAGTCCTTCAAGTCAGGTGATAAGGCACAGTCCTGCTCAGAATTGACCTGACCTCCCTATGCTCTGTTGACCCAGGACACCATTGACTATCTGATTGTGGTGTGTGTGTTTGTGTGTGTGTGCAGGAACATGTGTGTGTGATTTTATTATGACTGAGTGAAGGTTTACAGGGCAAATTAGTGTCCCACTTTACAGTTGATATGCATTCTGTGTCCTGTCATTGATTGTAATCACCACACTGTAAATTCACTTTTGCCAATTCATCTCTCATTTGAATTTACATTCCTCCGCTTTCCTAGCCCTTCTGAACTTTGTCTCTGTGTAAATGCTGACATTTTGACCTCACGTCGTTGATTAGCCAATAGAAGCCCTACTTCCCTGAAATTATTGTGACCCCATTGAGACCTATTTTTATTTGGCTAAAAATCGAGCCTGTTCCAGATATCAAGGATTGCGAACGGCCATGGTGGAGTAGTGGTTATGCCTTGGGTTGCCATCTACAAGGCCAGCAGTTTGGGACCACTAGGGGTAAAGAAGGGCTTTCTACTCCTATAAAGAGTTACACTTGGAAATTCACAGAGCAGTTCTACCCTGCCCTACTGGGTCACTATGAGTGAGAATTGACTCGATGGCAGCAAGTTTGTTTTGTTTTATTTCGTTAAAAATGGAGGCACACGAGGAAAATCCGCTGTAGACCTCAAGGATTTCTAAGGAGCATAATCTCCATAGTCCTGGGGCTTCAGTACTCTTTATCCAAGAAGTAAGCCTGTTTCCTGTGTTTGTTTGTGATCGTTAGTTTTATTTCACATTTGTATCTCGGTCTATCGAGGACCTTGTCTGCAATTCCTTCCAGGCAGTTTGTTGTGCTGGCAGGACATCATCTAATTCTTCTGGATTCAGAGATGAGAAAGCTGATGTTCTGGGCCTTTACTCCATGGGGGTAATTGTTTCTCTATATCTTCAGTTTTCTTTAGTATCCTTACCTGGAGATGAGGAGAAACCGATCATGACACTTCAGTTGCTGCTCTCCAGCTATGAAGACCCCAGTCACCCTTCACCAAAGTAGGATGTAGAACATTGTCAAGTTTGCTATGCCTGTTGCTCTTGGTTTCCCCCATGGATACATTTTCAGTAAAGGTATGTATACATGTAGAAGTATCTGTCAAATATATGTAAGCACGTATATACAATCCTACTCTCCCTCCACACTGGTTTCCCCATGTGTGTTGATCCATGCATTTACTGGGAAATCACTATAGTTGAATGATGTATATAACAATGTCCCTCTATTACTGTTAACTGTTGCACTCCTGCCAGTGTTTTCTCTTGACTCCATCACTTTGGCTGACTTCACTCTTAATTGTATCTTGTCTTCTCCTTCACCCAAGTTTATATAAGCATAACCTCTCGTTTGTAATTTGCATTCCCACCACTTTTAACCCTAGCAACACTTGAAAGTGATTCTTTGAGTGTGAAAAGCTTTCCTTTTTATAACGTATCATCTAATAATGTTCCTCTAGGGTTGATTTATTTCAATCTGGAATATATATCTAGCAATGGGATTCCTGGGTCCTATGGACAATCTGTTTTCTAATCAGCAGTTCATAGACTTAGTGTCAGACCAGCTCTGAGACTAAGTTCAATCTCTACCAGAAAATAGAAGAGAAGGAGCAATTACCAGATTCTTTATGGTTCAGACACCAAAACCAGACCAGGACTAGTTCCTACCCCTTCAGAAGGCATTCCTCTTCCCGGTACCACCATTGTGCATCACAGGACACTACTCATCTTGCAGGGCTGTGTTGGCGCTCAAGGAGCTGGTTTCTGTTGTCATTGCAGCTGCAGCTAACTGCTGGGACTGAGCATCCTGATCCAAAGCAGCAAGTCTTGGCCACATGGGACCCTCTGCCTCCTAGGTCAGTGCTGTTCCACAAGATGGGACTCGGGGCTGGGGCATCCTGGCTTCCTAGTCACTGGGAAACATTGATAATAGTCTTGTCATGAGACCATGGTAACTTAGTGTCTTCCTGGTTCTTTCTGAAATTGTTTGCTGTTTTAATGAAGTTGAATGAGATTTCAGTGACATAGGGAACCTCTTCGTGGGGCCGACGCTTCGTACATGGGGTCTCGCTTATTCTCACAGCGATCTTACAAGAAGCAGTGTTGCTCCCGTTTCACAGGTGAAGACACTGAGTCTCTGAGAGATGAGGGGTCGTTGATCAGGGCTACAAAGGAGAAGAATTCGGGACTTATTTGTTCTTTAAAATTGTTTTATTATTAGGAAGATCCATCATATAATTTGAAAACTAAAAATTTAAAGGAACAATTCCAGGCAATACAGGAGCATATCCTGGAAAGCAACTTCTAACATGTCAGGTACCCTGTTCCCTCCAAGAGATAACACTGTCTTAGAATCCTTTCTTTAAAATAATAATAACAAACCAAACAGGAACGTGCTCTGCACACTATTGTTCACCTCGTGTTTGTCTGTTTTTGCTCCACAGTAACAATATATCTTGGAGGTGTTCTCCTTGGTCGGGTTTACATTGATCACATTCTTGATCTCCTTTTCACTTAGGTTCTCAGTATTGAGTAGTAAAAGCACAGTGGTCCGGGTAGGTGGGTTGCCTTCGGACACCCAGTTTCCTTCTCAGAGCAAATGCCACAACGAATTTTTTTGTTTGTCCTTCCTCAGACACGTGTCCGTTTATGAGAGGCAATGAGCAGGGTGGTTAAAACATGGACCCTGGCTGTTACAAAAGACAAAGGCGTTCATACCCAAGGAATCGACTTTGATGGTTACTAAGCAGATGAGAAGGAAAAATGAAACACGGTGACTGGCTATCAAAAGATATAGTGTCTGGGGTCTTAAAGGCTTGAAGGTAAATAATGGCCATCTAGCTAAGAAGCAACGAAGCTCACATGGAAGAAGCACACCAGCCTGTATGATCATGAATTATTGATGGGATCAAGTATCAGGCAGCTAAGCCCCAGAACAAAATCCTACCCAATGTGAATGGCCGGAGGTAGACAATTGGACACACTCTCACAGAGGGGTCACAGGGAAAAGATGAGGCAGTATGGGTGCAGTATGGCACTGATGAAACACAGGATTTCTCTCTCATTCTTTGTTCTTCCTTCCCCCCACTATCATGACCTCAATTCTACCTCAAAAATCGGATTAGACCAGAGCATGCACACGGCTACAGATAAGAACTCACAACACAGAGAATGTAGGATAGATAACACCTCAGGGCCAATAATGAGAGTAGAGATACTAGGAGGACTAGGGGAGGGTGGCGGGGAGAAGAGGGGAATTGATCACAAGGATCAACCTATAATCCCCTCCATGTGGGACGCACCACAGAAAAGTGGGTGGTGACTGACAGCAGATGATATAAGATATGAAAATAATAATCTATATCTCTTATCAATGATTTGTGAGGGAAGGAAGGAGGAGGAAGAAATTGGGACCTGATATCAAGGGCACAAGTGGGAAGAGATTGCTTTGAAAATGGTGATGGCGGTATATGTGCAAATGTGCTTGACCCACTGGATGAATCGTGGATTGTGATGAGATGCAAGAGCCCCCAATAAAAGTATTTTTTTAATTCAAGGAGTAAAGAAACAACATGGGGTAGAAAAGAGTTCCCTTGGGTGAAGTGGAAGATAGCATTCCATAAGAGGGAGGGGAGAAATCAAATGAGGACAGCAGGGCAAGCTACTGAGTGTTTTGGTAAGTAGTTTAAGTTGTTATGTACCAATTGGATGATCTGAAATGTAAATCTCCACTTAATTTATTTTGAAAAATATTAAAAGAAAGAAAGAAACATGGACCCTGGAGTCAGATAATTTTAGGTTTGGAGGCTGCCTCCGTTACTCTTTTAACCCAGAAATTGGTGAGCCTTTGTAGAGATAGTTAGTGGAGAAGATTGTATTCAAGCCACAGACTTCAAAGCGCCTAAGCAGGAGGCTTTCTGACCCACTGAATTGCCTCTCTCTCTCCCCTGCTTTTGCATTCAGGAAGATAAAGGCCCTTTGGCTCTTAGTTGCCCCACAACTCACTGCCATCAAGTTCATTCCTGACCATACTAACCCTTGAGGACAGAGTAGTGCTGCTCCTTAAGGTTTCTGAGACTGTATCTTTACAGGAAGAGAGCCTCATCTTTCTGCCGTGGATTGGCTGGTGAGGTTGAACCTCTAAGCTGTGGTTATCAGCCCAATGCATAGGCCACTGTGTCATGAGTTTATCTTAAATAAGAGCCCTTGTTGGTTACTGTGCATTCCTATTAGCTCATTTCTATAAAGCCTCACATAATAAAAATAACGAGCTGAAAATTCATTTAAATTCAAAAGCATTGAGAAAAGATAACCTGAAAAGATTATTACATGGTCATAGTTGTTTTTGTTATTTGCTTCTAAAACCAGTCAAGTACACTAAAGTTGCAGGCATTTTTTTTGTGTGTGTGGTTAAACTTGGATGTGAAGGTGGAGAGAAAAAGCTCATAAAATCATGGACAAGGGGTGTGTTATATGAAAGTGAAGCAAGAGCCTCGTGAGGGACTTGGCTATTTTAACGTTTCATCTGAGAAATATTAATGTCTATTTCTCTAAGTAATTAGAATTTATTAAGCATTCAGATGCTACTGTCAACAGCCACGTGCCTCTCTGGCCTCTGGTTCCAGCTCTGTGCTGCACTTTCATATGAAAATCTCTTGATTTATTAATAATATTGTATGTCCAGCCTTGTTCTCGTTTCATTCGTATTCTTGTTTTACAAAACCCCTTTGGTCCTGTGACAATCATCCTGTTAGCTGGGAGAAGGAGAAGGCTACGGCCTGCTGTGAAGAGTCAGCTTCAGGAACCCAGGGGCCATTCTACCTTGTCCTGTCGGATTGCCAGCAGGTGAATCACCTCAATGGCGGTGATGTTGGTTTTCAGTCATGAGAATTTGCATTGCAGCTCTTTGGTTCCTCTAACCTTCAGGACTCTGGGGGCCCCATTGCAACTGCAACCCAACTTGCCACCAATTGTGTATCATTTGTTTGTTCTGTTAGAGAAAATGTTTGAACTGATCAGCACCCAACAGTGTGCTGATTTTAAGAAAAAACACTTTTGGGAGGCAAATTTACATATAATAAAGGAAATATGTTTCAAGTGGGGAAGAGGGCTGAGCCTTTGGTGGGCTACACCTGCAGTCTCTTCTTTACCTTGGCTTTTGCTGGTTCAGAGCCATCCCTCTCTCACGCATTATTGTGCTTCAGCATTGCTGCCTGAAGTCAACCAGTTCTCTATCACAAGGAATTGATGAAGGGTTTCTGGCCAACTTACAGATTTGGTGGCTGAGTGGCACAAATGATCTACCTCGTAGCCACAAGGTTGGGGAGAGAGCCTCCAAAGACAGACCTGGTGACTTGGTCTTGAAAGAACAGACTTTTGAAAACCCCAGACCAGTTATGCTCCACATGTGAGTTGCCATGAGTTGGAATCACCTCCACAGAAATTGACAAGAGCAACCTGTACGTCAGATTATGCCAAGCCTGGGCTCAGTCAGTTGTGGCCAGGATGGCAGTTAAGAAAACGTGTGTCAATTTATGTCCATAGACCTTTCAAAAGGAGAAAGGTTTGGTGGTCTCAGCTCCTGTAAACACTCAGTCTCCGTTACTCCATATGGCATTAACCATAAACCCTTATCGAAGAACTGTTATTACACTGTGGCTCCATACTTAAACTCATGAAGTGATCACTGAAGAGCTGGGTGCTAGAGAAAAGTGTGGGGGAAGAAATCAGATAGTGCCCTGTGATCAGCAACAATAGCATCTAGCATGTAGTGTCTTAACAACTTGTCTTAACAAGCAACCATCTAGGTGAAGTGCCAAAGTAGTCGTGTGATCCAAGGATTTGGAATAGTAGACTCTAAGATTAGAGGAGGGAATTATATTAGAGTTTAAATTCTGAAAACCTGGTTAGCAGAAGGCTAAGGATGACAGTGAAAGCCCCCTCCGTTTGCGTAGACCTTCTGTGCGTTGAGCCTCTAGTTAATTCCCTCAGTTGATTGAATACCCGTGTAAACAATCTGGTCCACAGACAGGGTGAATTGGAAAGTGAATCACTGAGATAAGGGGTCAACAAATTTTTTTATATTCATTAGCCATCGTGGTACATAACAATAATTTAAAAATTTATTCAAGAGCTATAAAATATATTTATAAATAAGGAAAATTTTAAGTAATACTATAAATGAAAGTATCATGGTGTTATCTTCATTTTCAATTTTACATCATAGTCACATATCCTTGCTGAAGGAGCTGCATAGAACTTATAAGTTAGAGTTTTCTGACCCCTGCTGCAGATTGCTTTTAATTATTTTAGATATTAACATTTTCCCCCCTTGATCCATTTTTTAATACTTTTATTGGGGATCTTAAATCTCTTATCACAATCCATACATTTCTCCAGTGTATCAGGCACATTTGCACCTAAAAATGCCATCATCATTTTCAAGTCTCTTCCCACTTGAGCCCCTGATATCCGCTCCCCATTTCTTCCCCCCACTTCCCCTGGGAATCTCCTTCATGAGCCCTTGATAAATTACAGATCATTTTGTCCAAATCTTATATCGTCCTCCATCGCCCCTCACCCACTTTTCTGTTCTTTGTCTCCCTGGGAGGGGCTTCAAGGTTGATCCTTGCTTTTGACCATTTTTTAACCTGTCCTAGTTTTTAATTACTTTTGCAAGGAGACTGTTCGGTTCTATTTTATGGTTGCTATATTTTCCCATTTTGTATGATTTTTATCAGAAATTCTGGATAGGTAAACATATAGCTCAATCGGTTTCTCTGACTACACTAGAAGACACAGGGGGACAGGGGATGCTAGTACTGATGGATGCAAGAATGTTGAAAATACTCCAACGTGGATTGTGGCAAAGATCGCACAATTCTTGATGTTTGAATCACTAATGTGTGTGATGTATGAGTTATATGTTAATACAATGTTAAAATACTAAAATTAAAAGATAAAGAAATAATCTTAAAATGGAAACACATTAAAAATTAAATACAAAGTTAGTCGATTTAGAAAAATTAGAATTGGACATGCACTTTGAACTGTAGCAGTGACTCAAGAATCTACAGTGAAGAATTATTTATAAACTATTTGGACTTGTTCATTTTTTCCAAAGAAATTTGAAGAGATTTAATAAAGTCATAGACAACAGAAAACTTCAAAGAAAGATCAGCATTTTCCTTCTTAATCACACATACTTCCAGTCCCCTGTTCTAAAGCTGGTCAATGTTTTCAATTATTTCTCTACATATGTAGGCTGTGAGCTTGTATTTTATTTTTTTCATATTGGTATAAAATTAATATTGTCTTGTGTTATTTGCTTAGGGGAAACAAAATATATAAGAACTGTTTTGAAAATTTGTTCTTATTTAAATATTCCTGAAACCACTCACCTCATCTCTCTCCACTGGAGTGAGGCACTATCCTGCCATTTCTAATAATCACTGAGTGTAGATGGATGCCTCTCTGATGTTGAATTTTGGTCCGATTTTGAAGGTTACATAAATGAACCTATACTTTTCTTCAATATCTTGTTTGAGAGATTGTTCTGTAGTTGATGTTGCTGTCAGGGGCCATCAAGTCATTCCTACTCCCAGCTCCCCAGAAGGAAACACACCACCTGGTCCTTCCTGTGCCATCCTCCCACTTGTTTGTAGGGTGGAGTTCGCAGTGACACAGTCACTGTCAATCAATCTCGCAATCTCGTCTACGGCCTTCCTCGGTTTGACAAAGACTCACCATCCTTGCCTCTAAGGAGCATTCTGGCCGTCCTTCTTCCAGGATTGGTCTGTTCGTTCTTCTGGCAGTCCATATACTTTCAATAATCTTCTCCAACACCGCGGTTCAAGTGCGTTGGATTTTCTTTGGTCTTCCATTTTCAATGTGCAATTTTCACATGCAGAGTAGACCATTGGGAAGACCTTGGTTTAGGTCAAGCCCACCTTAGTCCTCAGAGTATAATCCTTGCTTCTCAATGCTTTAAACAGGGGTTGTAGAGATTGACCCAAAACAAAGTGTAGCTTGGTCACTTGACGGCTGCTTCCATGAGTATTGATTATGGATCCAAGCAAGATGAAATCCTTACCAACTTCACATTTTATTCCATTTATCCCCTGCTACATATTGGTCCAGTTATGAAGATTTACGTTTTCCTTTCATTGAGTTGTAACCCATGCTGAAGGCTTCTGCCCTTGAACTTTATCAGCAAATGTTTGAATCCCCCTCACTTTCGCCAAACAAGGTTGTCACCTGCATAGCACAGGGTATTAATAAAGATTCCTCCAGTCCTGATGTGCAGGCTTATTCAGGTAATCTAGCCTCTCTGAGTGCTTGCTCAGCATACAGACTGAGTAAGTAGGGTTAGAGGATGCAGGCCTGACACAAACCTTTGATGATGTTAAAGCACACAGTGTGCCCTTGTTCTCTCTCCTGACTTCCTCTTGAACCAGGCACAGGTTGTGCACGAGCACAGGGAAGTGTTCTAGAATTCCCGTTCTTCACGGTGCTACCCACAGTTTGTTCTGATCAAGTTTTTTTTACTGTTGGTCTTTCTCATATAGTCTCTTAGAGTTCTAGTTCAATTCAACAAGTTTCATTGTGGATGTTTTGGTTTGTTTGTTTGTTTGTTTGTGTAGACTGCTAGTGGTAAACAGCGCTATGCTTCCAGTTCTGACCCCATGATTTCAACACTGGATATGGGCTTCCAGCCCCTGGGCTTAAGTAACATCACCACATAGCATTGTCATTACCTCCTAGGGATGGATGGTAATAGCTTCTTACTACAACTGAATTGTTGGTCATCTCTACTAATTTAAAGTTTTTGCTTACAATTCTTCTGCTTTGCATTGAACTATATTGCCTGTGACTTTCCTGTCTAAAACTCTCATTCAAGGAAATGAAGGAAAACGAACCTACTAAAAATAATAAATAAAATGGACGTAGTAGATTGTTCCTCTAATAATTTTGGTTTATCTCATCAATTTTCATCTTCTTTTGGCTTTTTTCCTTCCAGTGGAGTTTGTTTTACTATCATGTTTCATTTTATTATTGTAAGCTTCTGCTACAACGTTACAATTTCCACAATCTCTTCCGGGATGGCAGTGTGTTCTTTTCTTTCCTGGTAGAAGGAGCCTTGTTTATGTCCTCAAGTTTCAGAACCAGTATTTACCTCTGATTTCAGAGGTATGCAGTTAGCTCTAAACACCAGATATTTCTGGAGTTGTAGCACGAATGGACTTTCTTCTTGTTGACCCACCCACCACTATTGGCAGAGCTGAGAGAAAAACGAAAAATAATACTCTTCAATAAAATTCTAATTTCAGGAACATTTGAGCAGTTAAGTTGTGCTTAACGAATGAAAGAAGAATCGGAGGGTCAACAAAAGAAGGTGCTTTCGCAGTGTTTGTGTGAATAGATCTACACACAGAGTAATAAGGTCAATCCAATTAACTTGCTAGTAAAGATTCCAAATGGGATCTTATACCCAAACATAAGCTCTTTGTGCTTCCCTACTAAACCAAGTTACAAGATCACAGTGCCTTGCTGGTTTCTGATGTTGAATGTGAATGTCATAGGACCATCAACTATCTACGCTTTCATCAGTTGTGGATTCATCAGATACATATAGAGAGAGAGTTACATCACTCAGAAATGCCAGACGGCGTCAATTGCTGATACACAAAGTTCTGCTCTTATCGGAAAAGACAATGAGAAAGCATCGTGTCTTATGAGGAATGAGGCGGTCCTAATTTTCCTTTTGTGCACCCCATTTGAACGTTCTCTTTCTCATCTGTGATCATTAGAATTTCTGTCAGCTGGACCTGTTTGTGTGAAAATAGAGTTAGAGTCCAACCTATCAATCAGGTGTAAGTCCCATGAGCCCTCTTCTGGGTTGTCGTCTCTATTATAAGAGGAATCCTGTGCAGAAGCGTGCTTTGTCTTGCCCATTTCCCTTTGTCCACTTCTGGATTCTACATCTGGTTTGTCAATTTCCTGTTAGGTCATCTACTGATCACACTAACCATCAGTGGAATGTCAACTTGTATTGATTCATCCCACCTCAGATTCATGCAGCGCTGCCTTCCCCACCCGAGACCCTCTTCCTGCATCTTCCTCTTTCATGTCCATCAGTTCCCGTAGCTCTATGAGACAGGAGAAGTCTCCCGCTTATATATGACCGATGAACTTGAACCAAACTGGACTTACCTGCTTCTATAGCTGTTTAGGCAATTGTGGATATAAATCTCTATTTGTCCATACATGTATCATACAAGTATCCTTGGTCTTGCTTCTCTAGAGAACCCTGGTGGCATAGCGCTTATGCATTGGCTGCTAAGGTCAAGGTCAACAGTTCAAAACCACGTGTTACACCACAGCAAAAGGAAGAAACATTTTAATGCAATAATGAATTACAGTCTCTGGAACACAGAGGGGAAGCTTACCCTGTTGTAGAGGGTTGTTCCGCATCAGAGTTGACTTGACGGGACCAGGAGAGGTTCTAAAGAAACAGAATGAGAAAAGATGAGTTGTCTAAATTGGTTCTGATGTCTGATGCAAGCCCTAAAGCTACTGTACATACCCCACATCTCTCGGTAAGTTTTGAGAAATCTATCACTACGAACCAAGAAGGTGTTTTCATCCCTGGCCCTGATGGCACAGTGATCATCCTCTGTGCTACAAAACACAAGAGCAGAAAGGTCAAACCAAGGGCAGCTCCCCTAACAAAAGACCAGGTTTTCTTCTCTCATGAAGAATTACAGTCTCAGAACCCACAGGAGCAGGTCTACTCTGTCCTGTAGGGTCCCCATGCGTCCAAATGACTGAGTTTGGGATGTGTGCCGATAATGGTGCTTAGGCTGTATCTGGAGCAAGACACCGCTGCATGGGCCCAGGAAACACCTCCCACGGTTTATGGCCTCCAGACCTCTACCTAGACTTAACTCATAGCAAGTTCCCAAAGTGAAGCCCAGGTGTTGGGCCAGGAACAGCTATGCTCTACCCCCCAAAAATATTCTAGAATTCCTTAACTTGTGCAGACAGAAACCTGCAGACTATGTGTCAGGATCGTTATAAAGGTTGTGCGATTATTGTGCAAGGAACATAAACTCTGATAAGTCTCAGTTTATTGATATGGCCCACTCAGCACAGATTCTCTGTCCAGTATTGGAGCTTGCGGGGTTGATGTAGTCATTCATTGGTTGGCCATCTACAGTAAGTCAAGCAGACGTATCAGACCTACAGTAGCATTCCCTAGGAGAGGGATCCAAAGGCTCAGGGAAAATGGCATGGGAGAGTGGACTTCTCAGAATAAAGCCATGGACGCAAAATCTGAGAGCCACGAGGGCACGCCTGTGAGCAGAACTGTAAGGAGCACATTTATGGAAGCAGCCCCAGCAGGGGGTCTGCAAAGGGAAAGCAAACAATTAAGCTGAGTGTGGTTTTCTGTTTGTTTGTTTTCCTTCAACAAACCTCTGCAGGCATAAGGCAACGTGACAACATATATGAAACTTTAAAAGAAATAACTGCCAAGCAAGGATCTTAAATCCAGCAAAATATGAAGAAGAAATAAGGGCATTTTCAGTCAAGGAGAATTCCAGAAATCCAAAGCAGCGGAATGAGTTATAAAAAAATACGAAGGCTATTCTATGGATGGAGAATCAAAAGGAAGAGCAAACATAAACCTGAGATCAATGAGCAAGGCAGTCCCCACCAGACAGTACCCAAGGTGAAGCAGTTCTGCAAATATGACACAAGACTGAAAAGAGAGAGCTACAAATATCAATCTGCAATGGAGACAAACACGAAGCAAATAGGGGGAGAAAAGTACATGCAAAGAAACTGTATGGAGAGGAAGGCAAGCAGTACACAAGAGAAACATGACCATCTTACACTAGATAAGAAAATAACTATCAAGGGAATGTCGTAAGAAATAGGAAAGAAACCTCATCAAAATGAAGAAAACCACAAAAGCCAACTCAGTAGTAAAATAACAGCAAACCAAGAAGGACAAGAAAATCCACAAGCACAAGGAATCCAGCACAGAAATTTATGTAAAACCAACTTACATAGACATCCTCTCCAAATGACTTCAGGTGCCTATCCAGGTGCAGAACGCAAGTCAGCACCGCCGAGGCATGTGCTTGCTGTGCCTGAAATAAACCTTCCAGGCTTGTAAGGCTCTGAAGTCCAGTAGCCTCCGAGTCAAATTGTAACCTGGGTCACTAAGGGCTACTGCATATTACATAATGATCTTTCGCCCTAGTCATGGTTCTGGTTAGCCACTTGGGGAGGCTGTCCCTATCCTTGGCCTGGGGACCCCGAGCATCTGTGTCGCTGGAGGTCGGTCACTGGCCGGAGCCCTAAGGCCAGTTGAAAGTACTCCCCGAGAGCAGCATGTCTCGGATCAGCGTCTCAACGGGTGTCTTGCCCACCAGGCGCATGAAGAACAGCTGAGAGATGAGTGAGGCTGGGACTGCGCGCAGGGCAGGCAGACGCAGCAGCAGGCGGCCGAAGCACTGGGGCTGGGCTGGGTACTGGGTCAGCATGTACTCGGTCAGGGCCACCTGCGCCTTCTCCTGCAGCCTCTCCACGTGTGCTGGGTCTGAGAGGCCACAGGCATCAAGAGTAAAGAGCGCGATGGCCTTGAGGCAGCCATACTCCGCCGAGTCCACCTGCAGGCGGCCCAGCTTGTCCACTTGCTCCTGGAAGGCGCGCACCTGGTCCATGAAGGCCACCGCCCGCTCGGCGGCCATGGGAGCGGTGTGCAGCCCGGCTGCGGCCAGCAGAGGCGCAGTGTGCAGGGTCAGGGCGGCCTCCGCCGCGTTCAGCAGGAACAGCTCGCTCCAGCTGAGCCGCAGCAGGGCCACCTGGTCGGCCACGGGCAGCTCGGGGAAGAAGGGCGCGTGGCGCGCCCACTCCACGGTGCTGAAGAGCAGCCGCGCCGCCAGCTCCACACACGTTATCGATGCCCAGCACCGCGCCCGCGCCGCCCGGGCCGAAGGCGCTCGCCGCGCCCGTGCCAAAGTGGCCGGCCACCGCCAGGTAGGGCTTGGCGCTCAGCAGCTGTGCGATCAGCTCCCACACTGGCTGGCCATGGAAGAGGTCTCCGCCCACCGCCTCCGCCAGCGCCAAGCCCGGGGGGGGGGGGGCTGCCGGAGACGCGGCGCCAGGACCTGGCGGCGAGTGGGGGCTGCGGCCCCGCTGCACGGCCTCTTTGCGCATGCCGACCGGAACACTTCTTGAGGCAACAGTACTGACACTGGTTCCGGTGGTGCTGGTCAATGTGGCAGTCACGGTTGGACCTGCAGGTGTAGCTGAGGTTGAGGAGTATGCTCCGCTTGAAGAAGCTCTTGCAGCCCTGGCAGGTGAGGACGCCCTAGTGCTTGCGCTCGCCTTGTCCCCGCACACCACACAGTCCACCTGCAGCCCCTGCCGCTCCTCGTCGCCCTGCTCGGCGTCGCTGGCGGCGCCCGGGGGCGAGGCCGAGTCCTCGGTGGCGGGCGGGTAGCCACCCACCTTGTCCACGCCATTCGCGTCTCCACCGCCGCCGGGGCCGCCCCAGCCTCCGGCCACCATGGCCATAGCCCCCGGGCCGCGGGTCCGGGGCGCCCCCGCTGCGCGTCGCTCTGGGGGTACCTCTCTCGGCGCAGGGGTCGCTAGCCGGCGCGCATCCGGTCCCGACGCACGGGGGCTCCCGCGGAACCCCCCAAAAAGTTTTGCAGCACCAACTTCTGCGGCCGGTGTGCGCGCCGGCGGAACTGGTCGGGCCGGTTCCAGGCCAATTTTCCCACGCGTGCGCGGGCCCGGGGTCGGGGGAGGCGCACTGGCGTTGAGGCCCGGGGGCCCCGGGGGCAGGAGCCCGGCCGCCCAGGGGCTCCGGCGGGGGCGCGCGGGCCATGGGCCGGCCCGAGCCGCGGCGGGGGCCACAGCCAACTTCGCGGGCCGCCCCGCGCACTCCTGAGGCTGGGGCCAAACTTTGGCCACAAGTTGCCCGGGCGGCCGCGGCGCGGGGAAGGGGCGGCGGGCGCGCGCTGGGGCCTGACGCTGCGCCTCCCAGGAACCCCTGCGCCCCTTGCCGCCGCTGCCGCCGTTATTTTGTTATATCGTTATTTTGTTACATCGTTACATCGTTACATCGTTATTTTGTCATATCTTGCTCTATCCCAAGTCTCCCTTCCCACATTTTCTGCCGTCCCTCTCCCAGGGAGGAGGTCACATGTGGATCCTTGTAATCAGTTCCCCCTTCCAACCCACTCACCCTATACTCTCCCAGCATCATCCCTCACACCCTTGGTCCAGAAGATATCATCCACCCTGGATTTCCTGTGCCTCCAGCCCTCATATTACCAATGTACAACCTCTGCCCTATCCAGCCCTCTAAGGTAGAATTCGGATCATGGTAGTTGGGGGGAGGAAGCATCCAGAATCTGGGGGAAAGCTTTGCTCTTCATCGGCACTACCTCGCACCCTGACTGACCCATCTCCTCTCCTAAACCCCTCTCTGAGGGGATCTCCAGTGGCCGACGCTTGGGCCTTGGGTCTCCACTCTGCACTTCCCCCTTCATTCATTATGGTATATATATATATATATATATATATATATATATATATATATATATATATATATATATATATATATATATATATATATATACATATATATATATATATACACACATGCACACATATTCTTTTTTTTTTGCATGATGCCTTGTACCTGGTCCCTTTGGCACCAAATATGGATTTCTTAAATTGGTTTTCCAACCTATTTAGTCTTGACGGGGATACGTCTACTACCCGTACTAATCCATGGTCTGAAATAGCAAAGATAATATTAAAGTAGCACCTAAAGTAGATGACATGCTGGATAAAGGAGATGCTCTTGGCAATCGTATATTTGATATTTTCCAGGAGTTTTGTGAAAATGACAAGTATAGCGAAGCTGGTTGGCTGGTCCTTCATACGATGGAAAGTGTTATTAAGGAGAGGGATGATCTCAGAGCCTCAAAAGCACGCCTCACATGCAGACTAACAGATTTGAAAATTTCCATCTGTGCTACAAAGGAGAGCCTTCCCTCCTCTAGTAAAAGAGCTGACATTGCTGAGAACCAGGTCCAGAGTCTCATTATACGAGTGGCTGAATGACAACGGCAGCTGAATTGCAGATCTAGAGCAGTGTCTGAAACCAAAGTAAGGGCATTCATTGGGAAAAGTTGGGACCCTGAAACATGGGATGGGAACATAGGGGCTGATGATCCGGAAGTAGAGGATATTGAGCCCTTAGAAACACCTGAGCAGATTAGCCAAACGATTCAAGTTGATAGGCCAGGTGGGGCTGCATCAGTAGCATTACCTGAGGAAGATGCCTCGCAAGGTATTGCTGAGAGCACCCAGGAAACACCCTCAGCACCCATTATTTCCACTAGACCTGTCACTAAAATGAAGTCTCAGAAACCTCCTAAAGGTGAGGTTGAGAAGATTATCCAAGAAGAAGTGCGCTACACACATAAAGACCTGCTTGAGTTCTCAAATACGTACAAGCAAAAGCCTGGAGAATACCCCTGGGAATGGTTACTCAGGGTGTGGGATACTGGTGCACGAAATGTAATATTAGACCAGTCTGAGTTTCTGGATATGGGACCCCTAAGCACAGACTCTTCTTTCAATGTCTCTGCGAGACAGGCTAAAAAAGGATCTAAGTCTTTATTTGGTTAGTTCAGTGAAGCATGGACTGCCAGATGGCCTAGATTAGACCAACTTGAAGACCCTGACCTGCCTTGGTACACTGTAGAGGAAGGCATCCAAAAGCTTAGAGAAATTGGTATGTTAGAATGGATCTATCAAGATATTCCCATAGATCCAAAAAGGGGGTGACCTGAAGACATACCCTTTACCATAACCATAAGGAACAAGTTTGTGAAGTGGGCCCCAGCATCTCTTAAGACTCCTGTAATTGCTATTCTATGTGCACCAGGATTAACAGTGGCCACTGCCCGAAGCGAACTCCGACATTTGCCCACAATGGGGCTGATTGGTCCCCGTGATGGTAGAGGGCAGGTGTCAGCACTGGATCCACGGAGATAGGGTGGGCGTGGTTCTAATAGACAACGAGTTTTCAATAACAATCAAAGCAACCTGTCTCGTGTGGAATTATGGCATTGGCTACTTAGCCGCAGTGTCCCTAGGAATGAAATGGATGGGAAGCCTACTAAATATTTACGTGATCTGTACAGGCAAAAGAATGGTAGATCAGGCGAACAGCAGAATAGACAGTCACGATCGCTCAATCAATTCCCAGACCTGAGCCAGTTTACAGACCCACAACCCCTTGAATGAAGGGGAGGCCGGGTCCCTTGTAAGGAGGATCCTGCTACATCACTGAAGGTTTATACTGTTAGTCTTCCTTCTAGCCTTCCCCAAAGGGACCTGCGGCCTTTCACAAGAGTGACTGTTCATTGGGGGAAAGGAAATAATCAAACTTTTCGGGGATTACTAGACACCGGCTCAGAACTGACACTAATTCCAGGAGACCCAAAATGTTTCAAAGGCCCACCAATCAGAGTGGGGGCTTATGGAGGTCAAGCTATCAATGGAGTTTTAGCTCAAGTACGCCTCACTGTGGGTCCAGTGGGCCCCGGGACCCATCCTGTGGTTATTTCCCCAGTTCCAGAATGCATCATTGGAATAGACATACTTAGTAACTGGCAGAACCCCCATATCGGATCCCTAAAATGTGGAATAAGGGCTATCATGGTAGGAAAGGCCAAGTGGACACCATTAGAATTGCCATTACCTAGGAAAAGAGTAAACCAAGAGCAATACCGCATGCCTGGAGGGATTGCAGAGATCAGTGCCACCATCAAAGACTTGAAAGATGCAGGGGTGGTGATTCCTACTACCTCCCCCATTTAGTTCACCAATTTGGCCTGTAACGAAGACAGATGGATCCTGGAGAATGACAGTGGATTATCGTCAGCTCCAATTGCAGCTGCTGGCCCAGATGTGATTACATTGCTTGAGCAAATTAATACTTCTCCTGGTACATGGTATGCAGCTATTGATCTGGCTAATGCCTTCTTCTCCATACCAGTCTCAAAGGCCCACCAGAAGCAGTTTGCCTTCACCTGGCAAGGGCAACAATATACTTTCACAACTCTCCCCCAGGAGTACATCAACTCTTCTGCCCTGTGCCATAATTTAGTCCGAAGGGACCTTGACCACCTGTCTATTCCACAGCATGTCACACTGGTCCATTATATTGATGACATTATGCTGATTGGACGCACTCAGGAGGATGTATCAAAGACTCTAAATTCATTGGTACAATATCTGCGTACAAGGGGTTGGGAAATTAACCCAACAAAGATTCAGGTACCCTCCACATCAGTACAATTTCTAGGGGTCCAGTGGTGTGGGGCATGTCGAGATATTCCTACTAAAGTGAAGGATAAGCTATTACATTTAGCTCCCCCAACGACTAAAAAAGAGGCACAACGCCTAGTGGGCCTCTTCGGATTTTGGAGGCAACATATTCCTCACTTGGGTGTTCTACTTCGACCTATTTATCAAGTGACACGAAAAGCCTCCATTTTTGAGTGGGGCCCAGAACAAGAAAAGGCTCTTCAACAAGTGCAGGCTGCCGTGCAAGCTGCTTTGCCACTGGGACCATATGATCCAGCTGACCCAATGGTGCTAGAGGTGTCAGTTGTAGATCAAGATGCAGTGTGCAGTCTTTGGCAGACCCTTATTCGTGAATCACAGCGTAGATAGACCATTGGGATTTTGGAGTAAAGTCTTGCCATCCTCTGCAAGCAACTACTCCCCCTTTGAAAAACAGCTGTTGGCCTGTTACTGGGCCTGGCTGGAGACTGAAGGCCTCACCATGGGCCACCAAGTCACCATGAGGCCTGAATTACCTATCATGAAGTGGCTATTGTCTGACCCACGTAATCATAAAGTTGGATGTGCGCAGCAACACTCCCTTGTTAAATGGAAGTGGTATATACGAGATCGGGCCAAAGCAGGACCTGAAGGAACAAGTAAGCTGCAAGAAGAAGTGGCCCAAATGCCAACAGTCTCCACTCCTGTTACATTGCCTCCGTTCTCCCAGTCTGCACCTATGGCCTCCTGGGGAGTTCCTTACCATACTTTAAGTGAAGACCAAAAAAGTCATGCTTGGTTTACGGTCGGCTCTGCACGATATGCAGGTGCCACTCATAAGTGGACAGCAGCAGCACTACAGCCCTTTTCTGGGATCTCCGTAAAGGACAGTGGTGAAGGGATATCTTCCCAATGGGCAGAACTTCGAGCAGTGCACCTGGCCGTTCAGTTTGCATATAAGGAAAAATGACCAGATGTGAGATTATATACTGATTCATGGGCTGTGGCTAATAGCTTGGCTGAATGGTCAGGGAATTGGAAGGACCATGATTGGAAAATTGGTGACAAGGAGGTATGTGGATAGACTTCTCTGAATGGGCCAAGAAAGTAAAGTTAATTGTATCTCACGTGAATGCTCACCAAAGGATTACCTCTGAAGAGGAGGACTTTAATAATCAAGTGGATAAGATGACACACGCTGTGGAGACTGGTCCTCCTCTTTCCTCTGCCACCCCTGTTATCGCCCAATGGGCACATGAACAAAGTGCACATGGCGGCAGGGATGGAGGTTATGCATGGGCACAGCAACATGGACTTCCACTCACCAAGGCTGACTTGGCCACTGCCACTGCTGAGTGTCCATTTGCCAGCAACAGAAACCAATATTACGTTCAAGAGATGGGACAATTCCTCGGGGAGATCAACCAGCAAGTAGGTGGCAGGTTGATTCCATAGGACCACTTCCATCATGGAGGGGACAGCGTTTTGTTCTTACTGGAATAGACACCTACTCTGGATATGGATTTGCCTTCCCTGCACGTGATGCTTCTGCCAAAACTACTATTTGTGGACTCAAAGAATGCCTCATGCACCGGCATGGCATCCCACATAGCTTTGCTTCAGATCAAGGAGCTCACTTCACAGCAAATCCAGTGTGGCAATGGGCCCATTCCCATGGAATCCACTGGCCGTATCATGTTCCTCATCATCCTGAAGCTGCCAGCTTGATGGAACGATGGAATGGGCTCCTAAAGACGCAATTACGACGCCAAGTAGGTGGCAACAACTTGCGGGGCTTCCTGATCTCCAGGAAGCTGTATACGCTCTAAACCAGCGGCCAATATATGGTGCTGTGTCTCCAAGAGCCAGAATTCATGGGTCCAGGAACCAAGGGGTGGAAGCTGGAGTGGCACCACTCACTATTACTCCTAGTGATCCCCTTGAAGCATGTTTGCTTCCTGTCCCAACAACCCTGTGTTCCTCAGGCCTGGAGGTCCTGGTCCTGAAGAAAGGAACTCTCCCACCTGGAAACACAGCACGGATTCCACTGAAGTGGCAGCTGAGAATGCCCCCTGGCCACTTTGGACTTCTCATGCCTTTGGATCAACAGGTCAGGAAGAGTGTCACCGTACTAAGTGGTGTGATTGATCCTGATGACAGAGTTAACAGGACAATGCTACAAATGGCAAAAGAAACGAAATAACAACCAATTAGGGCAGACGTGAATAACTTGGAAAACGTGAAAACAATGCAAACAAATCAATGCAGTAAAATAATTGTTTCTTTGAACAGATTAACAGAATAGGTAGGCCACTGCAAACCTAACCAAAGAAAGAAAGGAACATATAACAATAGTCACGCCACTGAGGGATAAAACAGGGAAAACTACAATGGGCTCTAATGATATTTAAAGCTGAATTGTATAGTACTATGAGTACCGTTACACCAATGAATTCAACATCCTGGAAGACATGGACAAATACCCTCCCAGATGGACCACAAGCAACTCAACAGACTCAGAGAAATAGAGAAAATAGACAAGGTTATCAAGAAAATGTCAACTAAAATATCCCCTGGGCCAGATGGCTTCACAGGAAAATGCTGGCAAGCATTCAGGCAAGAGCTGACAACAATCCTACACAAATGGCCAACTCCCAAATTTTCTCTATGAATCTAGCAGATTACCGATAGTTAAAGTGGGGAAGGATCCACAAGGATTGAGAATGACATTCTGATCTTTCTAATGAACATTGATTCAAAATCCTTAACAAAATACTGGTCAATATAATTCAAAATATGATAAAACGAATAATTCTCCATGAACAAGTGGGATTCATTCCAAGGATGCATGGAGGTTTCAACATCTGCAAGTCCATTAGCCTTATTCAGGGTATTGGTAAGAAAGAGGAATAAAACCACATGATAATATCAATACACACAGAAAAAACATTCAATATCATCCAGCACCCGTTCCTGTTTAACACATTACAAAGATCGGAATGGAAGGGAAATTCTTCAAGATAATATAAAAATTCTTCTAATTTGCCCTCTACAACAAGCTATATATGAAGCTACAAATGAAAAGTTAACACCAAAATTTGTATTCAGTGGAAAAAAGACAAAGGAATCGCGCTGAAAATGTCAACCAGACTGGATGCCCCTTGCACCCTCTTCTATTTAACAACGTTCTGGGGTTCCTAGTTAACAACATAAGGGAAAGGAAAGAGATCAGTGGTATACATCTGAGGAAAAAGAGGTGAAATTATCTTTATTCTCAGGTGATATAATTTTTTTTGTGATATAATTTTATAAACAGAAAACCCAAAAGCTCCACAAGGGGAGTGCAGGAAGTGAGAGAGGAATATGGCAGAGTGGAAGCATACAAGATCAACAAACAGCAGGCTATGGAACTACTATATCCATCAGCATAGTCCATGGAAGAGAAGATAAACAATTTAGTACCCTTCACAATAATACAGCACAAATTGAAGTTGGAAACAGAAAGACTTCTCCCAAGTTGTTTCGCCTAAATATATGGCAAACTAAGCTGCCTCCTACACGTGGTAAGTGACTATCCACTTGGAGGTGAACAGAAGTAGGTCAGAGGTTATACTCCCTAAGGGTTATCAGCTATCTAGAGGAATCAGACTGTGCAGTCTGTCACACCCTAAGTAGGGCCCACCTCCTTCTGATAAGGGCAGTAGTAAATTGTTTTCTTGTAGGAAAGCCCAGGGAGGTCAAGGCCACTCAAGAGTGACCAAGGTAGGCCGCCATCATGAATGAATGGTTCACCCTTCTTGTCACACGTATATCTCTAATTCCACCCTTTCCTGTCATGCCGTCACCCCAGCTCATCTGCTTGCTGTTCCGCTTATGCACATTGTATATCCCCCCCATTGATTGTATTGGCTATTGTACAACCCCTTTCTGTGATGTATGTCTCTACCTGCAATTAAGAGCCATGCATACCCCCAAAGATATATAAGCCTTGGTTAGCAGTAAATCTCTCCTGCACTCTCTCCTGGCCTGTACCACCAAGAGGAGCTGAGATGATCATGCAACCATGAAATGTGTTTGACTCCATTATTTCAACATATCTTCTGTCTCTTCTGATTCTCTATGACTTGACTATAGTCTTTACTTATTATCCCTGTATAATTGTGCCTACTGAACCCATGATGATGTGTTAAGGGCTGGATACGTTGACAAATTTAAATACCTAGGGGTATACCTAACCAAAAAGCCCAAAACGATTTGAATGTGGAGAACTACAGATCACTATTACAAGAAACCCCAAAGTGACCTCCAGAAATGGAAGGATATCCCATGGTCATACATCAGAACACGTAGTATAGCAAAGATTTCTGTCATGCCCAAGGTACTAGACAAATGTAATGGTACCCTACTACATGTACCAACATCCTTTGTCAATGAATTGGAAAACACTGACCAGCAATTTCATATGGAAAGAGAAGAAGGCCAGAATTCTCAGGGAACTCTTCAAGAAGAAGGATAAAGTCGAAGGACTTGCTTTACCTGACTTTAGCACCTACGATTGAACCACCATGGTGAAAACCACATGGTACTGTTATAATGACAGATGTTCGGACCGATTGAATAGAACGAAAACCTAGAAATGAAATCATCAGCATAGAGACAACTGACCGTTGATAAGGACCCCAAAATTATCAAATGAGAAGCTGATGCCCTCTTCAACAAGTGTTACTAGAAAAACACCCAACACAAAAGGTAAGGCAAACAAATGGCGTGAAAGGTATTCACTTGGGGAAGGAAGAGGTGAAGCTATCGTTGTTTGAAGATGATATGATTTTATATATGGAAAATCCCAAAAGCACCTGAGGGGAGTGCAGGAAGTGAGAGGGGAACATCGCAGAGTGGCAGGTTACAACACCAACAAACAGAAGTGTATCAGACTGCAATACACATCGAATAAGACCACAGAAGAGGAGATACCAAAAGGTGGTACCCTTGACAATAGCAAAGCACAAATGGAAATAACTAGGGCTATACCTGACTAAAAGAACAAAATATTTATATGAGGAAAGCTACAGAACACTATTACAAGAAAGCAAGGGTGAACTCAACCAATGGAAGGATAGCCCATGCTTATGGATTGGAAGTCTCAACCTAGTGAATATGCCAGTTTTGGCCAAGGCACTATCTAAGTTTAATGCAAAATCCCAATGAAATTACCCTCCTCTTTCTTCAAAGAAATGGAAAACCTGATTACCAACTCCTTATGGAGAGAGAAGAAGCCCCGAATTAGCCCAGAACTCCTCAAAAGGAAGGATACAGTGGGAGGGCTTCCTTTACCTGACTTTGGCATATGTTATACAACCACGGTGGTCAAATCCACATGGTATTGATACAATGACAGGTACGCAGACCAATGGAAAAGAACAACACGCAGGAATCAGATCATCAGCATACAGACAACTGATCTTTGATAAGGGCCCCCAAAATATCAAATGGGAAGCAGATGCCCTCTTCTACAAGTGGTGCTGGAAAAAAATGGAGATCTCCCTGTGGAAAAATGAAGTAAGACCTTTATCTCACTCCATGCAAAGGGATCAACTCAAGGTAGACCACCGAGCTCAAGGTAAAATCCTAAACAATTAGGGCCATCAATGAGGGGAAAAGGACACACCTGAGAACTTTGGGGCAGGAAATACTTAGGCTATCAGAAATAGGGAAGGACATACATACAGAGGAGTCACCAATTGAGAAATGGTATATACTGAAGATAAGACACCTATGTACATCGAAATAATTCACCAAGAGGGTACTAAGGCAGTCCACGGACTGGGAAAACATCTTTAGCAATGACAAATCAGACAAAGGCCTCATTACTAAAATCTACACTATTCTGCTAGCTTCCCAAAAGAGAAAAACCTATTTCCCACTGAGGAGGTGGGCAAAGGACCTGAACAGAAGTTTCACAGGGGGCAAAAATCAGAATGGCCAACAAACATATGAGAAAATGTTCCCGATCTTTAGCCATAAGAGAAATGCAAATGAAAACAACAATGAGGTACCACCTAATGCCTTCAAAGAAAGCCCAATTCAAAGAATCAGAAAGCAACAAGTGTTGGAGGGGCTGTGGTGAGATAGGAGCTATCATCCACTGCTGGTGAACCTGTAGGTATATACAGCCACGATGGCAATCCACTTGGTGATTTCTAAAGCAGATGGAAAATTACCTATCTTACGACCCAGAAATCCTCTAGTGGACATACACCCAGAGAGGCAAGGAACAAGCCACGGCCAGACAGCTGCGCTCTAATGTTCCTTGCGCCACAATTCACAAAGGCAAAGAGTTGGAAACAACCCAAATTTCCATCAACATACGAATGGATTAAAAAACCGTGGTACATAAATGTAATGGAGCACTACACATCACTAAGAAGTACTGATGAACGCAATAAGCACATCGCTGGATGATATGATGCTAAGTGAAGTAATCCACGCACAAGAGAACAAGTGCAACATGATTTCGCTGAGGTAAGCTTAAAAAATGCAAAAGGGGCATAGGGCAAGAGCAAATGTACACAAACGTTCCTGAGTGAGGTCCAGGTAGTATGGAATGGGACAGACCCAATCCAGGGGGTACATATGGTAGCCAACTGAAAAGGAAAAGGTAAAAATAAAAAGGAAAAAAAGGAGAAATGGATAGTGGAGAAAAGGGCACTGACCCACCCAAGGCGAGGGTATTGTTTATATCTCCATAGGGAAAGAGGGACCAGGCTTCATGCCGGTGCTCCAAGATGTGAATGCAATATACTGGCATGAAGCAGGGAACCAAGAGAAAGGTCTGAGGGCCAGGCCCCAATCCCTACTTCGTGGACAGCCACCCCTCCCCACAGAAGAATTTACATCAGAGGGCCGCATTGAAGCTATAGCTCAGGGAGAGTGACATGTCTGATCAGAGCACTGGGGAGCAAATGACGGGCGAGGAAGAGAGAGTGGAGCACACCCTGGCCCACCAAGCCTTGAGGATGATATCCCCACTCAGAGCAGCCAATGCACAGAGAGGACCATATGGCTGGCCCCACTATGAGACACGACATCCCTCACTGACACATAGCCCTTCAGGGGACAACACTGGAGACAGTGGGGGATTTGTGCCCGATCTGACACCACCATACCGAGGCAAAACTCTGGAGGAATGCAACAGAACAGCACGGGGAGCAGAACAAGGAAGTCCTGTGGAGTACCACAAACGACTTTTGGTCCAGTGCGTGTAACCCAATCAGACTCAACCAGAGAACACTCCTAAAGGTCAGCAAACAGGCCTTGAACCAATTACAGGCTTTCCCTTTTTTGTGTCATTGGCTTTTTGGTGGTGCCGTAGTTTTGCTTCCTTTTGTCACTTTCTTTTGCTCTGTCTTGTTTTTTGTGTGCATATTATGATCTCTTCAGGTCTATGTGTAGAAGATAGGCTGGATAAACAATCTGGAGGGGAAAGCAATGGGACCAGTGTTCCCCGGGGTACATGGCAAAGGGGGAGGTGGAGGAAAGGAAGTGGTGTTAATCAACCGAGGGACAAGGGAACGACAAGTGATCCAAAATCAGTGTCGAGGCGTGTGTAAGAGGCCTGTTAGGACTTGATCAAGGGCAATGTAACCAAGAGGAATTACTGAAACCCAAAAGAAGGCTGAGCATGACAGTGGGACAAGAGGAAAGTAAAAGGAAATCAAGGAAAGAACTAGTAGGCAAAGGGCATTTATAAAGGTCTAAATACAGGCGTGTACATGTATAAATATATTTAAATATGTTGATGGGGAAATAGATCTATGTGCATATATTTACTTATAGGTTTAGTATTGAGGTAGCAGATGGACATTGATCCTCCACTCAAGTACTCCTCAGTTCAAGAACACTTTGTTCTATTAACTTGGAAGACCATGATGCTCACCTTCCCAACATGTTTGCTCAAGACAAATGTGTGCATAAGCAAAGGAGGTGAAGAAAGCTGATGGTGTCCAGCTTTCAAAAGATATAGCATCTGGGGTCTTAAAGGCTTGAACATAAACATCGGCCATGTAACTCGGAAGCCACAAAACCCTATGGAAGAAGCACACCAGCCTTTGTGACCATGAGGTGAAGACAGAATAAGATACCAGGCATCAAAAACCAAACTAATAACACAATGCAAATGATGGAATTCAGAGTGGAGATCCAAAGCCCATCCAGAGACAAGTGGACATTCCCTCACACAAGGGTCAAGGGAAAGAACAGGACAGCCAGGGTGCAGCATAACACCGAGAGAACACACAATGTTCCTTAGTTCTGTCATTCTTCCCCTCCACCTCACTCTCATGACCCGAGTTTCAACTCACAATCAAGCTACACTTGAGCATATGCCCTGGCGCAGATAAGATCTTTCGACATACTGAATCCAGAACTGGTCATCCATGTGGAACAGGAATGGGAGGTGCGATACCTGTTGGTAGGGGGAAGGTGGGAGGAGAAATGGGAGACGCTGGTAACCGACTACAGTGATGAATGTATAATCACCCCACCTCACAGCCACGGGGACAAACAACAGTAACTTGGGTGAAGGGAGACAGCGGGCACTGTAAGATATCAAAACAATAATAATTTAGCATTGATGAGGGTCCCATGAGGGTGGGAGAGTATGGAAAAAGGGGCAAAAAAGAGGAGCCGACGCCAAGGACTCAAAAAGAAAGAAACCGTTTAGAAAAGGATGATGTCTAAGTATGCACAAATGTTTCAGTACAACTGATGTATAGGTTGTTATGAGAGGTGTGACAGCCCCAAGAAAATGATTTATTTAAAAAATTGTAAAAAGCAGAGAAGGCAAGTGGACACGGGAAATATAGGTGCCGAGGCAGAAGGGGAACCAAAAACAAGCTGAAGAGGAATGTCCTTCACCCCGAGTAACAGAGAGAAATGGCCTGGAACTAAAGCTAATTGCCTGATTTTTATTTCTAGCTTCTTAAACATTGAGAAAATAAATTTGTTTGCTGAAGTCTTCCACATATGATCTTTCTATTATACAGACACTAGATAACCATGACACTCCATTTCCCCTTGAAATCTATTTCTTAAAATATAGATGGAGCGCATTTCCACTCCCCCCAAAAGTTGGTATAATGTGAAACATGTAGCCTATGTCATTGAACAACATGTGTAGAAATTGTTTAATCGGATCCTATTTTATTACGTAAACTCCCAAGAAAAGACAATTTATATATATAACAAACTCTGAGGAAAGCATGAGAATGTGGGAGAGTATCCCTGATAGGCACCCCAGAACCGGAGAAAACAAACAACAACAAAAATCCACAACGAAAATAATGCAAGAACGTCAGGAAGTGTTACGGAGTCGCTCCCACACAGACCACTGACCCACAAGCAGCTGCAAAGTAACAAAGCAAAACTTTATTACAGAAAGGCAAAAAGACAAATAGACAAGAAGACAACTCCGGATTTGGGCTACAGCATGGCCACACAGGGTCCAAAGCTGAAGCGTCTGGCCAAATTTTTCTTTCCCTTTTATACACTTAAAACCAGCAAGGCGAGGGGGGTAGAGCAAGGAATGGGAAAGGGTGTTTACACAAGATAACAGGGATGCGGGTAGTTCAGCATGTCCTGCTCAGCTTATCTTGGACCAGAAGATTTTGCAAAACTTCTTGCTCACATTTATGAGTAGATATTTGCAAGGTCACAGGGACTTGCTTTTCTAAAATAACATACCTCTCCTAGAATGGGGGGGTGGCACTTAAGCTTTTCAAAATGGAGTAACTTAAGACAAATTATTTTATTCTATTAAGCCTTAACATTCCCTCCTCTTCTAGTAACTAAATCAAATCCTTGATTCCCTAACTTTTTTATTTGCTAAAACCTGATAATTGGTTTTAAGAACCATCAACTTGATATCTTGTAGCGAGTTCTGATTAACTTGAGAAGGGCGTTGAAAGCACACGGGCCCACAGTGAGGGCAAGTACGAACAGAATAAGGGGCCCAGCAATGGCACTAAGTAAAGATGTGAGCCCGGGAGAGGCTGAAAACATCTGTTGATACCAGTTTTCTTGACTGGTTAGGGCCTTTCTTCTATCTTGCAGTTGTTTTTGGAGTTATATATTTTTTTAATTACACCGGAGTGATTTACATAAAAACAGCATGCTTCTTCTAATGCCATACACAAACCCCCTTGTTTAAGAAACAGCAAGTTTAGGCCTTTTCTATTTTGTAGCGCTATCGGCTAGGGAGCTTAGGGAGGTTTCAAGAGCAGTTACTGACTTTTCTAGAGCCTGGAGATCATGATTACCTTGCAGGCTGAGGGCAGTAAGTCAGCCCCTTCCTTTATTAGTGCTGTACTCCCAAGTGCGGTAGCCCCAGCAACCCCTAGTGCTAGCAAAACTGGGACTAGCACAGGCGCGCGTTTGAAACATCCCGTGAAGTGGCGAGAGTCAAGATTAAGATGTTCACGCCCCCCTTCTCCTGAATGATAATACACCTGCGGAATGATGTGCGTTAAAATACAAAGGTTGTTAGTTAGTAAGGGAGCATACGCCCATGGGGTGTACATAGTCCTTGTCCCGAGATGTCTCCCAGCGTTAGTTTGGGTTCCCTCTTCCCAGCAACCTTTGCCGCAGTCGGGGTACTCAGGACAACAGGGTATGGTCCTTCCCAGCGTAGTTCTAGTTGACCTGGACTTAGTCTTTTTACCCACACTAGGTCGCCGGGGTTGAAGAGGGGTTTTCGGCTTTCCTCGTCGCGGGCCGGAGTCTGGTCGGACGGCACGTTGTTTCTGATTCGCTGGCGCTCTGCTTGCAAGGCCCGTAATGACTTAACCATGTTATGGTTTTTGATTTCGCTTAACACTTTACTTCCAATCTTAGGTAACAATGGGCGTGGAAACCCGTACATTATCTCAAATGGAGAATAACCATGCTTTTGAGGTGTACATCTCACCCGAAGCAAGGCAAAAGGTAGGAGGCTAACCCAATCTCCGCCAGTTTTTAACTTTCATTTAGTGAGAACTTCCTTAATTGTTCTATTTGCTCTTTCTCCCTGTCCAGAGCTTTGTGGTCGGTAACTACAATGCAACTTCCCATTGGTTTTTAGCACCCCAGTTGGTAATTTTGTTAAGTGGGCAGTAAACGCCAGGCCATTGTCAGATCCTATGAACATAGGGAGTCTGAATCTGGGAATCATTTCAAAGACTAACTTTTTAACTGCAATGAGGGCAGTTTCTCTCTTTGTGGGATAGGCCTCTGTCCAGCCAGAAAAAGCGTCCAGAAAAACAAGGAGATACCTGAAGTTGCCTGGTGCTCGTGGGAGTTCAGTCAAATCTACTTTCCAATGTTCACCTGGAGCTTTTCCTTGGTATCTTTGTCCTGGGTGATGAACTGGGACAGGGTTAGCATTTACCTGAGCACATACCGGGCACCTTGCAGCTTCACTTCTGGTTAGCTGGTACAGTCCTTTAATTACATAATCCTTGTGCAGGAGCTCTGCTAATTTTGGCCAGTTCTTGTTCAGCTTGTGAGTAATGGGGAGGCTCGAGGTTGTTAGAGGGTTCTAGCAGAGGCAGGATGGTTTTGGAGCTGGCTGCTTGGCGCGCAGCCTGATCAGCCAGTCTGTTGCCATTAGATACTTGGCTTGGTACTGGGTGATTCTGGAATTTGAGAGCCATCTGTCTGGAGGAGCCCGGAGGAGTTGCTCTACATTGTGAGGAGCAGTGATGACGAGGTTCTGGTCAAAAGTGAGCTTTGAGGCTTCTTTCACCATCAGGGCGGTGGCTGCAATTGCCCTCAAGCAATTAGGCCATTCAGCAACTACTGGGTCGAGTCTTTTGGAGAGGTACGCTACGGGTCGTTTTTAGGGCCTGAGAGCCTGTACCAACACACAAGGTGAAAGGGCTTTTTGAGGTTAGAAAGGGCTAGGGCAGGAGCACTTACCAGTGCAGTCTTCAGCTTCTGGAAAGCCTTTTCTTCTACCTCTGTTCATATTAGTTCAGCCTTTGTTGCTCCAGTAGCTGCATAGAGTGGTTTGGCTAATTCTGCAAAACCCAGGATCCACAGGCAGCAATATCCTACTGCCCCTAGACATTCCTGTACCTGTCTTTTGGTGGTGGGTTTGGGTATAGCTTGGATGGCCTGGATTCTGCTATTTGACAAAGTTTGATTGCCATCCTTTAACTTATACCCCAGGTAGGTGACGATTTTTGTACACAGCTGGGCCTTTTTGGCAGAAACTTTATAGCCTAGTTGGCTTATTGGGTATTGTTTTACTCGAATTGGAGTGGCAGAGCTTTGTAATTGAACTACAATGGGTGCCCGGTGTTTAGCCAGCCCCGGGGGATTTGTTTTTGCCCACACATTACGGATTGTGGCTTTCCATCTTTCCAGGAGTCCCCCAGGGTCTTGGTGTTTCTTTTCGGCGTCTGCTGCAAGGAAGAGGTGAGACTCTTCTGTAAGGTTTATTTGGGAGCGAAACAGAACCAGAGATCCAATTAAGAAAGTTTTAGAAGCAGGCTTTATTGAGAAGCTTGTGGGCGGGATCAGCAACTCAGGGCATTGAGTTATTGAAGCCGCGCAGAGGGACGTTTGAGTGGTGTTTTTATAACCCTTTCTGACAGGCACAGGGGGAAAAAGGGGGATAACTATGCTTACTCAAGGAATTGTAAGAAAAGGAAGTGATTGTAAAAATTTTCTGGGAGTTGAGGGGGAGTTGGGCAAACTGGCTGAGCAAGCGTCTAGAAGGTGGGCAAGCTGACTGAGCAAGCGTCCTGTTAGTAAAAATATGCTGGTTTTATTCAAGGGAGGGGGGGGTAGGTACAGGGTAAGTTTCAAGAACTTAACATAGTTCCCAAATCAAAATGGAGTTACTTGTGCTAAGATCCTTCATCCCACACTCCACCCTATAGGGAAAATGGACGATGTTGTCTTTCGGTAACTGCTTCATGGTGACCATGGACGACGATTTAAGGGGGAGGGGGGCTTTCTAAGGCGGAGTACTGGGATTCTAGGGTGGACGCACGATGGGGGAATTCATATCGAGGCTCCGGAGAGTTTCATATTGGGGTTCATGAGGCTGCAACATCATTTGGTGAACTGAAGCTTGGGTGATGTTGCAGAGCCTGTTTTGGAAAAACTGGATAAAACAAGGAGCAATTAAAAGTAAAAGTGTAAATAAAATTATGGGTCCTATTATGGGGGCTAAAATGGAGTACAGAGAAGTGCTCCACCAGGGAGAAGTTCCATCTGTTGTTGGCCTGGTGCTCTGTAACTCACGGCTTAGTTTGTTAAGGTTCTGTAGATTGGTTTCCACAATTCCCGACTCATTGATGTAATAAAAGCATTCCTCCTGGAGGAAGAGGCAGGTTCCTCCCTTTTCTGCCGTGAGGAGGTCCAGAGCGCGGCGGTTCTGTAAGGTAACTTGAGCAACAGAAGTTATTTGTCTTTGTATGGAGGCTAAGGATTCTGCACAGATATCGAGTGTCGATTGGAAGCGTTCGGCTAACTGATTGGTTGTGGTGATGGAGTGTCCCAGGGCGCCGCCACTCAGTTCCACCGCGACTGCTGACGAAGCTAGGGAAAGGCCTACAACAACTGGGAGAAAAACTGCTCTTTTACTGCGGTGACTATGTGTCTGGGTGTCTCTGGTCTGGAATTCAGCTGGGGTGTAGACAGTGAGCTGCGGAACTAGAGTGACAGGTAGACACAGGAGGGCAGAACTGCTACCGATGTTAAGATGTTTGGTGAGTGTATAATTGCACCAGAAGAAAAATGCTGCTGGTGCTGTTATTGGCTGGGAGGGTGGCATTGTGGTGTTGCACAGTTGAGTGGATGCATTGGAGTAGCCAAAGGGCACCTGTGCGTACCCTGGTGTGAAGTACAGAGGGACATTGGGGATAATTATGGGTTGCATGGTGGAGACCTTAAGGGCAGATGACCAGCTGGCAACTGGGGCTGCTGCTAGAGGAGGGCATTCCAGGGCTGCACACATGAGGCAGGTGGAAAGGTTGCCTAATCCAGCAAGGTTGGCAATGGTCAGTCCCTGTTGCAATAGGGTGAGCCAGGAGAAGGGAGAATCGGAAGGTATAGAAATTTGGTTCATGAGTTGATGTTCCTGGATCTGAATATTACGGTGGATGGTGGATTGGACCTGGGCTAGCGACCTTTATATGAACAGTTTAGCATTAGGATATGTGCTGTGGGAGTTAAAATACCAGCCTCCCTTGACTGGTTTGGTCTACCTGTTGTTTTACGGGCCAGGGATGGTTAAGGGGAATTGTGTTCCTGACCAAAAGAAGAGGTGGGTTTTGGTTATAGGGTAGGGGTGAGCATGGTGAATATTGCAGGACTTTTAGGGGCACCCTGTGTTGTGTTTTACCCATTTTTGTGCACAAGTGGGGTTAGAGGTTTGGTCATATAGAAAACAAACGATGGGGGGAGTTGGTTCTGGGAGAACGTGCGCATTCGGGGAGTTGGAACTGTGTCTGAACAAGGTGAAAATAAAGTAGGCTGGACCGGAATAACTGGCGAGCAGGCAATCAGCTGTGGCTAGGAGATAACTTTTTCCTGTGAGTAGGTGATGCTGGCGATATTGGGGGTTAGTTACATTTTCAGTGAGAAAAAACCTCCAGGCGAAAGGGGAAGTTAATGCTAGGCTTAGCTGGCTGGTTTGGTGAGGCGAGTGAGGCGGAGAGACATAGGACCAGTAGACTGAACAGACCACTGGGGATCACGATTAACTTTGGTTACCGGTTTGACTCTGGAGAGGTATATCCAAGAGTGTAGACCAACTACTTTGACAGCCGAGGGAGTGGTGAGAATGACAGTGTACAGACCTTCCCACTGGGGTGATAAAGGTTTGGGTGTTAAAGATTTAATACAGTGTCTCCAGGGTGTACTTGACTTTGGGAGGTTGGGAGAGGCTGGAGAAGGTTCAGGGATAACGGAGTTAACGTGTTGTCTAAGGAGGTTGCGTAGTAAAGACAAATATGGTAAATATGAGGCTAATGGAGGGCTGTTACTGGGAGGGAAAGGGGAGAAAAGGAAGGGTCGCCTATAAAGTATTTCAAATGGACTGAGGCCGGACAGCTCCCGGGGGCGGGGGTCCGCGCGCAAACGGGTAAGGGCAAAAGGCATAGTGTAATAATAACATCCTGATAAAATTGCTTTACGCACAAACAATTTCTTGGGACTAATCTTATTTTAACAAGGGCAACTGTGTTTTCAGTTTACTCATTGCAGCTCGGAACTTGGGAAAACATAAAGACGTTGTTTTAAGAGAGTTACTAATACATTTCAATGAAAACTCAGTGATTTTTTTTTAATTTCCCTTTTTTTAACTAACACTGAAGAGTTAAAAGGAAGCTATCTGTTGAAGCTGTGGTTTCTGAAGCAGAACATTTGGTTGAACTCCTTCCTTACTTCTGCTTGGGTCTGCTTAACAATTCCAGTTTTGTTTTTAATAAAAGAAACCTTAGGCTTAGTCGTTGGGTTTTTGAAATTGGAAACTGGGGACAGGGATGAGGTTGTGGAGGTGGCCTGATCTAAGAGGGCGATAAGGGGAGAGCATTGTTGGAGAGGGAGATAGTACCATGTAACAGAGCAGGGCACAAGGGGATAACCAAGTAGGAGTGCAAAAATGGAGTTTTATTAAACGTGCAAAACAGCGATTGGGTTTGCCTAAGGGTGGAGGGAGACTTATCAATTCCCACCACAGAAATCTGGGAAGGAAAAGTAAGGCCCGAGTGAGAGGAGATCACAGAATAGGTAGCCCCCGTAATCCATCAAAAGAGATGGACTCACCCGTTACCTCGAGCGTGACGCTGGGCTTGGCGAGGGTTACCGGAGTCGAGGAGCTAGGGCCTCTTCAGTCCATGAATCCCAGCAACTCCATACCTTGTAGCTCTGTGTCTGGAACTTCCTGGATTTCGGCGCCTCGGCTTTGCGGGGCCGGGGGCAGAGCCAGGGTTGGGCAGTCCGACTTCCAGTGGCCTGGCCGTTTGCACAGTGGGCAAGGATTGGTAGGAGGCTTGGGTTTGGGGCAAGTTTTTGCCCAGTGGCCGTCACAGCCACACTTGAAGCACGCCCTTGGTGGTAAGTGCTGGCTCCCCTGGGGAACGCGGCGATGGACGGGATTACCTGCCGGCCTTAGGGCTGCTACCAGGCCTTGGGAATGGAAGCTAACCATCTGTTGGACCCTCGCCTGGCTAGTGGCCTCAGCCGTCTCCTCCCGGGCGTTGAAAACTTTATATGCCATTTTCACCAGATCCTGTATAGGGGCTTCAGGGCCCTCCTCAGCCCTTTTCAGCTTTTTTCTAATGTCAGGGGCTGAGTGAGAGAGGAAGTGAGGGGCTAAGATAGAGGCCTTGCTTCTAGACCCTGGGTCTAGATGAGTGTACTCTGTGAGTGCCTCCTGGAGGCGGTTAAGAAAGAGAGCAGGCTTCTTATCTGCCTTTTGGGTGACTCTCCTTAGTTTGCCACAGTTGACAACCTTGCAGGAAACGGTTTCTAAGCTTTGAATGAGGTATCAGAGCATTAGGTTGTTTTTTGTGGGGAAGGTCGGACCCCTGGCCAGGCTGATAATTCTAACCGGGGTTTTTTAGTGGGATGGCATGTGCCTTCAAGGGGACATTTGAGTTGATAGCGTGGTCTTTGTTTGCTAGCTGGCGACCTGCATCAGAGACTTGCTCACGCTCTTTTCGGTGGTATAGGTAGAAGCAAGGATTACTTGGGTGTTATGCCAGGTAAAATTATACATTTGGGTAAGGTAAGTAAATTTTTTTAATAAATTGAGAGAGGTTTGCTGAGAAAGATCCCAGGTGGGTCTTTATCTGTGACAGGTCCTGTAAGGAAAAAGGGACATGGACTTGGATGAGTCCCTCTGTTCCCACAATCTCCCTTAGTGGGCAAAGGGCAGCAGGAGGGTTGCGAGAACGGGTATGAGAGGCGACCAATGAGGACAGGGGAGAACTATCGGACGGAGAGGCGACCGATGAGGATAGGGGAGAACTATTGGACGGATGACAGGAAGGCGCAGTGGGCAGGGGAGACTGATAGGGTGGCAAGAGCGGCGTGCTGAGGAGCTTGGCTGGCTCTTCAGGGGTTTGAATGTTAAGGTTCTTCTGCTGAGGGGATTGCGCTAACAGTATTTGGTGGGTGGAACAGTGGCTACAGAGCTCGGGGTGGGAGCGCGGAACGCAAGCTTCAAAAAGCCTGCACATAGGGGACTTCAGAATCCTTACCAGTCCTCCTGCAGAAATTGTCCAGGTCCTGTGAAACGTTGAAATTGAAAGTGCCAGTCGGAGGCCAACGCAACTGGTTATCGAGCTGATACTTGGGCCAGGCAACTTGGGAAAGAAAAACACGTTTTTTTCTTTCACAAGGTCTGGCTGTACCCCAGGCTGGAGAAGTTTTCTAAGAGACATCCCAGTGGAGTCAATGGGTCAATTTTGGACTGCCCGGTGCCCATGGTGAGAGTAAGATAAAGAGATTCAGCTTACAGACACTGCAGAGGTGTGAATAGGAAACACACAGCCAGGTAAAAACAGTTCTAGGCTAACTCTATGAGAGTTAGTCCAGTCTGAGGGGGAGGCGCCCGGCGCCCATGGTGAGAATAAGAGGGAGGAGAAGACATAGAGATGCAGCTTACAGACACTGCAGAGGTGTGAATAGGAAGTACACAGCCAGGTTAAACAGCTCTAGGCTAATCCTCTGAGAGTTAGTCCAGTCTGGAGGGGGCAGATGCCGCGAGGCCTTATTGCCAATAGTCCTGTCAGTGGTGGGACCTTCAGAAAGTGAATGCCAGTGCATTAGGTAAAAGGCCACATGGAAAGGGGGAGAGGGAGTGAGCAAAAACAAGGTTTCGGTTTTCCTGGTGAGCAGGACCAGGCAGGAGTCACTCAGGTATCCCTAAGTGAGTCCTGGCTGGGACAGCAGTGAAAGACGTGGGGAAGGGATTGCCAAGACGTCTCAAGAACAATCACTGCCCAAGGCCCCTGGGGCCAACGGAAGGAGAATTCCCGGCGCGGCAGCTTCTTGGATGGGAAGGCTCCGGCGGAGCTCAAAAACCGAAACCAAGCTTGGATGAATAGAGGGAAGTGGAAAGAAAAAAGGGAACTCACCAGGGCAGCTGCAGGTTGGTGTTGAACGCATCCAAGAGCTGAAGGTCCTGGAGATTTGGGGGAGATAGGGGGGCTCTCAGGGGACCCCCAAAAGAGGGGGGAGCCACACACCTATCCCAGGTTCTCGACACCATAATGCAAGGTTTATTTGGGAGCGAAACAGAACCAGAGATCCAATTAAGAAAGTTTTAGAAGCAGGCTTTATTGAGAAGCTTGCGGGTGGGATCGGCAACTCAGGGCATTGAGTTATTGAAGCCGCGCAGAGGGAAGTTTGAGTGGTGTTTTTATACCCCTTTCTGACAGGCACAGGGGAAAAAAAGGGGATAACTATGCTTACACAAGGGATTGTAAGAAAAGGAAGTAATTGTTAAAATTTTCTGGGAGTTGAGGGGGAGTTAGGCAAGCTGACTGAGCAAGCATGCTGTTAGTAAAAATATGCTGGTTTTATTCAAGGGAGGGGGGGTGGGTACAGGGTAAGTTTCAAGAAGTTAACATAGTTCCCAAATCAAAATGGAGTTACTTGTGCTAAGATCCTTCATCTTCTTTAATTGGAAACGAAACCAGCAGGGCCCCGACCCCCGTTAGTACCTGCATGGAGTCTTTTTTGAAGGAAATAGTGGCCTTCAGCTTGCTGAGCAGGTCTCCTCCCAGGAGGGGGGTGGGACATTCTGGAATGACTAAGAAAGAGTGAGTCACAGTTCCTTTTCCCAGGTTAGAAATTCTAGCTGAGGACCATGGATATGTCTTCACTTTTCCCGTGGCCCCAATAATTTTAGCAGTGTCCTCGGAGAGGGGGCCAATAGGTGAGGTGAGCACTGAATGGGTTGCTCCGGTGTTTACTAAAAAATTGATTGGTTTGTTTTCCACCATGAGAGTTACCCTGGGCTTAGGGGGGTGGGGGGTGTGCTGAACCCCGGCCCCGTCACTCCAGCTCCTCCACTAAGACAGGGATGGAGGGTTTCTTGGGTTTCCATTGTCCTCGGTTAGGGCACTCGCTTTTCCAGTGCCCTTCTTCCTTGAACACAGCACACTGATCCTTTCCTAAACGCGGCTGGGTGGGCCTTCGCTGTGTTTGGCCGAAATCTCCTTTTTTCTTTTTTTGGCGTTGGGGGGGGGGGGGGTGGCTCCAGGTGCGGCGGGCCCCGGCTTCTGTTGCTAGAAGCACCTTTGCCATTTTTTGAGTAAGATCTCGGGTTGCCTCAGCTGGATCTTCTCTGTTGTCAAAAACTTTTTGGGCCACCGGCAGGAGCTCAGAGAGAGATTTACCCTCAAAGCCTTCTAATTTTTGCAACTTTTTTCTAATATTAGGAGCTGACTGTGCTACAAACTGCATAACAAGAGCCGCCTGATTAGCCGGGGCGCTGGGGTCTATGGGTGTGTACACCCGGTAAGCCTCTTGCAGCCTTTCAAGAAAGGCAGTAGGGCTTTCTTTAGGCCCCTGTTTAACCTTAGTGACTTTAGACAAATTGGTAGGCTTTTTTTCCCTGCATCTTTCAGACCCTTTTATAGTGTTGAGCAGTATTGGGTGAGGCTCCTATCTCCTGCAGAGGTATTAGGGTCCCAATCTGGTCTTGTTTTGGGGAACATTTCCTCTATCTGGCCAAATATATTTCACATAATAGTTAACATTTACTTGAACTGATTGGCATTATAAACCTGCCATGACACAGGGTTTGGAGTCCACTCTGTTTATACCTTTTTAAAGACTATGATTCTCCCTCCTTTTTTAATACAAGGTATTATCAGTCAGATGGCATTCTGCAGTGAAGAGGTTTACCAGCCTTTTTCACTATCCTGTGAATAATCCACCACCATTGATCTACTCTGTAAAGATTTTAAAACACCTCATTGCTTTTTACCATACGCAGTATTTGCTGGTATTGAAAACTAAGGCAAATTAAGTTTATTTTTTTAAAAACTTTTTATAACTTACTACATCCCCTCAAGTTGGGCTTTACTATCCTTTATATTTTGGCACAACCAGACATTTTACTTGAAGACAAAACTATTCTCTCTTTTTTTTCTTTTAAAACAAAACAAAACACAAAAACCTATTACCAATCATCCTGTTTTCACTCTTGCTTTTTAGCCCATGCTATGACTTTTAACTCAGTTCCTAAAATGGTTTTCATTTAGTACTTTAGAATATACTAAGTCATTTAGAGACTAAGGAATGGGAAGTGTGTCATTGTTTTAGGGTGGCCTCGGCCGTACATTCCTCATAGACTTTTCACCCAGGCATGCGCAAACAGCCTCAGGTCAGTGTAACTTTGCTTCCCCATCTCAAGGCACAATGGGAAAAGCTTGCTTAAATCAATCTGGTTTGCATTCAACAAGTCAACAAGCATGAAAAGGCTCTCAATCTGCACACATGTTTTCCTCCTACCCTAAATTAAGCTACAGATCCTCACATTGTAATGTCCTGCAGCACCAGACAAAGTTTTGGGAAATAAGCTACTTCTTTGTGTCGAATACAGGGAACCACCAAGAAACTTCCGTGGGAATGCTGTCCTAAGGACTCCAGGTGGATGCCCACAAGCGTACAATGCAAGTCACAACAACCCAGACATGTGCTTGCTGTACCAGATCAGCCTCCCAGGCTGGTAAACCCCCGCATGTCCGGTAGCCAACGAATCACATGGTTAACTAGGTCACTGAGGGCCACCATGGGTTATAGAATGTCCTTGCATCCTCAGCATCCCTCTGTGAGCTTCTCAGGGTGGCGTGGGGATGGGGGGTGTCCACTAATCCAGCCGAGTATCCAGTGAAACCTCAGCCTCGCCCAAGAGCTCGTCGTTTTCAAACACATCTCAACACTTCACCTCAAGACATTGCTTCACCTTGAGGCATCACCACTGGAAATGACCAAGAGCCCGCTTAACACCCGCTGAGCTGCGCGGGGTGGGTGGGTGGGGGGCGGTTTCCCAGGACTCGCCAATGACTGCTAGAGCAGGCTTTGGCACACATGTCATTCTGCGGCTCCACCTTCAATCCTGACCTCTGATCTTGAGTAACTGTTGACACCAGTTTGTTGTCTCAGAGTAATCTTACCTAGAAACAGTTCAGCATGTTGAGTTCAAGCTCACTATTCACTCCCACAAGGACCATTCTTTGTGCTCATCTTCCTCTCTGGACTCGGTTTACAACAGGTCTCCTCGATCAGTTAGATCGTACATGTCTGGCCCCTAGATTGCACCAGGATCAGCGTGTTCAGCAGGAGGTTTTAGAATAGGGCCTAGACAGAGTACAAGAAAGGCCCCCCTGGGAGGAAGTACATACTGGCTACTTCCTCTTAGCCCCGCCTTCATGTATCTGAGTCAGAGGAACTGGACCTGGTGTGAGGTCGCTTGTTGCCATCTGATAAGTGTTTCTTAGCGGAGGGTGAGGTAGCACGAGTAGATAAGAGATGCTTGGTCTGTGTTTTGGACGTGTGAGGAGGCCCAGGATTCTGAGCATTAGCAGAGCCTGTGCTGGAACCAGAAGCCTGCCTGTCACTGGTAGCCAGCCCTCCACCTGCCATCGAGGAGCCCTGCTTGGGCGAGCTCCCAGGAATCTGCTGTCTGTTGGAGGTAGCTGTGGCTCCGGGGTCCTGGTGTTTTAGGGTGGGTGCAGAAGAGCCTGCAACCGCAGGGCTTGGCTTGCCAGGGCTGGATCCCACCTTCATTGTGGAATTGCTCTGTGTACCAGTAGCTCTGGTGCTCATTCCCAAGCCTGTTCCGCTGCGTTTTTGAAGGGGCCTCTTTGTGTCTGCCCCCAGGTTTATTGCTCCAAAGAGGGAACTGGGCTCTAAAACTGGCTGTCTTTGTCCTGAGCTCTTGAGGACAGATGAAAGGTATGAATTGGTGCCCACTGGCTTAACCCCAGAGGAGCTTGAGCCTGGGCCCGAAGCTGGAGCTGCCACATTGGCTGTCTGGGATGAACTTTTGGAACTTGTTGTGACAGGCTGCTGTCCACGGAGGGCTGAGGATGTCAGCCTGCTAGCGGCTCCAGGTTGAACCGCTAAGTTTGATGTGGGGTTTGAGCCTGATGCACACACCACAGGCTGGCTCATGGCTTGTCTGGTAGGGATAGTGCTGCCAGTGACGGGTGCCTGAGATGTCTGAGGGAACACGCGGGGCTGTCCGCTGCTCAAGATTGTGTCCAGAAGGAGCGACTGGGGGACCTGTGATGTACCCCTTGCTGTGACACCCATGTGAGCAGCAGGATGCAGGTGTGTAGATGTGTCTGTCGCTACGACCTTTGAGTGAGCATCCTCCTGGGGTGATGGACCAATTTCCATGGGGGTGACCTCACTGCCAGCAGCAGGCTTGGGGAGCAAGCCTGCAGATTTGCTGGGGGAGGACTTGGTCCTAGAAGAAGGACCCTATTGGGGTGAGGGACCAATTTCCATCGGGGTCACCTCACTGCCAGCAGCAGGCTTGGGGAGCAAGCCTGCAGATTTGATGGTGGAGGACTTGGTCCTGGGAGAAGGACCCTGTTGGGGTGATGGACCAATTTCCATCGGGGTCACCTCACTGCCAGCAGCAGGCTTGGGGAGAAAGCCTGCAGATTTGCTGGTATAGGACTTGGTCCTGGAAGAAGGACCCTGTTGGGGTGATGGACCAATTTCCATCGGGGTCACCTCACTGCCAGCAGCAGGCTTGGGGAGCAAGCGTGCAGATTTGCTGGTGGAGGACGTGGTCCCGGGAGAAGGACCCTGTTGGGGTGATGGACCAATTTCCATCGGGGTCACCTAACTGCCAGCAGCAGGCTTGGGGAGCAAGCCTGCAGATTGGCTGGGGGAGGACTTGGTCCTGGAAGAAGGACTCTGTTGGGGTGATGGACCAATTTCCATCGGGGTCACCTCACTGCCAGCAGCAGGCTTGGGGAGCAAGCCTGCAGATTGGCTGGTGGAGGACTTGGTCCTGGAAGAAGGACCCTGTTGGGGTGATGGACCAATTTCCATCGGGGTCACCTCACTGCCAGCAGCAGGCTTGGGGAGCAAGCCGGCAGATTTGCTGGTGGAGGACTTGGTCCTGGAAGAAGGACCCTGTTGGGGTGATGGACCAATTTCCATCGGGGTCACCTCACTGCCAGCAGCAGGCTTGGGGAGCAAGCCTGCAGATTTGCTGGTGGAGGACTTGGTCCTGGAAGAAGGACCCTGTTGGGGTGATGTACCAATTTCCATCGGGGTCACCTCACTGCCAGCAGCAGGCTTGGGGAGCAAGCCTGCAGATTGGCTGGTGGAGGACTTGGTCCTGGAAGAAGGACCCTGTTGGGGTGATGGACCAATTTCCATCGGGGTCACCTCACTGCCAGCAGCAGGCTTGGGGAGCAAGCCTACAGATTTGCTGGTGGAGGTCTTGGTCCTGGAAGAAGGACCCTGTTGGGGTGATGGACCAATTTCCATCGGGGTCACCTCACTGCCAGCAGCAGGCTTGGGGAGCAAGCCTGCAGATTGGCTGGGGGAGGACTTGGTCCTGGAAGAAGGACCCTGTTGGGGTGATGGACCAATTTCCATCGGGGTCACCTCACTGCCAGCAGCAGGCTTGGGGAGCAAGCCTGCAGATTTGCTGGTGGAAGACTTGGTCCTGTAAGAAGGACCCTGTTGGGGTGATGGACCAATTTCCATCGGGGTCACCTAACTGCCAGCAGCAGGCTTGGGGAGCAAGCCTGCAGATTGGCTGGGGGAGGACTTGGTCCTAGAAGAAGGACCCTATTGGGGTGATGGACCAATTTCCATCGGGGTCACCTCACTGCCAGCAGCAGGCTTGGGGAGCAAGCCTGCAGATTTGTTGGTGTAGGACTTGGTCCTGGAAGAAGGACCCTGTTGGCGTGATGGACCAATTTCCATCGGGGTCACCTCACTGCCAACAACAGGCTTGGGGAGCAAGCCTGCAGATTGGCTGGGGGAGGACTTGGTCCTAGAAGAAGGACCCTGTTGGGGTGATGGACCAATTTCCATCGGGGTCACCTCACTGCCAGCAGCAGGCTTGGGGAGAAAGCCTGCAGATTTGCTGGTGGAGGACGTGGTCCCGGGAGAAGGACCCTGTTGGGGTGATGGACCAATTTCCATCGGGGTCACCTAACTGCCAGCAGCAGGCTTGGGGAGCAAGCCTGCAGATTGGCTGGGAGAGGACTTGGTCCTGGAAGAAGGATTCTGTTGGGGTGATGGACCAATTTCCATCGGGGTCACCTCACTGCCAGCAGCAGGCTTGGGGAGCAAGCCTGCAGATTGGCTGGTGAAGGACTTGGTCCTGGAAAAAGGACCCTGTTGGGGTGATGGACCAATTTCCATCGGGGTCACCTCACTGCCAGCAGCAGGCTTGGGGAGCAAGCCTGCAGATTTGCTGGTGGAGGACTTGGTCCTGGAAGAAGGACCCTGTTGGGGTGATGGACCAATTTCCATCGGGGTCACCTCACTGCCAGCAGCAGGCTTGGGGAGCAAGCCTGCAGATTTGCTGGTGGAGGACTTGGTCCTGGAAGAAGGACCCTGTTGGGGTGATGGACCAATTTCCATCGGGGTCACCTCACTGCCAGCAGCAGGCTTGGGGAGCAAGCCTGCAGATTGGCTGGTGGAGGACTTGGTCCTGGAAGAAGGACCCTGTTGGGGTGATGGACCAATTTCCATCGGGGTCACCTCACTGCCAGCAGCAGGCTTGGGGAGCAAGCCTACAGATTTGCTGGTGGAGGTCTTGGTCCTGGAAGAAGTACCCTGTTGGGGTGATGGACCAATTTCCATCGGGGTCACCTCACTGCCAGCAGCATGCTTGGGGAGCAAGCCTACAGATTTGCTGGTGGAGGACTTGGTCCTGGAAGAAGGACTCTGTTGGGGTGATGGACCAATTTCCATCGGGGTCACCTCACTGCCAGCAGCAGGCTTGGGGAGCAAGCCTGCAGATTGGCTGGTGGAGGACTTGGTCCTGGAAGAAGGACCCTGTTGGGGTGATGGACCAATTTCCATCGGGGTCACCTCACTGCCAGCAGCAGGCTTGGGGAGCAAGCCTGCAGATTGGCTGGGGGAGGACTTGGTCCTGGAAGAAGGACCCTGTTGGGGTGATGGACCAATTTCCATCGGGGTCACCTCACTGCCAGCAGCAGGCTTGGCGAGCAAGCCTGCAGATTTGCTGGTGGAGGACTTGGTCCTGGAAGAAGGACCCGGTTGGGGGGATGGACCTGTTTCCATCGGGCTGATCTCACTCTCAGCAGCAGGCTGGGGGAGCAAGCCTGTCGTTGTGCTGGTGGAACTAGCCCTGTGTGAAGCAGCCCCCATTTTCAGGTTCACAGCTGCAGGAGAGATTAGCGTCTTGCTCAGAAAAGGGAGGCCTGAGGAGGACACAGCAGAATACCCAGGTATTGATTTGGGTAGCTTTGTCCATCCATTGTGGGCAGCAGTGGAGAAGAGAACAGCGGGACCAGGCAGGTGAGAAAAAGTGCTTCCAGTAGTCGTTCCCACATTTGGTGAAGGGGCAGCAAGCGTGTTAGACAATGGAGGTCCTGTAGACCAGGCAGCACTGATCCAGGGTGACAGTGCTGCAGGAACCACCAGGATGAAAGGGGCCGACGGCAGCATGTATGAGCCAGTGGCTGAGCGAGGTGGTGACAATAAGAGGGGATTGCTGGAGGAGGCCAGTCCAGCAGGCATCCACTCGACCAGTGGACCTTGGGATCCCTGCATTTTCCTAGTCTCTTGTTGCTGACTTGGGTGGGTGGCTGGCAGGGCTGATGCTGGAAGAGCAGGCAGATTATCAGGCAGTAGGGCCGTGCTTGAAAGTGGCAGGGCACTACAGTCTGACTTGGTTCCTGTGTCACCATCCAGTGCCTGGTGGAGGCGCTGGGGCACAGCCCTCTTGTCCCCGTCCCGGTGTTCCTCAGCGAGGGATTTTCCTGTATCCGGAGCTGTAGGCAGCACCAGAGGGTCCCCTGTCCTCGGTCTCAGCAGGGGAAACCTGCGCTTCTTGGGCCCCGATGTTTCACGTGTGGGTGAGCAGCCCCTCAAGGTGTGTGTCTGCTCTGGGCTCATTTTTGACAGTGGTTCATATGACCCTTTCCCCTGAGCCACAGCTGATTCTGATAGGAACCATTCCTGGGTCTCCTCTTGATCTCTTTTCAGAGACCTAGGTGGCAGCAACAGGGAATGAGGTGTGGCAGGAACCCTCCTCCTCTTGAGGGGTGGGGAGCCTCGGGAGGAGCTATAGGAACTGTTGATGGGATTTCTGGTACAGCAGGAGCTCAGGACCGGGGTATGCCTTATTGGGATGGCATCTTGTCCTGAGTTCCTGGGATGGAGGTGTCTTTTCCTGGACTCAGACCTGGAACAGGAGGAAGTGTCCGCACCGTGGCCATGCCAGGGCTGACAGAGGGAACACATCCTCCTGGTGCCACCAGGGCCCCTATTCCGACCAGCTGGCCCCTCTGGGATGGTGATGTCTGTCTGCTGCCTGGACCTCTCCAACCTGCTCTCCCTCTGGACCCCTTCTGTGCTAGGACCTTGGACACCCCGGGGGCTTGGTGGCCGCAGAGATGTGACAGCCTGCTCGGGGACCCAAGATCGAATCCATTGACTCACGGCCCTGATGGAGCTGCGGGACACGTTGCGGTGGGGTGCAGCCCTCCCGCGATTCCTCCAAGGGTGAAGACTGCCTACAGAGGTGTAGACCCCCAAGAAGGACCGCAGGGTCTGCACGATCGGTGGTCTTCGCCTCCAGAGGGCTGGGAGAGAGCGCCGAAGCAGGCCCCGTGCTGGCATGAAGGATGGCCTGTGATCCTGTCCATTGGAAGACACAACTGGGGAACCTCGGCCATCCCAGGGCCTTAGGCCAACTCTGCGTGCCACCTGCAGGCTCCTGGGGGCCCTGGGAGGGACCTGGGCACCTGGTTCTGGGTGCTGAGCCCGGGAGCCTAGACGGCCCAGGGAGTTGCCCATCAGAGCAGGTGGTGAAGATGGCAAGTGTCGAAAAGAAGGGAAAAAAAGAAAACGAAAATATAAAAGAGGTGCAGCGTCAAAAAACTAGGGGAGGCGCCAAAAAAGGGGTGGTGTCAAAAAGGGGGGAGGTGCTAGGCTTTGAGTAGGGGCATGATACTCATTAGCCTTGCTTGGGGTTTTGAGGCTTTAGCCGAAGGTCAAACCCAGAGCGTACACCTCTAGCTGCCAGATCAGGCAACGGTGGAGCACTCACAGTTGGGCCAGTGGCTGGAACGCATCATTTGAAAGCCCGTTCCGTGAATGGGCTCGCGCAAGAAACGTTTCTGAGACCAGGAATGCGCGCATGCCGCCAGGGGGCACTGTGCTGTGTTCAGCACTGAACAGCTCTCTCCAGCTGAGCCGCAGCAGGGCCACCTGGCCAGCCACCTGCAGCTCGAGGAAGAAGGGCGCTTGGCGCGCCCACTCCACTGTGCTGAAGAGCAGCTGCGCCGCCAGCTCGCACACAGGTTATCTGGGCGCCCGGGAGCGAGTCCGAGTCCTCCTCGGTGGGTGGCGCGCGGGTAGCCACCCGCCTTGTCCACGCCATTCGTGTCTCCACCGCCGCCGGGACCGCCCCAGCCTCCGGCCACCATGGCCATAGCCCCCGGGCCGCGGGGCCGGGGCGCCCCCACTGCGCGTCGCTCTGGGGGTACCTCTCTCGGCCCAGGGGTCGCTAGCCGGCGTGCATCCGGTCCCGACGCACGGGGGCTCCCGCGGAACCCCCCAAAAAAGTTTTGCAGCACCAACTTCTGCGGCCGGTCCGCGCACCAGCGGAACTGGTCGGGCCGGTTCCAGGCCAACTTTCCCACGCGTGCGCGGGCCCGGGGCCGGAGGAGACGCACTAGCGGCGAGGCCCGGGGGCCCCGGGGGCAGGAGCCCGGCCGCCCTGGTGCCCCGGCCGGCCCGAGCCGCGGCGGGGGCCACAGCCAACTTCGCGGGCCGCCCCGCGCACTCCGGAGGCTGGGGCCAAACTTTGGCCACAAGTTGCGCGGGCGGCCGCGGCGCGGGGAAGGGGCGGCGGGCGAGCGCCAGGGCCTGACGCTGCGCCTCCCAGGAACCCCTGTGCCCCTTGCCGCCGCCGCCGCCTCTTGCTCTTGGCCTGCAGGTCAGCAGGCCTCGCCCTCCCAGCTGCTGCTGGCCTGGGCCTGCGCAGGGCCAGAGCCTCGCTCTCACGCCGCCCTCGCCACTGCCTCCGCGGCCTCTGCGCCTGGCCTGGCGCTGCAGCCCGTTTGACAAATATGGATTTCTTTTTTTTCTTTTAAACGTTTTATTAGGGGCTCATACAACTCTTACCACAGTCCATACATATACGTGATCCCCTTGAAGCATGTTTGCTTCCTGTCCCAACAACCCTGTGTTCCTCAGGCCTGGAGGTCCTGGTCCTGAAGAAAGGAACTCTCCCACCTGGAAACACAGCACGGATTCCACTGAAGTGGCAGCTGAGAATGCCCCCTGGCCACTTTGGACTTCTCATGCCTTTGGATCAACAGGTCAGGAAGAGTGTCACCGTACTAAGTGGTGTGATTGATCCTGATGACAGAGTTAACAGGACAATGCTACAAATGGCAAAAGAAACGAAATAACAAACAATTAGGGCAGACGTGAATAACTTGGAAAACGTGAAAACAATGCAAACAAATCAATGCAGTAAAATAGTTGTTTCTTTGAACAGATTAACAGAATAGGTAGGCCACTGCAAACCTAACCAAAGAAAGAAAGGAACATATAACAATAGTCACGCCACTGAGGGATAAAACAGGGAAAACTACAATGGGCTCTAATGATATTTAAAGCTGAATTGTATAGTACTATGAGTACCGTTACACCAATGAATTCAACATCCTGGAAGACATGGACAAATACCCTCCCAGATGGACCACAAGCAACTCAACAGACTCAGAGAAATAGAGAAAATAGACAAGGTTATCAAGAAAATGTCAACTAAAATATCCCCTGGGCCAGATGGCTTCACAGGAAAATGCTGGCAAGCATTCAGGCAAGAGCTGACAACAATCCTACACAAATGGCCAACTCCCAAATTTTCTCTATGAATCTAGCAGATTACCGATAGTTAAAGTGGGGAAGGATCCACAAGGATTGAGAATGACATTCTGATCTTTCTAATGAACATTGATTCAAAATCCTTAACAAAATACTGGTCAATATAATTCAAAATATGATAAAACGAATAATTCTCCATGAACAAGTGGGATTCATTCCAAGGATGCATGGAGGTTTCAACATCTGCAAGTCCATTAGCCTTATTCAGGGTATTGGTAAGAAAGAGGAATAAAACCACATGATAATATCAATACACACAGAAAAAACATTCAATATCATCCAGCACCCGTTCCTGTTTAACACATTACAAAGATCGGAATGGAAGGGAAATTCTTCAAGATAATATAAAAATTCTTCTAATTTGCCCTCTACAACAAGCTATATATGAAGCTACAAATGAAAAGTTAACACCAAAATTTGTATTCAGTGGAAAAAAGACAAAGGAATCGCGCTGAAAATGTCAACCAGACTGGATGCCCCTTGCACCCTCTTCTATTTAACAACGTTCTGGGGTTCCTAGTTAACAACATAAGGGAAAGGAAAGAGATCAGTGGTATACATCTGAGGAAAAAGAGGTGAAATTATCTTTATTCTCAGGTGATATAATTTTTTTTGTGATATAATTTTATAAACAGAAAACCCAAAAGCTCCACAAGGGGAGTGCAGGAAGTGAGAGAGGAATATGGCAGAGTGGAAGCATACAAGATCAACAAACAGCAGGCTATGGAACTACTATATCCATCAGCATAGTCCATGGAAGAGAAGATAAACAATTTAGTACCCTTCACAATAATACAGCACAAATTGAAGTTGGAAACAGAAAGACTTCTCCCAAGTTGTTTCGCCTAAATATATGGCAAACTAAGCTGCCTCCTACACGTGGTAAGTGACTATCCACTTGGAGGTGAACAGAAGTAGGTCAGAGGTTATACTCCCTAAGGGTTATCAGCTATCTAGAGGAATCAGACTGTGCAGTCTGTCACACCCTAAGTAGGGCCCACCTCCTTCTGATAAGGGCAGTAGTAAATTGTTTTCTTGTAGGAAAGCCCAGGGAGGTCAAGGCCACTCAAGAGTGACCAAGGTAGGCCGCCATCATGAATGAATGGTTCACCCTTCTTGTCACACGTATATCTCTAATTCCACCCTTTCCTGTCATGCCGTCACCCCAGCTCATCTGCTTGCTGTTCCGCTTATGCACATTGTATATCCCCCCCATTGATTGTATTGGCTATTGTACAACCCCTTTCTGTGATGTATGTCTCTACCTGCAATTAAGAGCCATGCATACCCCCAAAGATATATAAGCCTTGGTTAGCAGTAAATCTCTCCTGCACTCTCTCCTGGCCTGTACCACCAAGAGGAGCTGAGATGATCATGCAACCATGAAATGTGTTTGACTCCATTATTTCAACATATCTTCTGTCTCTTCTGATTCTCTATGACTTGACTATAGTCTTTACTTATTATCCCTGTATAATTGTGCCTACTGAACCCATGATGATGTGTTAAGGGCTGGATACGTTGACAAATTTAAATACCTAGGGGTATACCTAACCAAAAAGCCCAAAACGATTTGAATGTGGAGAACTACAGATCACTATTACAAGAAACCCCAAAGTGACCTCCAGAAATGGAAGGATATCCCATGGTCATACATCAGAACACGTAGTATAGCAAAGATTTCTGTCATGCCCAAGGTACTAGACAAATGTAATGGTACCCTACTACATGTACCAACATCCTTTGTCAATGAATTGGAAAACACTGACCAGCAATTTCATATGGAAAGAGAAGAAGGCCAGAATTCTCAGGGAACTCTTCAAGAAGAAGGATAAAGTCGAAGGACTTGCTTTACCTGACTTTAGCACCTACGATTGAACCACCATGGTGAAAACCACATGGTACTGTTATAATGACAGATGTTCGGACCGATTGAATAGAACGAAAACCTAGAAATGAAATCATCAGCATAGAGACAACTGATCGTTGATAAGGACCCCAAAATTATCAAATGAGAAGCTGATGCCCTCTTCAACAAGTGTTACTAGAAAAACACCCAACACAAAAGGTAAGGCAAACAAATGGCGTGAAAGGTATTCACTTGGGGAAGGAAGAGGTGAAGCTATCGTTGTTTGAAGATGATATGATTTTATATATGGAAAATCCCAAAAGCACCTGAGGGGAGTGCAGGAAGTGAGAGGGGAACATCGCAGAGTGGCAGGTTACAACACCAACAAACAGAAGTGTATCAGACTGCAATACACATCGAATAAGACCACAGAAGAGGAGATACCAAAAGGTGGTACCCTTGACAATAGCAAAGCACAAATGGAAATAACTAGGGCTATACCTGACTAAAAGAACAAAATATTTATATGAGGAAAGCTACAGAACACTATTACAAGAAAGCAAGGGTGAACTCAACCAATGGAAGGATAGCCCATGCTTATGGATTGGAAGTCTCAACCTAGTGAATATGCCAGTTTTGGCCAAGGCACTATCTAAGTTTAATGCAAAATCCCAATGAAATTACCCTCCTCTTTCTTCAAAGAAATGGAAAACCTGATTACCAACTCCTTATGGAGAGAGAAGAAGCCCCGAATTAGCCCAGAACTCCTCAAAAGGAAGGATACAGTGGGAGGGCTTCCTTTACCTGACTTTGGCATATGTTATACAACCACGGTGGTCAAATCCACATGGTATTGATACAATGACAGGTACGCAGACCAATGGAAAAGAACAACACGCAGGAATCAGATCATCAGCATACAGACAACTGATCTTTGATAAGGGCCCCCAAAATATCAAATGGGAAGCAGATGCCCTCTTCTACAAGTGGTGCTGGAAAAAAATGGAGATCTCCCTGTGTAAAAATGAAGTAAGACCTTTATCTCACTCCATGCAAAGGGATCAACTCAAGGTAGACCACCGAGCTCAAGGTAAAATCCTAAACAATTAGGGCCATCAATGAGGGGAAAAGGACACACCTGAGAACTTTGGGGCAGGAAATACTTAGGCTATCAGAAATAGGGAAGGACATACATACAGAGGAGTCACCAATTGAGAAATGGTATATACTGAAGATAAGACACCTATGTACATCGAAATAATTCACCAAGAGGGTACTAAGGCAGTCCACGGACTGGGAAAACATCTTTAGCAATGACAAATCAGACAAAGGCCTCATTACTAAAATCTACACTATTCTGCTAGCTTCCCAAAAGAGAAAAACCTATTTCCCACTGAGGAGGTGGGCAAAGGACCTGAACAGAAGTTTCACAGGGGGCAAAAATCAGAATGGCCAACAAACATAGGAGAAAATGTTCCCGATCTTTAGCCATAAGAGAAATGCAAATGAAAACAACAATGAGGTACCACCTAATGCCTTCAAAGAAAGCCCAATTCAAAGAATCAGAAAGCAACAAGTGTTGGAGGGGCTGTGGTGAGATAGGAGCTATCATCCACTGCTGGTGAACCTGTAGGTATATACAGCCACGATGGCAATCCACTTGGTGATTTCTAAAGCAGATGGAAAATTACCTATCTTACGACCCAGAAATCCTCTAGTGGACATACACCCAGAGAGGCAAGGAACAAGCCACGGCCAGACAGCTGCGCTCTAATGTTCCTTGCGCCACAATTCACAAAGGCAAAGAGTTGGAAACAACCCAAATTTCCATCAACATACGAATGGATTAAAAAACCGTGGTACATAAATGTAATGGAGCACTACACATCACTAAGAAGTACTGATGAACGCAATAAGCACATCGCTGGATGATATGATGCTAAGTGAAGTAATCCACGCACAAGAGAACAAGTGCAACATGATTTCGCTGAGGTAAGCTTAAAAAATGCAAAAGGGGCATAGGGCAAGAGCAAATGTACACAAACGTTCCTGAGTGAGGTCCAGGTAGTATGGAATGGGACAGACCAAATCCAGGGGGTACATATGGTAGCCAACTGAAAAGGAAAAGGTAAAAATAAAAAGGAAAAAAAAGGAGAAATGGATAGTGGAGAAAAGGGCACTGACCCACCCAAGGCGAGGGTATTGTTTATATCTCCATAGGGAAAGAGGGACCAGGCTTCATGCCGGTGCTCCAAGATGTGAATGCAATATACTGGCATGAAGCAGGGAACCAAGAGAAAGGTCTGAGGGCCAGGCCCCAATCCCTACTTCGTGGACAGCCACCCCTCCCCACAGAAGAATTTACATCAGAGGGCCGCATTGAAGCTATAGCTCAGGGAGAGTGACATGTCTGATCAGAGCACTGGGGAGCAAATGACGGGCGAGGAAGAGAGAGTGGAGCACACCCTGGCCCACCAAGCCTTGAGGATGATATCCCCACTCAGAGCAGCCAATGCACAGAGAGGACCATATGGCTGGCCCCACTATGAGACACGACATCCCTCACTGACACATAGCCCTTCAGGGGACAACACTGGAGACAGTGGGGGATTTGTGCCCGATCTGACACCACCATACCGAGGCAAAACTCTGGAGGAATGCAACAGAACAGCACGGGGAGCAGAACAAGGAAGTCCTGTGGAGTACCACAAACGACTTTTGGTCCAGTGCGTGTAACCCAATCAGACTCAACCAGAGAACACTCCTAAAGGTCAGCAAACAGGCCTTGAACCAATTACAGGCTTTCCCTTTTTTGTGTCATTGGCTTTTTGGTGGTGCCGTAGTTTTGCTTCCTTTTGTCACTTTCTTTTGCTCTGTCTTGTTTTTTGTGTGCATATTATGATCTCTTCAGGTCTATGTCTAGAAGATAGGCTGGATAAACAATCTGGAGGGGAAAGCAATGGGACCAGTGTTCCCCGGGGTACATGGCAAAGGGGGAGGTGGAGGAAAGGAAGTGGTGTTAATCAACCGAGGGACAAGGGAACGACAAGTGATCCAAAATCAGTGTCGAGGCGTGTGTAAGAGGCCTGTTAGGACTTGATCAAGGGCAATGTAACCAAGAGGAATTACTGAAACCCAAAAGAAGGCTGAGCATGACAGTGGGACAAGAGGAAAGTAAAAGGAAATCAAGGAAAGAACTAGTAGGCAAAGGGCATTTATAAAGGTCTAAATACAGGCGTGTACATGTATAAATATATTTAAATATGTTGATGGGGAAATAGATCTATGTGCATATATTTACTTATAGGTTTAGTATTGAGGTAGCAGATGGACATTGATCCTCCACTCAAGTACTCCTCAGTTCAAGAACACTTTGTTCTATTAACTTGGCAGACCATGATGCTCACCTTCCCAACATGTTTGCTCAAGACAAATGTGTGCATAAGCAAAGGAGGTGAAGAAAGCTGATGGTGTCCAGCTTTCAAAAGATATAGCATCTGGGGTCTTAAAGGCTTGAACATAAACATCGGCCATGTAACTCGGAAGCCACAAAACCCTATGGAAGAAGCACACCAGCCTTTGTGACCACGAGGTGAAGACAGAATAAGATACCAGGCATCAAAAACCAAACTAATAACACAATGCAAATGATGGAATTCAGAGTGGAGATCCAAAGCCCATCCAGAGACAAGTGGACATTCCCTCACACAAGGGTCAAGGGAAAGAACAGGACAGCCAGGGTGCAGCATAACACCGAGAGAACACACAATGTTCCTTAGTTCTGTCATTCTTCCCCTCCACCTCACTCTCATGACCCGAGTTTCAACTCACAATCAAGCTACACTTGAGCATATGCCCTGGCGCAGATAAGATCTTTCGACATACTGAATCCAGAACTGGTCATCCATGTGGAACAGGAATGGGAGGTGCGATACCTGTTGGTAGGGGGAAGGTGGGAGGAGAAATGGGAGACGCTGGTAACCGACTACAGTGATGAATGTATAATCACCCCACCTCACAGCCACGGGGACAAACAACAGTAACTTGGGTGAAGGGAGACAGCGGGCACTGTAAGATATCAAAACAATAATAATTTAGCATTGATGAGGGTCCCATGAGGGTGGGAGAGTATGGAAAAAGGGGCAAAAGAGAGGAGCCGACGCCAAGGACTCAAAAAGAAAGAAACCGTTTAGAAAAGGATGATGTCTAAGTATGCACAAATGTTTCAGTACAACTGATGTATAGGTTGTTATGAGAGGTGTGACAGCCCCAAGAAAATGATTTATTTAAAAAATTGTAAAAAGCAGAGAAGGCAAGTGGACACGGGAAATATAGGTGCCGAGGCAGAAGGGGAACCAAAAACAAGCTGAAGAGGAATGTCCTTCACCCCGAGTAACAGAGAGAAATGGCCTGGAACTAAAGCTAATTGCCTGATTTTTATTTCTAGCTTCTTAAACATTGAGAAAATAAATTTGTTTGCTGAAGTCTTCCACATATGATCTTTCTATTATACAGACACTAGATAACCATGACACTCCATTTCCCCTTGAAATCTATTTCTTAAAATATAGATGGAGCGCATTTCCACTCCCCCCAAAAGTTGGTATAATGTGAAACATGTAGCCTATGTCATTGAACAACATGTGTAGAAATTGTTTAATCGGATCCTATTTTATTACGTAAACTCCCAAGAAAAGACAATTTATATATATAACAAACTCTGAGGAAAGCATGAGAATGTGGGAGAGTATCCCTGATAGGCACCCCAGAACCGGAGAAAACAAACAACAACAAAAATCCACAACGAAAATAATGCAAGAACGTCAGGAAGTGTTACGGAGTCGCTCCCACACAGACCACTGACCCACAAGCAGCTGCAAAGTAACAAAGCAAAACTTTATTACAGAAAGGCAAAAAGACAAATAGACAAGAAGACAACTCCGGATTTGGGCTACAGCATGGCCACACAGGGTCCAAAGCTGAAGCGTCTGGCCAAATTTTTCTTTCCCTTTTATACACTTAAAACCAGCAAGGCGAGGGGGGTAGAGCAAGGAATGGGAAAGGGTGTTTACACAAGATAACAGGGATGCGGGTAGTTCAGCATGTCCTGCTCAGCTTATCTTGGACCAGAAGATTTTGCAAAACTTCTTGCTCACATTTATGAGTAGATATTTGCAAGGTCACAGGGACTTGCTTTTCTAAAATAACATACCTCTCCTAGAATGGGGGGGTGGCACTTAAGCTTTTCAAAATGGAGTAACTTAAGACAAATTATTTTATTCTATTAAGCCTTAACATTCCCTCCTCTTCTAGTAACTTAATCAAATCCTTGATTCCCTAACTTTTTTATTTGCTAAAACCTGATAATTGGTTTTAAGAACCATCAACTTGATATCTTGTAGCGAGTTCTGATTAACTTGAGAAGGGCGTTGAAAGCACACGGGCCCACAGTGAGGGCAAGTACGAACAGAATAAGGGGCCCAGCAATGGCACTAAGTAAAGATGTGAGCCCGGGAGAGGCTGAAAACATCTGTTGATACCAGTTTTCTTGACTGGTTAGGGCCTTTCTTCTATCTTGCAGTTGTTTTTGGAGTTATATATTTTTTTAATTACACCGGAGTGATTTACATAAAAACAGCATGCTTCTTCTAATGCCATACACAAACCCCCTTGTTTAAGAAACAGCAAGTTTAGGCCTTTTCTATTTTGTAGCGCTATCGGCTAGGGAGCTTAGGGAGGTTTCAAGAGCAGTTACTGACTTTTCTAGAGCCTGGAGATCATGATTACCTTGCAGGCTGAGGGCAGTAAGTCAGCCCCTTCCTTTATTAGTGCTGTACTCCCAAGTGCGGTAGCCCCAGCAACCCCTAGTGCTAGCAAAACTGGGACTAGCACAGGCGCGCGTTTGAAACATCCCGTGAAGTGGCGAGAGTCAAGATTAAGATGTTCACGCCCCCCTTCTCCTGAATGATAATACACCTGCGGAATGATGTGCGTTAAAATACAAAGGTTGTTAGTTAGTAAGGGAGCATACGCCCATGGGGTGTACATAGTCCTTGTCCCGAGATGTCTCCCAGCGTTAGTTTGGGTTCCCTCTTCCCAGCAACCTTTGCCGCAGTCGGGGTACTCAGGACAACAGGGTATGGTCCTTCCCAGCGTAGTTCTAGTTGACCTGGACTTAGTCTTTTTACCCACACTAGGTCGCCGGGGTTGAAGAGGGGTTTTCGGCTTTCCTCGTCGCGGGCCGGAGTCTGGTCGGACGGCACGTTGTTTCTGATTCGCTGGCGCTCTGCTTGCAAGGCCCGTAATGACTTAACCATGTTATGGTTTTTGATTTCGCTTAACACTTTACTTCCAATCTTAGGTAACAATGGGCGTGGAAACCCGTACATTATCTCAAATGGAGAATAACCATGCTTTTGAGGTGTACATCTCACCCGAAGCAAGGCAAAAGGTAGGAGGCTAACCCAATCTCCGCCAGTTTTTAACTTTCATTTAGTGAGAACTTCCTTAATTGTTCTATTTGCTCTTTCTCCCTGTCCAGAGCTTTGTGGTCGGTAACTACAATGCAACTTCCCATTGGTTTTTAGCACCCCAGTTGGTAATTTTGTTAAGTGGGCAGTAAACGCCAGGCCATTGTCAGATCCTATGAACATAGGGAGTCTGAATCTGGGAATCATTTCAAAGACTAACTTTTTAACTGCAATGAGGGCAGTTTCTCTCTTTGTGGGATAGGCCTCTGTCCAGCCAGAAAAAGCGTCCAGAAAAACAAGGAGATACCTGAAGTTGCCTGGTGCTCGTGGGAGTTCAGTCAAATCTACTTTCCAATGTTCACCTGGAGCTTTTCCTTGGTATCTTTGTCCTGGGTGATGAACTGGGACAGGGTTAGCATTTACCTGAGCACATACCGGGCACCTTGCAGCTTCACTTCTGGTTAGCTGGTACAGTCCTTTAATTACATAATCCTTGTGCAGGAGCTCTGCTAATTTTGGCCAGTTCTTGTTCAGCTTGTGAGTAATGGGGAGGCTCGAGGTTGTTAGAGGGTTCTAGCAGAGGCAGGATGGTTTTGGAGCTGGCTGCTTGGCGCGCAGCCTGATCAGCCAGTCTGTTGCCATTAGATACTTGGCTTGGTACTGGGTGATTCTGGAATTTGAGAGCCATCTGTCTGGAGGAGCCCGGAGGAGTTGCTCTACATTGTGAGGAGCAGTGATGACGAGGTTCTGGTCAAAAGTGAGCTTTGAGGCTTCTTTCACCATCAGGGCGGTGGCTGCAATTGCCCTCAAGCAATTAGGCCATTCAGCAACTACTGGGTCGAGTCTTTTGGAGAGGTACGCTACGGGTCGTTTTTAGGGCCTGAGAGCCTGTACCAACACACAAGGTGAAAGGGCTTTTTGAGGTTAGAAAGGGCTAGGGCAGGAGCACTTACCAGTGCAGTCTTCAGCTTCTGGAAAGCCTTTTCTTCTACCTCTGTTCATATTAGTTCAGCCTTTGTTGCTCCAGTAGCTGCATAGAGTGGTTTGGCTAATTCTGCAAAACCCAGGATCCACAGGCAGCAATATCCTACTGCCCCTAGACATTCCTGTACCTGTCTTTTGGTGGTGGGTTTGGGTATAGCTTGGATGGCCTGGATTCTGCTATTTGACAAAGTTTGATTGCCATCCTTTAACTTATACCCCAGGTAGGTGACGATTTTTGTACACAGCTGGGCCTTTTTGGCAGAAACTTTATAGCCTAGTTGGCTTATTGGGTATTGTTTTACTCGAATTGGAGTGGCAGAGCTTTGTAATTGAACTACAATGGGTGCCCGGTGTTTAGCCAGCCCCGGGGGATTTGTTTTTGCCCACACATTACGGATTGTGGCTTTCCATCTTTCCAGGAGTCCCCCAGGGTCTTGGTGTTTCTTTTCGGCGTCTGCTGCAAGGAAGAGGTGAGACTCTTCTGTAAGGTTTATTTGGGAGCGAAACAGAACCAGAGATCCAATTAAGAAAGTTTTAGAAGCAGGCTTTATTGAGAAGCTTGTGGGCGGGATCAGCAACTCAGGGCATTGAGTTATTGAAGCCGCGCAGAGGGACGTTTGAGTGGTGTTTTTATAACCCTTTCTGACAGGCACAGGGGGAAAAAGGGGGATAACTATGCTTACTCAAGGAATTGTAAGAAAAGGAAGTGATTGTAAAAATTTTCTGGGAGTTGAGGGGGAGTTGGGCAAACTGGCTGAGCAAGCGTCTAGAAGGTGGGCAAGCTGACTGAGCAAGCGTCCTGTTAGTAAAAATATGCTGGTTTTATTCAAGGGAGGGGGGGGGGTAGGTACAGGGTAAGTTTCAAGAACTTAACATAGTTCCCAAATCAAAATGGAGTTACTTGTGCTAAGATCCTTCATCCCAGACTCCACCCTATAGGGAAAATGGACGATGTTGTCTTTCGGTAACTGCTTCATGGTGACCATGGACGACGATTTAAGGGGGAGGGGGGCTTTCTAAGGCGGAGTACTGGGATTCTAGGGTGGACGCACGATGGGGGAATTCATATCGAGGCTCCGGAGAGTTTCATATTGGGGTTCATGAGGCTGCAACATCATTTGGTGAACTGAAGCTTGGGTGATGTTGCAGAGCCTGTTTTGGAAAAACTGGATAAAACAAGGAGCAATTAAAAGTAAAAGTGTAAATAAAATTATGGGTCCTATTATGGGGGCTAAAATGGAGTACAGAGAAGTGCTCCACCAGGGAGAAGTTCCATCTGTTGTTGGCCTGGTGCTCTGTAACTCACGGCTTAGTTTGTTAAGGTTCTGTAGATTGGTTTCCACAATTCCCGACTCATTGATGTAATAAAAGCATTCCTCCTGGAGGAAGAGGCAGGTTCCTCCCTTTTCTGCCGTGAGGAGGTCCAGAGCGCGGCGGTTCTGTAAGGTAACTTGAGCAACAGAAGTTATTTGTCTTTGTATGGAGGCTAAGGATTCTGCACAGATATCGAGTGTCGATTGGAAGCGTTCGGCTAACTGATTGGTTGTGGTGATGGAGTGTCCCAGGGCGCCGCCACTCAGTTCCACCGCGACTGCTGACGAAGCTAGGGAAAGGCCTACAACAACCGGGAGAAAAACTGCTCTTTTACTGCGGTGACTATGTGTCTGGGTGTCTCTGGTCTGGAATTCAGCTGGGGTGTAGACAGTGAGCTGCGGAACTAGAGTGACAGGTAGACACAGGAGGGCAGAACTGCTACCGATGTTAAGATGTTTGGTGAGTGTATAATTGCACCAGAAGAAAAATGCTGCTGGTGCTGTTATTGGCTGGGAGGGTGGCATTGTGGTGTTGCACAGTTGAGTGGATGCATTGGAGTAGCCAAAGGGCACCTGTGCGTACCCTGGTGTGAAGTACAGAGGGACATTGGGGATAATTATGGGTTGCATGGTGGAGACCTTAAGGGCAGATGACCAGCTGGCAACTGGGGCTGCTGCTAGAGGAGGGCATTCCAGGGCTGCACACATGAGGCAGGTGGAAAGGTTGCCTAATCCAGCAAGGTTGGCAATGGTCAGTCCCTGTTGCAATAGGGTGAGCCAGGAGAAGGGAGAATCGGAAGGTATAGAAATTTGGTTCATGAGTTGATGTTCCTGGATCTGAATATTACGGTGGATGGTGGATTGGACCTGGGCTAGCGACCTTTATATGAACAGTTTAGCATTAGGATATGTGCTGTGGGAGTTAAAATACCAGCCTCCCTTGACTGGTTTGGTCTACCTGTTGTTTTACGGGCCAGGGATGGTTAAGGGGAATTGTGTTCCTGACCAAAAGAAGAGGTGGGTTTTGGTTATAGGGTAGGGGTGAGCATGGTGAATATTGCAGGACTTTTAGGGGCACCCTGTGTTGTGTTTTACCCATTTTTGTGCACAAGCGGGGTTAGAGGTTTGGTCATATAGAAAACAAACGATGGGGGGAGTTGGTTCTGGGAGAACGTGCGCATTCGGGGAGTTGGAACTGTGTCTGAACAAGGTGAAAATAAAGTAGGCTGGACCGGAATAACTGGCGAGCAGGCAATCAGCTGTGGCTAGGAGATAACTTTTTCCTGTGAGTAGGTGATGCTGGCGATATTGGGGGTTAGTTACATTTTCAGTGAGAAAAAACCTCCAGGCGAAAGGGGAAGTTAATGCTAGGCTTAGCTGGCTGGTTTGGTGAGGCGAGTGAGGCGGAGAGACATAGGACCAGTAGACTGAACAGACCACTGGGGATCACGATTAACTTTGGTTACCGGTTTGAGTCTGGAGAGGTATATCCAAGAGTGTAGACCAACTACTTTGACAGCCGAGGGAGTGGTGAGAATGACAGTGTACAGACCTTCCCACTGGGGTGATAAAGGTTTGGGTGTTAAAGATTTAATACAGTGTCTCCAGGGTGTACTTGACTTTGGGAGGTTGGGAGAGGCTGGAGAAGGTTCAGGGATAACGGAGTTAACGTGTTGTCTAAGGAGGTTGCGTAGTAAAGACAAATATGGTAAATATGAGGCTAATGGAGGGCTGTTACTGGGAGGGAAAGGGGAGAAAAGGAAGGGTCGCCTATAAAGTATTTCAAATGGACTGAGGCCGGACAGCTCCCGGGGGCGGGGGTCCGCGCGCAAACGGGTAAGGGCAAAAGGCATAGTGTAATAATAACATCCTGATAAAATTGCTTTACGCACAAACAATTTCTTGGGACTAATCTTATTTTAACAAGGGCAACTGTGTTTTCAGTTTACTCATTGCAGCTCGGAACTTGGGAAAACATAAAGACGTTGTTTTAAGAGAGTTACTAATACATTTCAATGAAAACTCAGTGATTTTTTTTAATTTCCCTTTTTTTAACTAACACTGAAGAGTTAAAAGGAAGCTATCTGTTGAAGCTGTGGTTTCTGAAGCAGAACATTTGGTTGAACTCCTTCCTTACTTCTGCTTGGGTCTGCTTAACAATTCCAGTTTTGTTTTTAATAAAAGAAACCTTAGGCTTAGTCGGTGGGTTTTTGAAATTGGAAACTGGGGACAGGGATGAGGTTGTGGAGGTGGCCTGATCTAAGAGGGCGATAAGGGGAGAGCATTGTTGGAGAGGGAGATAGTACCATGTAACAGAGCAGGGCACAAGGGGATAACCAAGTAGGAGTGCGAAAATGGAGTTTTATTAAACGTGCAAAACAGCGATTGGGTTTGCCTAAGGGTGGAGGGAGACTTATCAATTCCCACCACAGAAATCTGGGAAGGAAAAGTAAGGCCCAAGTGAGAGGAGATCACAGAATAGGTAGCCCCCGTAATCCATCAAAAGAGATGGACTCACCCGTTACCTCGAGCGTGACGCTGGGCTTGGCGAGGGTTACCGGAGTCGAGGAGCTAGGGCCTCTTCAGTCCATGAATCCCAGCAACTCCATACCTTGTAGCTCTGTGTCTGGAACTTCCTGGATTTCGGCGCCTCGGCTTTGCGGGGCCGGGGGCAGAGCCAGGGTTGGGCAGTCCGACTTCCAGTGGCCTGGCCGTTTGCACAGTGGGCAAGGATTGGTAGGAGGCTTGGGTTTGGGGCAAGTTTTTGCCCAGTGGCCGTCACAGCCACACTTGAAGCACGCTCTTGGTGGTAAGTGCTGGCTCCCCTGGGGAACGCGGCGATGGACGGGATTACCTGCCGGCCTTAGGGCTGCTACCAGGCCTTGGGAATGGAAGCTAACCATCTGTTGGACCTTCGCCTGGCTAGTGGCCTCAGCCGTCTCCTCCCGGGCGTTGAAAACTTTATATGCCATTTTTACCAGATCCTGTACAGGGGCTTCAGGGCCCTCCTCAGCCCTTTTCAGCTTTTTTCTAATGTCAGGGGCTGAGTGAGAGAGGAAGTGAGGGGCTAAGATAGAGGCCTTGCTTCTAGACCCTGGGTCTAGACGAGTGTACTCTGTGAGTGCCTCCTGGAGGCGGTTAAGAAAGAGAGCAGGCTTCTTATCTGCCTTTTGGGTGACTCTCCTTAGTTTGCCACAGTTGACAACCTTGCAGGAAACGGTTTCTAAGCTTTGAATGAGGTATCAGAGCATTAGGTTGTTTTTTGTGGGGAAGGTCGGACCCCTGGCCAGGCTGATAATTCTAACCGGGGTTTTTTAGTGGGATGGCATGTGCCTTCAAGGGGACATTTGAGTTGATAGCGTGGTCTTTGTTTGCTAGCTGGCGACCTGCATCAGAGACTTGCTCACGCTCTTTTCGGTGGTATGGGTAGAAGCAAGGATTACTTGGGTGTTATGCCAGGTAAAATTATACATTTGGGTAAGGTAAGTAAATATTTTAATAAATTGAGAGAGGTTTGCTGAGAAAGAGCCCAGGTGGGTCTTTATCTGTGACAGGTCCTGTAAGGAAAAAGGGACATGGACTTGGATGAGTCCCTCTGTTCCCACAATCTCCCTTAGTGGGCAAAGGGCAGCAGGAGGGTTGCGAGAACGGGTATGAGAGGCGACCAATGAGGACAGGGGAGAACTATCGGACGGAGAGGCGACCGATGAGGATAGGGGAGAACTATTGGACGGATGACAGGAAGGCGCAGTGGGCAGGGGAGACTGATAGGGTGGCAAGAGCGGCGTGCTGAGGAGCTTGGCTGGCTCTTCAGGGGTTTGAATGTTAAGGTTCTTCTGCTGAGGGGATTGCGCTAACAGTATTTGGTGGGTGGAACAGTGGCTACAGAGCTCGGGGTGGGAGCGCGGAACGCAAGCTTCAAAAAGCCTGCACATAGGGGACTTCAGAATCCTTACCAGTCCTCCTGCAGAAATTGTCCAGGTCCTGTGAAACGTTGAAATTGAAAGTGCCAGTCGGAGGCCAACGCAACTGGTTATCGAGCTGATACTTGGGCCAGGCAACTTGGGAAAGAAAAACACGTTTTTTTCTTTCACAAGGTCTGGCTGTACCCCAGGCTGGAGAAGTTTTTTAAGAGACATCCCAGTGGAGTCAATGGGTCAATTTTGGACTGCCCGGTGCCCATGGTGAGAGTAAGATAAAGAGATTCAGCTTACAGACACTGCAGAGGTGTGAATAGGAAACACACAGCCAGGTAAAAACAGTTCTAGGCTAACTCTATGAGAGTTAGTCCAGTCTGAGGGGGAGGCGCCCGGCGCCCATGGTGAGAATAAGAGGGAGGAGAAGACATAGAGATGCAGCTTACAGACACTGCAGAGGTGTGAATAGGAAGTACACAGCCAGGTTAAACAGCTCTAGGCTAATCCTCTGAGAGTTAGTCCAGTCTGGAGGGGGCAGATGCCGCGAGGCCTTATTGCCAATAGTCCTGTCAGTGGTGGGACCTTCAGAAAGTGAATGCCAGTGCATTAGGTAAAAGGCCACACGGAAAGGGGGAGAGGGAGTGAGCAAAAACAAGGTTTCGGTTTTCCTGGTGAGCAGGACCAGGCAGGAGTCACTCAGGTATCCCTAAGTGAGTCCTGGCTGGGACAGCAGTGAAAGACGTGGGGAAGGGATTGCCAAGACGTCTCAAGAACAATCACTGCCCAAGGCCCCTGGGGCCAACGGAAGGAGAATTCCCGGCGCGGCAGCTTCTTGGATGGGAAGGCTCCGGCGGAGCTCAAAAACCGAAACCAAGCTTGGATGAATAGAGGGAAGTGGAAAGAAAAAAGGGAACTCACCAGGGCAGCTGCAGGTTGGTGTTGAACGCATCCAAGAGCTGAAGGTCCTGGAGATTTGGGGGAGATAGGGGGGCTCTCAGGGGACCCCCAAAAGAGGGGGGAGCCACACACCTATCCCAGGTTCTCGACACCATAATGCAAGGTTTATTTGGGAGCGAAACAGAACCAGAGATCCAATTAAGAAAGTTTTAGAAGCAGGCTTTATTGAGAAGCTTGCGGGTGGGATCGGCAACTCAGGGCATTGAGTTATTGAAGCCGCGCAGAGGGAAGTTTGAGTAGTGTTTTTATACCCCTTTCTGACAGGCACAGGGGAAAAAAAGGGGATAACTATGCTTACACAAGGGATTGTAAGAAAAGGAAGTAATTGTTAAAATTTTCTGGGAGTTGAGGGGGAGTTGGGCAAGCTGACTGAGCAAGCATGCTGTTAGTAAAAATATGCTGGTTTTATTCAAGGGAGGGGGGGTAGGTACAGGGTAAGTTTCAAGAAGTTAACATAGTTCCCAAATCAAAATGGAGTTACTTGTGCTAAGATCCTTCATCTTCTTTAATTGGAAACGAAACCAGCAGGGCCCCGACCCCCGTTGGTACCTGCATGGAGTCTTTTTTGAAGGAAATAGTGGCCTTCAGCTTGCTGAGCAGGTCTCCTCCCAGGAGGGGGGGTGGGACATTCTGGAATGACTAAGAAAGAGTGAGTCACAGTTCCTTTTCCCAGGTTAGAAATTCTAGCTGACGACCATGGATATGTCTTCACTTTTCCCGTGGCCCCAATAATTTTAGCAGTGTCCTTGGAGAGGGGGCCAATAGGTGAGGTGAGCACTGAATGGGTTGCTCCGGTGTTTACTAAAAAATTGATTGGTTTGTTTTCCACCATGAGAGTTACCCTGGGCTTAGGGGGGTGGGGGGTGTGCTGAACCCCGGCCCCGTCACTCCAGCTCCTCCACTAAGACAGGGATGGAGGGTTTCTTGGGTTTCCATTGTCCTCGGTTAGGGCACTCGCTTTTCCAGTGCCCTTCTTCCTTGAACACAGCACACTGATCCTTTCCTAAACGCGGCTGGGTGGGCCTTCGCTGTGTTTGGCCGAAATCTCCTTTTTTCTTTTTTTGGCGGCGGGGGGGGAGGGGGGGTGGCTCCAGGTGCGGCGGGCCCCGGCTTCTGTTGCTAGAAGCACCTTTGCCATTTTTTGAGTAAGATCTCGGGTTGCCTCAGCTGGATCTTCTCTGTTGTCAAAAACTTTTTGGGCCACCGGCAGGAGCTCAGAGAGAGATTTACCCTCAAAGCCTTCTAATTTTTGCAACTTTTTTTCTAATATTAGGAGCTGACTGTGCTACAAACTGCATAACAAGAGCCGCCTGATTAGCCGGGGCGCTGGGGTCTATGGGTGTGTACACCCGGTAAGCCTCTTGCAGCCTTTCAAGAAAGGCAGTAGGGCTTTCTTTAGGCCCCTGTTTAACCTTAGTGACTTTAGACAAATTGGTAGGCTTTTTTTCCCTGCATCTTTCAGACCCTTTTATAGTGTTGAGCAGTATTGGGTGAGGCTCCTATCTCCTGCAGAGGTATTAGGGTCCCAATCTGGTCTTGTTTTGGGGAACATTTCCTCTATCTGGCCAAATATATTTCACATAATAGTTAACATTTACTTGAACTGATTGGCATTATAAACCTGCCATGACACAGGGTTTGGAGTCCACTCTGTTTATACCTTTTTAAAGACTATGATTCTCCCTCCTTTTTTAATACAAGGTATTATCAGTCAGATGGCATTCTGCAGTGAAGAGGTTTACCAGCCTTTTTCACTATCCTGTGAATAATCCACCACCATTGATCTACTCTGTAAAGATTTTAAAACACCTCATTGCTTTTTACCATACGCAGTATTTGCTGGTATTGAAAACTAAGGCAAATTAAGTTTATTTTTTTAAAAACTTTTTATAACTTACTACATCCCCTCAAGTTGGGCTTTACTATCCTTTATATTTTGGCACAACCAGACATTTTACTTGAAGACAAAACTATTCTCTCTTTTTTTTCTTTTAAAACAAAACAAAACACAAAAACCTATTACCAATCATCCTGTTTTCACTCTTGCTTTTTAGCCCATGCTATGACTTTTAACTCAGTTCCTAAAATGGTTTTCATTTAGTACTTTAGAATATACTAAGTCATTTAGAGACTAAGGAATGGGAAGTGTGTCATTGTTTTAGGGTGGCCTCGGCCGTACATTCCTCATAGACTTTTCACCCAGGCATGCGCAAACAGCCTCAGGTCAGTGTAACTTTGCTTCCCCATCTCAAGGCACAATGGGAAAAGCTTGCTTAAATCAATCTGGTTTGCATTCAACAAGTCAACAAGCATGAAAAGGCTCTCAATCTGCACACATGTTTTCCTCCTACCCTAAATTAAGCTACAGATCCTCACATTGTAATGTCCTGCAGCACCAGACAAAGTTTTGGGAAATAAGCTACTTCTTTGTGTCGAATACAGGGAACCACCAAGAAACTTCCGTGGGAATGCTGTCCTAAGGACTCCAGGTGGATGCCCACAAGCATACAATGCAAGTCACAACAACCCAGACATGTGCTTGCTGTACCAGATCAGCCTCCCAGGCTGGTAAACCCCCGCATGTCCGGTAGCCAACGAATCACATGGTTAACTAGGTCACTGAGGGCCACCATGGGTTATAGAATGTCCTTGCATCCTCAGCATCCCTCTGTGAGCTTCTCAGGGTGGCGTGGGGATGGGGGGTGTCCACTAATCCAGCCGAGTATCCATTGAAACCTCAGCCTCGCCCAAGAGCTCGTCGTTTTCAAACACATCTCAACACTTCACCTCAAGACATTGCTTCACCTTGAGGCATCACCACTGGAAATGACCAAGAGCCCGCTTAACACCCGCTGAGCTGCGCGGGGTGGGTGGGGGGGGCGGTTTCCCAGGACTCGCCAATGACTGCTAGAGCAGGCTTTGGCACACATGTCATTCTGCGGCTCCACCTTCAATCCTGACCTCTGATCTTGAGTAACTGTTGACACCAGTTTGTTGTCTCAGAGTAATCTTACCAAGAAACAGTTCAGCATGTTGAGTTCAAGCTCACTATTCACTCCCACAAGGACCATTCTTTGTGCTCATCTTCCTCTCTGGACTCGGTTTACAACAGGTCTCCTCGATCAGTTAGATCGTACATGTCTGGCCCCTAGATTGCACCAGGATCAGCGTGTTCAGCAGGAGGTTTTAGAATAGGGCCTAGACAGAGTACAAGAAAGGCCCCCCTGGGAGGAAGTACATACTGGCTACTTCCTCTTAGCCCCGCCTTCATGTATCTGAGTCAGAGGAACTGGACCTGGTGTGAGGTCGCTTGTTGCCATCTGATAAGTGTTTCTTAGCAGAGGGTGAGGTAGCACGAGTAGATAAGAGATGCTTGGTCTGTGTTTTGGACGTGTGAGGAGGCCCAGGATTCTGAGCATTAGCAGAGCCTGTGCTGGAACCAGAAGCCTGCCTGTCACTGGTAGCCAGCCCTCCACCTGCCATCGAGGAGCCCTGCTTGGGCGAGCTCCCAGGAATCTGCTGTCTGTTGGAGGTAGCTGTGGCTCCGGGGTCCTGGTGTTTTAGGGTGGGTGCAGAAGAGCCTGCAACCGCAGGGCTTGGCTTGCCAGGGCTGGATCCCACCTTCATTGTGGAATTGCTCTGTGTACCAGTAGCTCTGGTGCTCATTCCCAAGCCTGTTCCGCTGCGTTTTTGAAGGGGCCTCTTTGTGTCTGCCCCCAGGTTTATTGCTCCAAAGAGGGAACTGGGCTCTAAAACTGGCTGTCTTTGTCCTGAGCTCTTGAGGACAGATGAAAGGTATGAATTGGTGCCCACTGGCTTAACCCCAGAGGAGCTTGAGCCTGGGCCCGAAGCTGGAGCTGCCATATTGGCTGTCTGGGATGAACTTTTGGAACTTGTTGTGACAGGCTGCTGTCCACGGAGGGCTGAGGATGTCAGCCTGCTAGCGGCTCCAGGTTGAACCGCTAAGTTTGATGTGGGGTTTGAGCCTGATGCACACACCACAGGCTGGCTCATGGCTTGTCTGGTAGGGATAGTGCTGCCAGTGACGGGTGCCTGAGATGTCTGAGGGAACACTCGGGGCTGTCCGCTGCTCAAGATTGTTTCCAGAAGGAGCGACTGGAGGACCTGGGATGTACCCCTTGCTGTGACACCCATGTGAGCAGCAGGATGCAGGTGTGTAGATGTGTCTGTCGCTACGACCTTTGAGTGAGCATCCTCCTGGGGTGATGGACCAATTTCCATGGGGGTGATCTCACTGCCAGCAGCAGGCTTGGGGAGCAAGCCTGCAGATTGGCTGGGGGAGGACTTGGTCCTAGAAGAAGGACCCTGTTGGGGTGATGGACCAATTTCCATCGGGGTCACCTCACTGCCAGCAGCAGGCTTGGGGAGCAAGCCTGCAGATTTGATGGTGTAGGACTTGGTCCTGGGAGAAGGACCCTGTTGGGGTGATGGACCAATTTCCATCGGGGTCACCTCACTGCCAGCAACAGGCTTGGGGAGCAAGCCTGCAGATTTGCTGGTGGAGGACTTGGTCCTGGAAGAAGGACCCTGTTGGGGTGATGGACCAATTTCCATCGGGGTCACCTCACTGCCAGCAGCAGGCTTGGGGAGCAAGCCTGCAGACTTGTTGGTGTAGGACTTGGTCCTGGTAGAAGGACCCTGTTGGGGTGATGGACCAATTTCCATCGGGGTCACCTCACTGCCAGCAGCAGGCTTGGGGAGCAAGCCTGCAGATTTGCTGGTGGAGGACGTGGTCCCGGGAGAAGGACCCTGTTGGGGTGATGGACCAATTTCCATCGGGGTCACCTAACTGCCAGCAGCAGGCTTGGGGAGCAAGCCTGCAGATTGGCTGGGGGAGGACTTGGTCCTGGAAGAAGGACTCTGTTGGGGTGATGGACCAATTTCCATCGGGGTCACCTCACTGCCAGCAGCAGGCTTGGGGAGCAAGCCTGCAGATTGGCTGGTGGAGGACTTGGTCCTGGAAGAAGGACCCTGTTGGGGTGATGGACCAATTTCCATCGGGGTCACCTCACTGCCAGCAGCAGGCTTGGGGAGCAAGCCTGCAGATTTGCTGGTGGAGGACTTGGTCCTGGAAGAAGGACCCTGTTGGGGTGATGGACCAATTTCCATCGGGGTCACCTCACTGTCAGCAGCAGGCTTGGGGAGCAAGCATGCAGATTGGCTGGTGGAGGACTTGGTCCTGGAAGAAGGACCCTGTTGGGGTAATGGACCAATTTCCATCGGGGTCACCTCACTGCCAGCAGCAGGCTTGGGGAGCAAGCCTGCAGATTGGCTGGTGAAGGACTTGGTCCTGGAAGAAGGACCCTGTTGGGGTGATGGACCAATTTCCATCGGGGTCACCTCACTGCCAGCAGCAGGCTTGGGGAGCAAGCCTACAGATTTGCTGGTGGAGGTCTTGGTCCTGGAAGAAGGACCCTGTTGGGGTGATGGACCAATTTCCATCGGGGTCACCTCACTGCCAGCAGCAGGCTTGGGGAGCAAGCCTGCAGATTGGCTGGTGGAGGACTTGGTCCTGGAAGAAGGACCCTGTTGGGGTAATGGACCAATTTCCATCGGGGTCACCTCACTGCCAGCAGCAGGCTTGGGGAGCAAGCCTGCAGATTTGCTGGTGGAGGACTTGGTCCTGTAAGAAGGACCCTGTTGGGGTGATGGACCAATTTCCATCGGGGTCACCTAACTGACAGCAGCAGGCTTGGGGAGCAAGCCTGCAGATTGGCTTGGGGAGGACTTGGTCCTAGAAGAAGGACCCTGTTGTGGTGATGGACCAATTTCCATCGGGGTCACCTCACTGCCAGCAGCAGGCTTGGGGAGCAAGCCTGCAGATTTGTTGGTGTAGGACTTGGTCCTGGAAGAAGGACCCTGTTGGGGTGATGGACCAATTTCCATCGGGGTCACCTCACTGCCAGCAACAGGCTTGGGGAGCAAGCCTGCAGATTGGCTGGGGGAGGACTTGGTCCTAGAAGAAGGACCCTGTTGGGGTGATGGACCAATTTCCATCGGGGCCACCTCACTGCCAGCAGCAGGCTTGGGGAGCAAGCCTGCAGATTTGTTGGTGTAGGACTTGGTCCTGGTAGAAGGACCCTGTTGGGGTGATGGACCAATTTCCATCGGGGTCACCTCACTGCCAGCAGCAGGCTTGGGGAGCAAGCCTGCAGATTTGCTGGTGGAGGACGTGGTCCCGGGAGAAGGACCCTGTTGGGGGAGGGACCAATTTCCTTCGGGGTCACCTAACTGCCAGCAGCAGGCTTGGGGAGCAAGCCTGCAGATTGGCTGGAGGAGGACTTGGTCCTGGAAGAAGGACTCTGTTGGGGTGATGGACCAATTTCCATCGGGGTCACCTTACTGCCAGCAGCAGGCTTGGGGAGCAAGCCTGCAGATTGGCTGGTGGAGGACTTGGTCCTGGAAGAAGGACCCTGTTGGGGTGATGGAACAATTTCCATCGGGGTCACCTCACTGCCAGCAGCAGGCTTGGGGAGCAAGCCTGCAGATTTGCTGGTGGAGGACTTGGTCCTGGAAGAAGGACCCTGTTGGGGTGATGGACCAATTTCCATCGGGGTCACCTCACTGCCAGCAGCAGGCTTGGGGAGCAAGCCTGCAGATTTGCTGGTGGAGGACTTGGTCCTGGAAGAAGGACCCTGTTGGGGTGATGGACCAATTTCCATCGGGGTCACCTCACTGCCAGCAGCAGGCTTGGGGAGCAAGCCTACAGATTTGCTGGTGGAGGTCTTGGTCCTGGAAGAAGGACCCTGTTGGGGTGATGGACCAATTTCCATCGGGGTCACCTCACTGCCAGCAGCAGGCTTGGGGAGCAAGCCTACAGATTTGCTGGTGGAGGACTTGGTCCTGGAAGAAGGACTCTGTTGGGGTGATGGACCAATTTCCATCGGGGTCACCTCACTGCCAGCAGTAGGCTTGGGGAGCAAGCCTGCAGATTTGCTGGTGGAGGACTTGGTCCTGGAAGAAGGACCCTGTTGGGGTGATGGACCAATTTCCATCGGGGTCACCTCACTGCCAGAAGCAGGCTTGGGGAGCAAGCCTGCAGATTGGCTGGTGGAGGACTTGGTCCTGGAAGAAGGACCCTGTTGGGGTGATGGACCAATTTCCATCGGGGTCACCTCACTGCCAGCAGCAGGCTTGGCGAGCAAGTCTGCAGATTTGCTGGTGGAGGACTTGGTCCTGGAAGAAGGACCCGGTTGGGGGGATCGACCTGTTTCCATCGAGCTGATCTCACTCTCAGCAGCAGGCTGGGGGAGCAAGCCTGTCGTTGTGCTGGTGGAACTAGCCCTGTGTGAAGCAGCCCCCATTTTCAGGTTCACAGCTGCAGGAGAGATTAGCGTCTCGCTCAGAAAAGGGAGGCCTGAGGAGGACACAGCAGAATACCCAGGTATTGATTTGGGTAGCTTTGTCCATCCATTGTGGGCAGCAGTGGAGAAGAGAACAGCGGGACCAGGCAGGTGAGAAAAAGTGCTTCCAGTAGTCGTTCCCACATTTGGTGAAGGGGCAGCAAGCGTGTTAGACAATGGAGGTCCTGTAGACCAGGCAGCACTGATCCAGGGTGACAGTGCTGCAGGAACCACCAGGATGAAAGGGGCCGACGGCAGCATGTATGAGCCAGTGGCTGAGCGAGGTGGTGACAATAAGAGGGGATTGCTGGAGGAGGCCAGTCCAGCAGGCATCCACTCGACCAGTGGACCTTGGGATCCCTGCATTTTCCTAGTCTCTTGTTGCTGACTTGGGTGGGTGGCTGGCAGGGCTGATGCTGGAAGAGCAGGCAGATTATCAGGCAGTAGGGCCGTGCTTGAAAGTGGCAGGGCACTACAGTCTGACTTGGTTCCTGTGTCACCATCCAGTGCCTGGTGGAGGCGCTGGGGCACAGCCCTCTTGTCCCCGTCCCGGTGTTCCTCAGCGAGGGATTTTCCTGTATCCGGAGCTGTAGGCAGCACCAGAGGGTCCCCTGTCCTCGGTCTCAGCAGGGGAAACCTGCGCTTCTTGGGCCCCGATGTTTCACGTGTGGGTGAGCAGCCCCTCAAGGTGTGTGTCTGCTCTGGGCTCATTTTTGACAGTGGTTCATATGACCCTTTCCCCTGAGCCACAGCTGATTCTGATAGGAACCATTCCTGGGTCTCCTCTTGATCTCTTTTCAGAGACCTAGGTGGCAGCAACAGGGAATGAGGTGTGGCAGGAACCCTCCTCCTCTTGAGGGGTGGGGAGCCTCGGGAGGAGCTATAGGAACTGTTGATGGGATTTCTGGTACAGCAGGAGCTCAGGACTGGGGTATGCCTTATTGGGATGGCATCTTGTCCTGAGTTCCTGGGATGGAGGTGTCTTTTCCTGGACTCAGACCTGGAACAGGAGGAAGTGTCCGCACCGTGGCCATGCCAGGGCTGACAGAGGGAACACATCCTCCTGGTGCCACCAGGGCCCCTATTCCGACCAGCTGGCCCCTCTGGGATGGTGATGTCTGTCTGCTGCCTGGACCTCTCCAACCTGCTCTCCCTCTGGACCCCTTCTGTGCTAGGACCTTGGACACCCCGGGGGCTTGGTGGCCGCAGAGATGTGACAGCCTGCTCGGGGACCCAAGATCGAATCCATTGACTCACGGCCCTGATGGAGCTGCGGGACACGTTGCGGTGGGGTGCAGCCCTCCCGCGATTCCTCCAAGGGTGAAGACTGCCTACAGAGGTGTAGACCCCCAAGAAGGACCGCAGGGTCTGCACGATCGGTGGTCTTCGCCTCCAGAGGGCTGGGAGAGAGCGCCGAAGCAGGCCCCGTGCTGGCATGAAGGATGGCCTGTGATCCTGTCCATTGGAAGACACAACTGGGGAACCTCGGCCATCCCAGGGCCTTAGGCCAACTCTGCGTGCCACCTGCAGGCTCCTGGGGGCCCTGGGAGGGACCTGGGCACCTGGTTCTGGGTGCTGAGCCCGGGAGCCTAGACGGCCCAGGGAGTTGCCCATCAGAGCAGGTGGTGAAGATGGCAAGTGTCGAAAAGAAGGGAAAAAAAGAAAACGAAAATATAAAAGAGGTGCAGCGTCAAAAAACTAGGGGAGGCGCCAAAAAAGGGGTGGTGTCAAAAAGGGGGGAGGTGCTAGGCTTTGAGTAGGGGCATGATACTCATTAGCCTTGCTTGGGGTTTTGAGGCTTTAGCCGAAGGTCAAACCCAGAGCGTACACCTCTAGCTGCCAGATCAGGCAACGGTGGAGCACTCACAGTTGGGCCAGTGGCTGGAACGCATCATTTGAAAGCACATTCCGTGAATGGGCTCCTGCAAGAAACGTTTCTGAGACCAGGAATGCGCGCATGCCGCCAGGGGGCACTGTGCTGTGTTCAGCACTGAACAGCTCTCTCCAGCTGAGCTGCAGCAGGGCCACCTGGCCAGCCACCTGCAGCTCGAGGAAGAAAGGCGCTTGGCGCGCCCACTCCACTGTGCTGAAGAGCAGCCGCGCCGCCAGCTCGCACACAGGTTATCTGGGCGCCCGGGAGCGAGTCCGAGTCCTCCTCGGTGGGTGGCGCGCGGGTAGCCACCCGCCTTGTCCACGCCATTCGTGTCTCCACCGCCGCCGGGACCGCCCCAGCCTCCGGCCACCATGGCCATAGCCCCCGGGCCGCGGGGCCGGGGCGCCCCCACTGCGCGTCGCTCTGGGGGTACCTCTCTCGGCCCAGGGGTCGCTAGCCGGCGTGCATCCGGTCCCGACGCACGGGGGCTCCCACGGAACCCCCCAAAAAAGTTTTGCAGCACCAACTTCTGCGGCCGGTCCGCGCGCCAGCGGAAATGGTCGGGCCGGTTCCAGGCCAACTTTCCCACGCGTGCGCGGGCCCGGGGCCGGAGGAGACGCACTAGCGGCGAGGCCCGGGGGCCCCGGGGGCAGGAGCCCGGCCGCCCGGGGGCCCCGGCGGGGGCGCGCGGGCCATGGGCCGGCCAGAGCCGCGGCGGGGGCCACAGCCAACTTCGCGGGCCACCCCGCGCACTCCGGAGGCTGGGGCCAAACTTTGGCCACAAGTTGCGCGGTCTGCTGCAGCGCTGGGAAGGGGCGGCGGGCGCGCGCCGTGGCCGGACGCTGCGCCTCCCAGGAACCCCTGTGCCCCTTTCCGCAGCAGCCGCTTGCTCTTGGCCTGCAGGTCAGCAGGCCTCGCCCTCCCAGCCACCGCTGGCCTGGGCCTGCGCAGGGCCAGAGCCTCGCTCTCACGCCGCCCTCATCACTGCCTCCGCGGCCTCTACGCCTGGCCTGGCGCTGCAGCCAGTTTGACAAATATGGATTTCTTTTTTTTCTTTTAAACGTTTTATTAGGGGCTCATACAACTCTTATCACAGTCCATACATATACATACATCAATTGTATAAAGCACATGCATACATTCCCCGCCCCAATCGTTCTCAAAGCATTTGCTCTCCACTTAAGCCCCTTGCACCAGGTCCTCTGTTTTTTTCCCCTCCCTTCCCTTTCTCCCCTCCCTCATGTGCCCTTGGTAATTTATACATCGTTATTTTGTCATATCTTGCCCTATCCGGAGTCTCCCTTCCCCCCTTCTCTGCTGTCCCTCTCCCAGGGAAGAGGTCACATGTGGATCCTTGTAATCAGTTCCCCCTTTCCAACCCACTCACCCTCCACTCTCCCAGCATCGTCCCTCACAACCTTGGTCCTGAAGGTATCCTCCACGCTGGATTCTCTGTACCTCCAGCCCTTATATGTACCAGTGTACAGCCTCTGCCCTATCCAGCCCTGCAAGGTAGAATTCGGATCATGGTAGTTGGGGGGAGGAAGCATCCAGGATCAGGGGGAGAGCTGTGTTCTTCATCGGTACTACCTCGCACCCTAATTAGCTGTTATATTTCTTAACGCAATCCATAGATACCTCCAATGTGTCAAGCACATTTGCACATATGCTCCCATCATCATTTTTAAAGCATTCTCTTTCCACTTAAGCTCCTCATATCAGTTTCGCATTTTCCCCCTCCCTCATGAACCTTTGATCATTTATAGATTCTTTTTTCCTTATCTTACATCATCCTCCATTGTCCCTTGCCCGCTTTTCTGTTATTTGTCCCCCTGGGAGAGGGATATAGATTGATCCTTGTGATTATTTCCCCTTTTCTCCCCCCACTCTGCCCTAATCCTCCTGATATCTCTACCCTTCTTGTTGACCCTGAGGGGTTCATCTCTCCTGGATTCCCTCTGTTGCAGCCTCTGATCTATAGCAGTTTGCATGCTCTGGTCTAATCCAATTTGTAATGTAGAATTGAAGTCATGATAGGGGGTGAAGGAAGCACCAAAGAGCTAGAGGAAAGCTGTGTGTTTCATTGGCGCTATACGGAACCCTGACGGGCTCATCTCTTCCCTGGGACCCTTCTTTGAGGGGATGTAAAATTGTCTACAGATGGGTATTATGTCTCCACTCCATGCCCCCCCCCCTCATTCACATTGGGTATGGTTTTATTCTGAGTCTTAGATGCCTGATACCTTATCAGGTCCTCAAACTTTTTAAACAGGGGGCCAGTTCACTTTCTGTCAGACCTGTCAGAGGGCCAGGCTATAGTTAAAAAAAAACAAACAAACTGTGAATAAATTCCTTTGCACACCGCACATATCTTATCTCGAAGTAGAAAACAAAATGGGGCAAAAACACCATGAGGGCCGGAAAAATGTCCTCACGTGGCCACGTGTGGCCCGTGGGCCCTGTGTGGCCTGCGAGCCGTAGTTTGAGGACCTCTGCTTATCCCATCAGCCCCTCATGATTACACAGGCTGGTGTGCTTCTTCCATGTGGGCTTTGCTGCTTCTGTTGATCTTCAAGCCTTTAAGACCCCAGACGCTATAAGTTTTGATAGCACGACACGATCAGTTTTCCTCACCACATTTGCTTATGCACCCATTTTTTCTTCAGTGATCCAGTTGGGAAGGTGAGCATCACAGAATGCTGGATTGTTAGAACAAAGTGCTCTTGTGTTAAGGGAATACTTGAGTTGAGGCCTAATGTCCATCTGCAACCCTAATTCTTAACATATAGATATGAGTACATAGTAATATTCACCTCACATTATATATATATATATATTTACCTATGTACAAATCTATACTTAGGTTTCTGTAAATATCCTTTGCTTCCTGGTCCTTTGCTCTGCTTCCTTTTTACTTCCCTTTGTCCCACCATCACGTTCGGCCTCATTTGGGTTTAGTAATTCCTAACTGCTCCATTGCCCTTGATTGAGCCCCACTGGGCATCCTACAAACTTCCTTCCATTGATTTTCGTTCACTTGTTGTTTCCTTGTCCCTAGGTTGTTCCTCCACCCCTCCCCCGCCATTTCCTTTCTCCCCCCTCTCTGTCTCCCGTATCCCCCCCAGAACCATTGTTCCCATTAGTTTCATCTCTGATCATTAGTCCTAAGAGAAATGCAAATTAAAACAACTGAGATACCACCTAATACCCTCAAAGATAGCCCAATTAAAAATTACAAAGGAACACGTGTTGGAGGGGCTGTGGTGAGATAGGAATTCTCATCCACTGCTGGTGGACCTGTGGCTATGTACAGCCATTATGGAAATCAATTTGGCAGTATCTAAAATAGATGGTGATTGAGCTATTATGCGACCCACCAATGCCCCTATAGGGCACATAACCAGAAGAGGCAAGAAACAAACCACGGCCAGACATCTGTGCTCCAATGTTCATTGCGGCACAGTTCACAATTGCAAGGAGTTCAAAAAAACCCAAATTTCCATCAGAGACGAATGGATCAAAAACTATGGTACATACATACAATGGAGTACTACACATCCCTAAAATGCAGTGATGAACACATAAGCACATTGCCGCATGGGAACAACTGTAGGAAATCATGCTTAGTGAAGTAAGTCAAGGACAAAAGCACAAGTACATGAGTCCACTGACATAAGCTTAAAAAAATATGGGCATAGCGGAAAAGTGCCTATATACATACATCCCTGGGTTGAGATCCAAGTCCTATGGCAGGAGCAAAACCCAATCCAGGCAGACCACTAACTAGGAGGGGGAAAGAAAGAGAGGGGAAAAAGACATGGGGAGGCAGGAGCAGGGCACTAACACACCCAAGGGGAGGGTATTATTTAGACCTCCACAGGAGAGGGGCATACTCCAGGCTTCAACCCAATGCGCCATAATGTGAATACAACATAGGGGCACCTACCAGAGAACCAATAGAGAGCTCTGCAGGGCGGGTCCCAATCCCCACCATATGGACCACCCGCCCCACAAGAAGAATGCACTTCAAAGGACAGCACTGGAGCTACATCTTGGGGAGAGGGGCACTTCTGATTAGAGCACTGAGGAAAAACAAAGTGGTATGGAGAATGAGGGTAAAACATCCTGGCCTACCAAGCCCGAGGACGATATTCCTGCTCAGCGCAGACAACGCACAGAGAGAACCAAAGGGCCGACCTGACTACGAGGCATGATGTCCCTCAGTGAATCATAGCATGACGTGGATCAACAATGGAGACACGGTGGGGAATTGTGCCTGATCTGAACCCATCACACTGTTTCGAATCACTAAGGGCATACAACACCAGAGCAAGGGGAGCAAAGCAATGAAATCCACAGGGAATACCGAAAATAGACTTTGGGGACAGAGTGTGCCACCCCATCGACTCGAGTTGAAAACACTCCTAAAAGTAAAAAAAAAAAAAAAAGACCTTTAACTATTGATAGTTCCTTTTTGGTCCTTGGCTTTATTTTTGTTGTTATTCTGATTTTGTTGTTGTTGCTTTGTTGTTTTTGTCTTCCTTTGTTCTTTTGTTTGGCTTTGCCTGGGTTTTGCACTTATTAATGTCTCTGCATGTCTATCTGGATAAGATCGGTGGGATAAACAATTTGGAGATGAAAACAACGGGGCTGATGATTCCAGGGCGACACGGGTGAGGGGGAGGTAGGAGAAAAGAGCGGGGGGGGGGGATCAACTAACCCAGGCATGAGGAAACAAGTGAACTAAAAATCATTGGAGAGAAGGGCATAGGATTGCTAGTGGAGCTTAATCAAGGGCAATGGAGCAGTGAGGAATGAGAGCCAAACTTGAATGAAGGCCAAACATCATAGTAGAACAAGAGGAAAGAAAATGGAAATAGCGTAAAGAAGTAGGAGGCAAAGGACATTTATAGAGGTCTGAATACAGGCGTGTCCATATAGAAACATATTTATATAGAATGATAGGGAACTAGATCTGGGGATTTATATCTATATGTTTACCATCAAGGTAGCCGATGGACATTAGGCCCCAACTCATGAAACCTCTCAACACAAGAACACTTTGTTTTAACAATGCGGCATTCTGTGATGCTCACATTCCCAACACAGTCACTGAAGACAAAATGGGTGCATAAGCAAATGTAGTGAAGGAAGCTGATGGTGCCCGACTATCAAAAGATACAGCATCTGGAGTCTTAAAGCCTTGAAGGTAAACAAGCGGCCACCTAGCTGAGAAGCAACAAAGCCCACATGGAAGAAGCACACCAGCCTGTGTGATCATGAGGTATCTATGGGATCATGTATCAGGCATCTAAGACCCAGAACAAAACCATGCCAAGGTGAATGGGGTACTTGCCTGTGTGTGCAGTGGAGACCCAAAGTCTATCTGTAGATAATTGGACATACCCTTACATAAGGGTCATAAGCAAGAGATGGGCCAGTCAGGGCACAGTATAGCACTGATGAAACATACAATTTTCCTCTAGCTCGTTAATGCTTCCTCCACCCCACTATCATGTCAATTATCCCTTACAAATCAGACTCGACCAGAACATGTTCGGTGCTACAGATAAGAACTGGCAACACAGGGAATTTGGGAGAGATAAAGCCCACAAGACCAACAATGAGAATAGAGCTACCAAGAGAATAAGGGGAAAGTGGGGGAAGAAAGGGGGAATCAAGCACAAGGATCAACCTTTAACCCCCTCCCAGGGGGACAAACCACAGAAAAATGGGTGAACGGTGACGGAGGACAATGTAAGATATGAAAATAATAATCTATAACTTATCAAAGGTTCATAAGGAAGGAAGGGATGGGGATAATGAGGAGCTGATATCAAGGGCTCAAGAGAGAGAAAATGCTTTGAAAATGGTGATGACAACATATGTATACGTGTGCTTGACAACAATGGAAGAATGTACAGACTGTGAGAAGAGAGGTAAGAGCCCCCAATTAAAGTATTTAATTTTTAAAAAGATATGAACACAATAATTTATCAAATATTCATGAGGAAGGGAGGGTGTGATAGGGAGGGAAAAAGAGAAGCTGATACCAAAGGCTCAAGTAGAAGGAAAATGTTTTGAAAAGGATGGCAGCAACATATGTATGAATGTGCTTGATGCAATTAATGTATCTATTGCTATCAGACCGGTAAGATCCCCCTCATCCATTGATTCATAAAAAATAAAATAAAATTCTTTTAACTGAACTACTTCTTGCCTCATTTATTTATTTTATTATTTTCTGAATCATTTATTTCTGTTCCTATGTTTATCATTTCTTTTCTTCTGTTGACTAAGGGTTTTGCTGTTATTATTCTAATTGATATAGGTTTTCAGATAAAGTGTTGATTTTCTAGTGTTCTTTTTTGATATGTGCATTTATTACTATTAATTGCCATTAGTTTCTTTAATTACCCAGTGGATTTTAAATAATGTGTTGTTCAATTTCCATGTGATTGGTTGTTTTTGTGTGATCTTATTACTGATGTTTCTTGACTGCTGCTTGCACGGGCACTGATTCTAGATGTAAGTAAAATGAAACTGTGGATAACTTCAATCTTTCTTGTGTTGTCATGATGTTGTCTATTAGGCTGGATCATCAGCAATCTGAATCTTTCTTCCTGGCTGCTTTTGGGAATTTGAAATGGTTTGGATTCATGACAACAGTTTCCTCCCGGAATTCTGCTTTCTGGACTTCATTCAGCTAACCTCTAGGATACATATAAAATGCCATGTTTCTAAACAAGAGGCTGGAGGGATTGGCAACAATAACATGCTCGAGATGTACTCAGAACTAATTGGCATTTTATGAATGACGCCAATAGCAGTATCAGATTTTTAATGATTAAAAAGGAATTGTTTAAACTTCCTTATATGTTGTTTAGAGGGTACCGGGTATTGTTGAAGAAACATGTTACCAATATTACCTGCCTCCTGGGTTTTGTATATTCTACAGGCCAATCCACTGCTCGGCTGAAGGGTGACCTCTGGGAGTGGCTTTGTCACTCAGTGCTATCAAGTCAATGCTGACTCGTAGCGACCCCTGTGGATTTAACGCTGCAACTGTTTACAGGAGTAGAAAGCTCCAGCTTTCTCCCAAGCTGCTGGTGACTTTGAACTACCAACCATGGGGCGGCTTTAGTTCCACAATAAAGGGTGTCTTTGAGTGACACTCTTAAAGGTTTCTCCGTTTCTATAAATTTGGTATGTCAGGTCTTTTTTAATGGACTGGAGGTTTTTTCTACATTAGTGTCTCATTTTAATTAGGACTTGCTATTGGTTCTTCAATATATTGAATATCCGCTTTTGCCCTTGCTTTTCAAATTCAAAATCTTCAAATATCTTCTGCCTGCATTGGGGGAATTGCTCTTCTGCTACCACCCTGATTTAATGAGTCTGTGAGAACTGGGCTTCCCCCTCAATAGGGATAGACAAGAATCTCAGGTCATGACAGAGCTAATCCCTCGTAAGAAAACGTTAACCAGCAAAAGAGGAGATATAAGAAGAAGACAGTAAATAATCTCCTTACCTTTCACCACTTAGATAACCATTCAAAAAATAATGGTTCATTTGGCAAAACTTTTCTGTGGAATACTCTTGTGGAATTGGACAAGCAGACAAGTTTTCTTGTTAAACTGTGGTCAGCTTAATAATGGACCATCTTGCAGTAATAATGAACCGTCTTGTGGTTGCTTTCCCTCCTAGCCTCTATACCTAACCTTTATTGCCCCATCAGGCACCCTAGTGGCGTTGTAGTTATGCACTGGGCTGCTAACCACAAGGTCAGCACTTTGAAACCATCATCCACTCAGAGGGAGAAAGACGAGGGTTTCGACTCCCACAGAGATTTACGGTCTTGGAAACACACAGGGGCAGTGCTGTCTTGTCGCAGGGCTGCTGGGAATGGTAATCCACTCGATGGCAGTGAGATTATAGCTTTCATTGTCCTTGGAGACTAACTATCAATGAGACTTCACCATGACATTTTGTGACATAATTTGATTGCTAGTGAATTTAGATAGACTGTTTTCCAAGATCCTGTTCTTCAAAAAGGGTTGGAAACGTATGTATTAATAAGAACTCCACTTGATTCTTAAGACAGTAAATATCTTATCTACTTCTACTATAACACAAATACCACAGTGGTTGATCGCTTTCATAAACAAATTTACTTTCTCACGATTGGGGAGACTAGAACTCCAAGCCACCATTTGTCTGTCAGCTTGCCATACTGTGATTGCTGTACATTGCTGTGATGCTTTCCTTCATTTAGGTCAGAGGTTCCCAAAGGAATTTGGCCTACTGCCAAATTTTCAGAAAAATACTAAATGTGTCCCAGCCTCCCCTGGCCATTATAAACATTTCTACTAGAGGCCACAATCCGAGACAAAACATAGCCATCTGCTTTTGAGGTTCCCTAAAGAGTTACAGCATCTACTCGGGGCCGTTTGTCCCAATCTGGGAACCACAGCTTTAGATCTCCAGACTAAGTTCTCTTTATTGTGTATTTTGTTGTTGTTGTCGTTGCTTTTGAGAAACTCTGATGAGGACCACAGTGGAGGCAAATCCGTTTGGACAATATGCTGCTTTAAAAAAAAATAATAGTTCTATTGAAATATCTTCTAAAATCCAATGTCTACTTATATACAATTCTGTTGTTCAATCCCATCCAGTGGGGTCATACAATCATCAATGCTATCTGCTCCAAACTCCTCTCCTTCATGCCCGCCCCCTCCTTTACCCTTAGAAAACCATTACTCAGGTAACATTTTCTGCAGCGTCACCTACCCTGAGCTTCATGTACCGAAGGATCTTAAATGCACAAATGAACATACACGAATCTAACATGATTAACGAGGTAAAACAAATCACAGCCTGTCCTCTAAGGGAAGGAAATATTAACGAACCGGTGGATAAGCACGTGGTTCATGAGTACCATACCTTCTCCTGACTTAATCATCCTTTCCCCTTTGAGTGTCTCCTTCTGAGTGGTACTGTGGGATTACTACTGGACAGGTGAGTTTTGCATCTCTAGGGCATCCATGCCGCTTCACATCAAGTTGGACGTGTGTTTCTGAACTTTTGTTACCTCCTCCCTTCGACATCTCATGGTCACACAGGCTGGTGTGTTTCTTCCATGGGGGCTTTGTCTCTTCCACGCTAGATGACTGCTTGTTTAATTACCAGCCTTTAAGACCCCAGATGCTATATCTTTTGATAGCCAGGCATCATCAGCTTCCTTCACCACATTTCCTATGTGCTTATGCACCATTGTGTGCTTATGCAACAACTTGTCTTCAGGGATCTTGGACACTCTTCGTGATCGTCCAAAAGATGAGATGTGAAAAGTCCTTCAAGTCAGGTGATAAGGCACAGTCCTGCTCAGAATTGACCTGACCTCCCTATGCTCTGTTGACCCAGGACACCATTGACTATCTGATTGTGGTGTGTGTGTTTGTGTGTGTGTGCAGGAACATGTGTGTGTGATTTTATTATGACTGAGTGAAGGTTTACAGGGCAAATTAGTGTCCCACTTTACAGTTGATATGCATTCTGTGTCCTGTCATTGATTGTAATCACCACACTGTAAATTCACTTTTGCCAATTCATCTCTCATTTGAATTTACATTCCTCCGCTTTCCTAGCCCTTCTGAACTTTGTCTCTGTGTAAATGCTGACATTTTGACCTCACGTCGTTGATTAGCCAATAGAAGCCCTACTTCCCTGAAATTATTGTGACCCCATTGAGACCTATTTTTATTTGGCTAAAAATCGAGCCTGTTCCAGATATCAAGGATTGCGAACGGCCATGGTGGAGTAGTGGTTATGCCTTGGGTTGCCATCTACAAGGCCAGCAGTTTGGGACCACTAGGGGTAAAGAAGGGCTTTCTACTCCTATAAAGAGTTACACTTGGAAATTCACAGAGCAGTTCTACCCTGCCCTACTGGGTCACTATGAGTGAGAATTGACTCGATGGCAGCAAGTTTGTTTTGTTTTATTTCGTTAAAAATGGAGGCACACGAGGAAAATCCGCTGTAGACCTCAAGGATTTCTAAGGAGCATAATCTCCATAGTCCTGGGGCTTCAGTACTCTTTATCCAAGAAGTAAGCCTGTTTCCTGTGTTTGTTTGTGATCGTTAGTTTTATTTCACATTTGTATCTCGGTCTATCGAGGACCTTGTCTGCAATTCCTTCCAGGCAGTTTGTTGTGCTGGCAGGACATCATCTAATTCTTCTGGATTCAGAGATGAGAAAGCTGATGTTCTGGGCCTTTACTCCATGGGGGTAATTGTTTCTCTATATCTTCAGTTTTCTTTAGTATCCTTACCTGGAGATGAGGAGAAACCGATCATGACACTTCAGTTGCTGCTCTCCAGCTATGAAGACCCCAGTCACCCTTCACCAAAGTAGGATGTAGAACATTGTCAAGTTTGCTATGCCTGTTGCTCTTGGTTTCCCCCATGGATACATTTTCAGTAAAGGTATGTATACATGTAGAAGTATCTGTCAAATATATGTAAGCACGTATATACAATCCTACTCTCCCTCCACACTGGTTTCCCCATGTGTGTTGATCCATGCATTTACTGGGAAATCACTATAGTTGAATGATGTATATAACAATGTCCCTCTATTACTGTTAACTGTTGCACTCCTGCCAGTGTTTTCTCTTGACTCCATCACTTTGGCTGACTTCACTCTTAATTGTATCTTGTCTTCTCCTTCACCCAAGTTTATATAAGCATAACCTCTCGTTTGTAATTTGCATTCCCACCACTTTTAACCCTAGCAACACTTGAAAGTGATTCTTTGAGTGTGAAAAGCTTTCCTTTTTATAACGTATCATCTAATAATGTTCCTCTAGGGTTGATTTATTTCAATCTGGAATATATATCTAGCAATGGGATTCCTGGGTCCTATGGACAATCTGTTTTCTAATCAGCAGTTCATAGACTTAGTGTCAGACCAGCTCTGAGACTAAGTTCAATCTCTACCAGAAAATAGAAGAGAAGGAGCAATTACCAGATTCTTTATGGTTCAGACACCAAAACCAGACCAGGACTAGTTCCTACCCCTTCAGAAGGCATTCCTCTTCCCGGTACCACCATTGTGCATCACAGGACACTACTCATCTTGCAGGGCTGTGTTGGCGCTCAAGGAGCTGGTTTCTGTTGTCATTGCAGCTGCAGCTAACTGCTGGGACTGAGCATCCTGATCCAAAGCAGCAAGTCTTGGCCACATGGGACCCTCTGCCTCCTAGGTCAGTGCTGTTCCACAAGATGGGACTCGGGGCTGGGGCATCCTGGCTTCCTAGTCACTGGGAAACATTGATAATAGTCTTGTCATGAGACCATGGTAACTTAGTGTCTTCCTGGTTCTTTCTGAAATTGTTTGCTGTTTTAATGAAGTTGAATGAGATTTCAGTGACATAGGGAACCTCTTCGTGGGGCCGACGCTTCGTACATGGGGTCTCGCTTATTCTCACAGCGATCTTACAAGAAGCAGTGTTGCTCCCGTTTCACAGGTGAAGACACTGAGTCTCTGAGAGATGAGGGGTCGTTGATCAGGGCTACAAAGGAGAAGAATTCGGGACTTATTTGTTCTTTAAAATTGTTTTATTATTAGGAAGATCCATCATATAATTTGAAAACTAAAAATTTAAAGGAACAATTCCAGGCAATACAGGAGCATATCCTGGAAAGCAACTTCTAACATGTCAGGTACCCTGTTCCCTCCAAGAGATAACACTGTCTTAGAATCCTTTCTTTAAAATAATAATAACAAACCAAACAGGAACGTGCTCTGCACACTATTGTTCACCTCGTGTTTGTCTGTTTTTGCTCCACAGTAACAATATATCTTGGAGGTGTTCTCCTTGGTCGGGTTTACATTGATCACATTCTTGATCTCCTTTTCACTTAGGTTCTCAGTATTGAGTAGTAAAAGCACAGTGGTCCGGGTAGGTGGGTTGCCTTCGGACACCCAGTTTCCTTCTCAGAGCAAATGCCACAACGAATTTTTTTGTTTGTCCTTCCTCAGACACGTGTCCGTTTATGAGAGGCAATGAGCAGGGTGGTTAAAACATGGACCCTGGCTGTTACAAAAGACAAAGGCGTTCATACCCAAGGAATCGACTTTGATGGTTACTAAGCAGATGAGAAGGAAAAATGAAACACGGTGACTGGCTATCAAAAGATATAGTGTCTGGGGTCTTAAAGGCTTGAAGGTAAATAATGGCCATCTAGCTAAGAAGCAACGAAGCTCACATGGAAGAAGCACACCAGCCTGTATGATCATGAATTATTGATGGGATCAAGTATCAGGCAGCTAAGCCCCAGAACAAAATCCTACCCAATGTGAATGGCCGGAGGTAGACAATTGGACACACTCTCACAGAGGGGTCACAGGGAAAAGATGAGGCAGTATGGGTGCAGTATGGCACTGATGAAACACAGGATTTCTCTCTCATTCTTTGTTCTTCCTTCCCCCCACTATCATGACCTCAATTCTACCTCAAAAATCGGATTAGACCAGAGCATGCACACGGCTACAGATAAGAACTCACAACACAGAGAATGTAGGATAGATAACACCTCAGGGCCAATAATGAGAGTAGAGATACTAGGAGGACTAGGGGAGGGTGGCGGGGAGAAGAGGGGAATTGATCACAAGGATCAACCTATAATCCCCTCCATGTGGGACGCACCACAGAAAAGTGGGTGGTGACTGACAGCAGATGATATAAGATATGAAAATAATAATCTATATCTCTTATCAATGATTTGTGAGGGAAGGAAGGAGGAGGAAGAAATTGGGACCTGATATCAAGGGCACAAGTGGGAAGAGATTGCTTTGAAAATGGTGATGGCGGTATATGTGCAAATGTGCTTGACCCACTGGATGAATCGTGGATTGTGATGAGATGCAAGAGCCCCCAATAAAAGTATTTTTTTAATTCAAGGAGTAAAGAAACAACATGGGGTAGAAAAGAGTTCCCTTGGGTGAAGTGGAAGATAGCATTCCATAAGAGGGAGGGGAGAAATCAAATGAGGACAGCAGGGCAAGCTACTGAGTGTTTTGGTAAGTAGTTTAAGTTGTTATGTACCAATTGGATGATCTGAAATGTAAATCTCCACTTAATTTATTTTGAAAAATATTAAAAGAAAGAAAGAAACATGGACCCTGGAGTCAGATAATTTTAGGTTTGGAGGCTGCCTCCGTTACTCTTTTAACCCAGAAATTGGTGAGCCTTTGTAGAGATAGTTAGTGGAGAAGATTGTATTCAAGCCACAGACTTCAAAGCGCCTAAGCAGGAGGCTTTCTGACCCACTGAATTGCCTCTCTCTCTCCCCTGCTTTTGCATTCAGGAAGATAAAGGCCCTTTGGCTCTTAGTTGCCCCACAACTCACTGCCATCAAGTTCATTCCTGACCATACTAACCCTTGAGGACAGAGTAGTGCTGCTCCTTAAGGTTTCTGAGACTGTATCTTTACAGGAAGAGAGCCTCATCTTTCTGCCGTGGATTGGCTGGTGAGGTTGAACCTCTAAGCTGTGGTTATCAGCCCAATGCATAGGCCACTGTGTCATGAGTTTATCTTAAATAAGAGCCCTTGTTGGTTACTGTGCATTCCTATTAGCTCATTTCTATAAAGCCTCACATAATAAAAATAACGAGCTGAAAATTCATTTAAATTCAAAAGCATTGAGAAAAGATAACCTGAAAAGATTATTACATGGTCATAGTTGTTTTTGTTATTTGCTTCTAAAACCAGTCAAGTACACTAAAGTTGCAGGCATTTTTTTTGTGTGTGTGGTTAAACTTGGATGTGAAGGTGGAGAGAAAAAGCTCATAAAATCATGGACAAGGGGTGTGTTATATGAAAGTGAAGCAAGAGCCTCGTGAGGGACTTGGCTATTTTAACGTTTCATCTGAGAAATATTAATGTCTATTTCTCTAAGTAATTAGAATTTATTAAGCATTCAGATGCTACTGTCAACAGCCACGTGCCTCTCTGGCCTCTGGTTCCAGCTCTGTGCTGCACTTTCATATGAAAATCTCTTGATTTATTAATAATATTGTATGTCCAGCCTTGTTCTCGTTTCATTCGTATTCTTGTTTTACAAAACCCCTTTGGTCCTGTGACAATCATCCTGTTAGCTGGGAGAAGGAGAAGGCTACGGCCTGCTGTGAAGAGTCAGCTTCAGGAACCCAGGGGCCATTCTACCTTGTCCTGTCGGATTGCCAGCAGGTGAATCACCTCAATGGCGGTGATGTTGGTTTTCAGTCATGAGAATTTGCATTGCAGCTCTTTGGTTCCTCTAACCTTCAGGACTCTGGGGGCCCCATTGCAACTGCAACCCAACTTGCCACCAATTGTGTATCATTTGTTTGTTCTGTTAGAGAAAATGTTTGAACTGATCAGCACCCAACAGTGTGCTGATTTTAAGAAAAAACACTTTTGGGAGGCAAATTTACATATAATAAAGGAAATATGTTTCAAGTGGGGAAGAGGGCTGAGCCTTTGGTGGGCTACACCTGCAGTCTCTTCTTTACCTTGGCTTTTGCTGGTTCAGAGCCATCCCTCTCTCACGCATTATTGTGCTTCAGCATTGCTGCCTGAAGTCAACCAGTTCTCTATCACAAGGAATTGATGAAGGGTTTCTGGCCAACTTACAGATTTGGTGGCTGAGTGGCACAAATGATCTACCTCGTAGCCACAAGGTTGGGGAGAGAGCCTCCAAAGACAGACCTGGTGACTTGGTCTTGAAAGAACAGACTTTTGAAAACCCCAGACCAGTTATGCTCCACATGTGAGTTGCCATGAGTTGGAATCACCTCCACAGAAATTGACAAGAGCAACCTGTACGTCAGATTATGCCAAGCCTGGGCTCAGTCAGTTGTGGCCAGGATGGCAGTTAAGAAAACGTGTGTCAATTTATGTCCATAGACCTTTCAAAAGGAGAAAGGTTTGGTGGTCTCAGCTCCTGTAAACACTCAGTCTCCGTTACTCCATATGGCATTAACCATAAACCCTTATCGAAGAACTGTTATTACACTGTGGCTCCATACTTAAACTCATGAAGTGATCACTGAAGAGCTGGGTGCTAGAGAAAAGTGTGGGGGAAGAAATCAGATAGTGCCCTGTGATCAGCAACAATAGCATCTAGCATGTAGTGTCTTAACAACTTGTCTTAACAAGCAACCATCTAGGTGAAGTGCCAAAGTAGTCGTGTGATCCAAGGATTTGGAATAGTAGACTCTAAGATTAGAGGAGGGAATTATATTAGAGTTTAAATTCTGAAAACCTGGTTAGCAGAAGGCTAAGGATGACAGTGAAAGCCCCCTCCGTTTGCGTAGACCTTCTGTGCGTTGAGCCTCTAGTTAATTCCCTCAGTTGATTGAATACCCGTGTAAACAATCTGGTCCACAGACAGGGTGAATTGGAAAGTGAATCACTGAGATAAGGGGTCAACAAATTTTTTTATATTCATTAGCCATCGTGGTACATAACAATAATTTAAAAATTTATTCAAGAGCTATAAAATATATTTATAAATAAGGAAAATTTTAAGTAATACTATAAATGAAAGTATCATGGTGTTATCTTCATTTTCAATTTTACATCATAGTCACATATCCTTGCTGAAGGAGCTGCATAGAACTTATAAGTTAGAGTTTTCTGACCCCTGCTGCAGATTGCTTTTAATTATTTTAGATATTAACATTTTCCCCCCTTGATCCATTTTTTAATACTTTTATTGGGGATCTTAAATCTCTTATCACAATCCATACATTTCTCCAGTGTATCAGGCACATTTGCACCTAAAAATGCCATCATCATTTTCAAGTCTCTTCCCACTTGAGCCCCTGATATCCGCTCCCCATTTCTTCCCCCCACTTCCCCTGGGAATCTCCTTCATGAGCCCTTGATAAATTACAGATCATTTTGTCCAAATCTTATATCGTCCTCCATCGCCCCTCACCCACTTTTCTGTTCTTTGTCTCCCTGGGAGGGGCTTCAAGGTTGATCCTTGCTTTTGACCATTTTTTAACCTGTCCTAGTTTTTAATTACTTTTGCAAGGAGACTGTTCGGTTCTATTTTATGGTTGCTATATTTTCCCATTTTGTATGATTTTTATCAGAAATTCTGGATAGGTAAACATATAGCTCAATCGGTTTCTCTGACTACACTAGAAGACACAGGGGGACAGGGGATGCTAGTACTGATGGATGCAAGAATGTTGAAAATACTCCAACGTGGATTGTGGCAAAGATCGCACAATTCTTGATGTTTGAATCACTAATGTGTGTGATGTATGAGTTATATGTTAATACAATGTTAAAATACTAAAATTAAAAGATAAAGAAATAATCTTAAAATGGAAACACATTAAAAATTAAATACAAAGTTAGTCGATTTAGAAAAATTAGAATTGGACATGCACTTTGAACTGTAGCAGTGACTCAAGAATCTACAGTGAAGAATTATTTATAAACTATTTGGACTTGTTCATTTTTTCCAAAGAAATTTGAAGAGATTTAATAAAGTCATAGACAACAGAAAACTTCAAAGAAAGATCAGCATTTTCCTTCTTAATCACACATACTTCCAGTCCCCTGTTCTAAAGCTGGTCAATGTTTTCAATTATTTCTCTACATATGTAGGCTGTGAGCTTGTATTTTATTTTTTTCATATTGGTATAAAATTAATATTGTCTTGTGTTATTTGCTTAGGGGAAACAAAATATATAAGAACTGTTTTGAAAATTTGTTCTTATTTAAATATTCCTGAAACCACTCACCTCATCTCTCTCCACTGGAGTGAGGCACTATCCTGCCATTTCTAATAATCACTGAGTGTAGATGGATGCCTCTCTGATGTTGAATTTTGGTCCGATTTTGAAGGTTACATAAATGAACCTATACTTTTCTTCAATATCTTGTTTGAGAGATTGTTCTGTAGTTGATGTTGCTGTCAGGGGCCATCAAGTCATTCCTACTCCCAGCTCCCCAGAAGGAAACACACCACCTGGTCCTTCCTGTGCCATCCTCCCACTTGTTTGTAGGGTGGAGTTCGCAGTGACACAGTCACTGTCAATCAATCTCGCAATCTCGTCTACGGCCTTCCTCGGTTTGACAAAGACTCACCATCCTTGCCTCTAAGGAGCATTCTGGCCGTCCTTCTTCCAGGATTGGTCTGTTCGTTCTTCTGGCAGTCCATATACTTTCAATAATCTTCTCCAACACCGCGGTTCAAGTGCGTTGGATTTTCTTTGGTCTTCCATTTTCAATGTGCAATTTTCACATGCAGAGTAGACCATTGGGAAGACCTTGGTTTAGGTCAAGCCCACCTTAGTCCTCAGAGTATAATCCTTGCTTCTCAATGCTTTAAACAGGGGTTGTAGAGATTGACCCAAAACAAAGTGTAGCTTGGTCACTTGACGGCTGCTTCCATGAGTATTGATTATGGATCCAAGCAAGATGAAATCCTTACCAACTTCACATTTTATTCCATTTATCCCCTGCTACATATTGGTCCAGTTATGAAGATTTACGTTTTCCTTTCATTGAGTTGTAACCCATGCTGAAGGCTTCTGCCCTTGAACTTTATCAGCAAATGTTTGAATCCCCCTCACTTTCGCCAAACAAGGTTGTCACCTGCATAGCACAGGGTATTAATAAAGATTCCTCCAGTCCTGATGTGCAGGCTTATTCAGGTAATCTAGCCTCTCTGAGTGCTTGCTCAGCATACAGACTGAGTAAGTAGGGTTAGAGGATGCAGGCCTGACACAAACCTTTGATGATGTTAAAGCACACAGTGTGCCCTTGTTCTCTCTCCTGACTTCCTCTTGAACCAGGCACAGGTTGTGCACGAGCACAGGGAAGTGTTCTAGAATTCCCGTTCTTCACGGTGCTACCCACAGTTTGTTCTGATCAAGTTTTTTTTACTGTTGGTCTTTCTCATATAGTCTCTTAGAGTTCTAGTTCAATTCAACAAGTTTCATTGTGGATGTTTTGGTTTGTTTGTTTGTTTGTTTGTGTAGACTGCTAGTGGTAAACAGCGCTATGCTTCCAGTTCTGACCCCATGATTTCAACACTGGATATGGGCTTCCAGCCCCTGGGCTTAAGTAACATCACCACATAGCATTGTCATTACCTCCTAGGGATGGATGGTAATAGCTTCTTACTACAACTGAATTGTTGGTCATCTCTACTAATTTAAAGTTTTTGCTTACAATTCTTCTGCTTTGCATTGAACTATATTGCCTGTGACTTTCCTGTCTAAAACTCTCATTCAAGGAAATGAAGGAAAACGAACCTACTAAAAATAATAAATAAAATGGACGTAGTAGATTGTTCCTCTAATAATTTTGGTTTATCTCATCAATTTTCATCTTCTTTTGGCTTTTTTCCTTCCAGTGGAGTTTGTTTTACTATCATGTTTCATTTTATTATTGTAAGCTTCTGCTACAACGTTACAATTTCCACAATCTCTTCCGGGATGGCAGTGTGTTCTTTTCTTTCCTGGTAGAAGGAGCCTTGTTTATGTCCTCAAGTTTCAGAACCAGTATTTACCTCTGATTTCAGAGGTATGCAGTTAGCTCTAAACACCAGATATTTCTGGAGTTGTAGCACGAATGGACTTTCTTCTTGTTGACCCACCCACCACTATTGGCAGAGCTGAGAGAAAAACGAAAAATAATACTCTTCAATAAAATTCTAATTTCAGGAACATTTGAGCAGTTAAGTTGTGCTTAACGAATGAAAGAAGAATCGGAGGGTCAACAAAAGAAGGTGCTTTCGCAGTGTTTGTGTGAATAGATCTACACACAGAGTAATAAGGTCAATCCAATTAACTTGCTAGTAAAGATTCCAAATGGGATCTTATACCCAAACATAAGCTCTTTGTGCTTCCCTACTAAACCAAGTTACAAGATCACAGTGCCTTGCTGGTTTCTGATGTTGAATGTGAATGTCATAGGACCATCAACTATCTACGCTTTCATCAGTTGTGGATTCATCAGATACATATAGAGAGAGAGTTACATCACTCAGAAATGCCAGACGGCGTCAATTGCTGATACACAAAGTTCTGCTCTTATCGGAAAAGACAATGAGAAAGCATCGTGTCTTATGAGGAATGAGGCGGTCCTAATTTTCCTTTTGTGCACCCCATTTGAACGTTCTCTTTCTCATCTGTGATCATTAGAATTTCTGTCAGCTGGACCTGTTTGTGTGAAAATAGAGTTAGAGTCCAACCTATCAATCAGGTGTAAGTCCCATGAGCCCTCTTCTGGGTTGTCGTCTCTATTATAAGAGGAATCCTGTGCAGAAGCGTGCTTTGTCTTGCCCATTTCCCTTTGTCCACTTCTGGATTCTACATCTGGTTTGTCAATTTCCTGTTAGGTCATCTACTGATCACACTAACCATCAGTGGAATGTCAACTTGTATTGATTCATCCCACCTCAGATTCATGCAGCGCTGCCTTCCCCACCCGAGACCCTCTTCCTGCATCTTCCTCTTTCATGTCCATCAGTTCCCGTAGCTCTATGAGACAGGAGAAGTCTCCCGCTTATATATGACCGATGAACTTGAACCAAACTGGACTTACCTGCTTCTATAGCTGTTTAGGCAATTGTGGATATAAATCTCTATTTGTCCATACATGTATCATACAAGTATCCTTGGTCTTGCTTCTCTAGAGAACCCTGGTGGCATAGCGCTTATGCATTGGCTGCTAAGGTCAAGGTCAACAGTTCAAAACCACGTGTTACACCACAGCAAAAGGAAGAAACATTTTAATGCAATAATGAATTACAGTCTCTGGAACACAGAGGGGAAGCTTACCCTGTTGTAGAGGGTTGTTCCGCATCAGAGTTGACTTGACGGGACCAGGAGAGGTTCTAAAGAAACAGAATGAGAAAAGATGAGTTGTCTAAATTGGTTCTGATGTCTGATGCAAGCCCTAAAGCTACTGTACATACCCCACATCTCTCGGTAAGTTTTGAGAAATCTATCACTACGAACCAAGAAGGTGTTTTCATCCCTGGCCCTGATGGCACAGTGATCATCCTCTGTGCTACAAAACACAAGAGCAGAAAGGTCAAACCAAGGGCAGCTCCCCTAACAAAAGACCAGGTTTTCTTCTCTCATGAAGAATTACAGTCTCAGAACCCACAGGAGCAGGTCTACTCTGTCCTGTAGGGTCCCCATGCGTCCAAATGACTGAGTTTGGGATGTGTGCCGATAATGGTGCTTAGGCTGTATCTGGAGCAAGACACCGCTGCATGGGCCCAGGAAACACCTCCCACGGTTTATGGCCTCCAGACCTCTACCTAGACTTAACTCATAGCAAGTTCCCAAAGTGAAGCCCAGGTGTTGGGCCAGGAACAGCTATGCTCTACCCCCCAAAAATATTCTAGAATTCCTTAACTTGTGCAGACAGAAACCTGCAGACTATGTGTCAGGATCGTTATAAAGGTTGTGCGATTATTGTGCAAGGAACATAAACTCTGATAAGTCTCAGTTTATTGATATGGCCCACTCAGCACAGATTCTCTGTCCAGTATTGGAGCTTGCGGGGTTGATGTAGTCATTCATTGGTTGGCCATCTACAGTAAGTCAAGCAGACGTATCAGACCTACAGTAGCATTCCCTAGGAGAGGGATCCAAAGGCTCAGGGAAAATGGCATGGGAGAGTGGACTTCTCAGAATAAAGCCATGGACGCAAAATCTGAGAGCCACGAGGGCACGCCTGTGAGCAGAACTGTAAGGAGCACATTTATGGAAGCAGCCCCAGCAGGGGGTCTGCAAAGGGAAAGCAAACAATTAAGCTGAGTGTGGTTTTCTGTTTGTTTGTTTTCCTTCAACAAACCTCTGCAGGCATAAGGCAACGTGACAACATATATGAAACTTTAAAAGAAATAACTGCCAAGCAAGGATCTTAAATCCAGCAAAATATGAAGAAGAAATAAGGGCATTTTCAGTCAAGGAGAATTCCAGAAATCCAAAGCAGCGGAATGAGTTATAAAAAAATACGAAGGCTATTCTATGGATGGAGAATCAAAAGGAAGAGCAAACATAAACCTGAGATCAATGAGCAAGGCAGTCCCCACCAGACAGTACCCAAGGTGAAGCAGTTCTGCAAATATGACACAAGACTGAAAAGAGAGAGCTACAAATATCAATCTGCAATGGAGACAAACACGAAGCAAATAGGGGGAGAAAAGTACATGCAAAGAAACTGTATGGAGAGGAAGGCAAGCAGTACACAAGAGAAACATGACCATCTTACACTAGATAAGAAAATAACTATCAAGGGAATGTCGTAAGAAATAGGAAAGAAACCTCATCAAAATGAAGAAAACCACAAAAGCCAACTCAGTAGTAAAATAACAGCAAACCAAGAAGGACAAGAAAATCCACAAGCACAAGGAATCCAGCACAGAAATTTATGTAAAACCAACTTACATAGACATCCTCTCCAAATGACTTCAGGTGCCTATCCAGGTGCAGAACGCAAGTCAGCACCGCCGAGGCATGTGCTTGCTGTGCCTGAAATAAACCTTCCAGGCTTGTAAGGCTCTGAAGTCCAGTAGCCTCCGAGTCAAATTGTAACCTGGGTCACTAAGGGCTACTGCATATTACATAATGATCTTTCGCCCTAGTCATGGTTCTGGTTAGCCACTTGGGGAGGCTGTCCCTATCCTTGGCCTGGGGACCCCGAGCATCTGTGTCGCTGGAGGTCGGTCACTGGCCGGAGCCCTAAGGCCAGTTGAAAGTACTCCCCGAGAGCAGCATGTCTCGGATCAGCGTCTCAACGGGTGTCTTGCCCACCAGGCGCATGAAGAACAGCTGAGAGATGAGTGAGGCTGGGACTGCGCGCAGGGCAGGCAGACGCAGCAGCAGGCGGCCGAAGCACTGGGGCTGGGCTGGGTACTGGGTCAGCATGTACTCGGTCAGGGCCACCTGCGCCTTCTCCTGCAGCCTCTCCACGTGTGCTGGGTCTGAGAGGCCACAGGCATCAAGAGTAAAGAGCGCGATGGCCTTGAGGCAGCCATACTCCGCCGAGTCCACCTGCAGGCGGCCCAGCTTGTCCACTTGCTCCTGGAAGGCGCGCACCTGGTCCATGAAGGCCACCGCCCGCTCGGCGGCCATGGGAGCGGTGTGCAGCCCGGCTGCGGCCAGCAGAGGCGCAGTGTGCAGGGTCAGGGCGGCCTCCGCCGCGTTCAGCAGGAACAGCTCGCTCCAGCTGAGCCGCAGCAGGGCCACCTGGTCGGCCACGGGCAGCTCGGGGAAGAAGGGCGCGTGGCGCGCCCACTCCACGGTGCTGAAGAGCAGCCGCGCCGCCAGCTCCACACACGTTATCGATGCCCAGCACCGCGCCCGCGCCGCCCGGGCCGAAGGCGCTCGCCGCGCCCGTGCCAAAGTGGCCGGCCACCGCCAGGTAGGGCTTGGCGCTCAGCAGCTGTGCGATCAGCTCCCACACTGGCTGGCCATGGAAGAGGTCTCCGCCCACCGCCTCCGCCAGCGCCAAGCCCGGGGGGGGGGGGGCTGCCGGAGACGCGGCGCCAGGACCTGGCGGCGAGTGGGGGCTGCGGCCCCGCTGCACGGCCTCTTTGCGCATGCCGACCGGAACACTTCTTGAGGCAACAGTACTGACACTGGTTCCGGTGGTGCTGGTCAATGTGGCAGTCACGGTTGGACCTGCAGGTGTAGCTGAGGTTGAGGAGTATGCTCCGCTTGAAGAAGCTCTTGCAGCCCTGGCAGGTGAGGACGCCCTAGTGCTTGCGCTCGCCTTGTCCCCGCACACCACACAGTCCACCTGCAGCCCCTGCCGCTCCTCGTCGCCCTGCTCGGCGTCGCTGGCGGCGCCCGGGGGCGAGGCCGAGTCCTCGGTGGCGGGCGGGTAGCCACCCACCTTGTCCACGCCATTCGCGTCTCCACCGCCGCCGGGGCCGCCCCAGCCTCCGGCCACCATGGCCATAGCCCCCGGGCCGCGGGTCCGGGGCGCCCCCGCTGCGCGTCGCTCTGGGGGTACCTCTCTCGGCGCAGGGGTCGCTAGCCGGCGCGCATCCGGTCCCGACGCACGGGGGCTCCCGCGGAACCCCCCAAAAAGTTTTGCAGCACCAACTTCTGCGGCCGGTGTGCGCGCCGGCGGAACTGGTCGGGCCGGTTCCAGGCCAATTTTCCCACGCGTGCGCGGGCCCGGGGTCGGGGGAGGCGCACTGGCGTTGAGGCCCGGGGGCCCCGGGGGCAGGAGCCCGGCCGCCCAGGGGCTCCGGCGGGGGCGCGCGGGCCATGGGCCGGCCCGAGCCGCGGCGGGGGCCACAGCCAACTTCGCGGGCCGCCCCGCGCACTCCTGAGGCTGGGGCCAAACTTTGGCCACAAGTTGCCCGGGCGGCCGCGGCGCGGGGAAGGGGCGGCGGGCGCGCGCTGGGGCCTGACGCTGCGCCTCCCAGGAACCCCTGCGCCCCTTGCCGCCGCTGCCGCCGTTATTTTGTTATATCGTTATTTTGTTACATCGTTACATCGTTACATCGTTATTTTGTCATATCTTGCTCTATCCCAAGTCTCCCTTCCCACATTTTCTGCCGTCCCTCTCCCAGGGAGGAGGTCACATGTGGATCCTTGTAATCAGTTCCCCCTTCCAACCCACTCACCCTATACTCTCCCAGCATCATCCCTCACACCCTTGGTCCAGAAGATATCATCCACCCTGGATTTCCTGTGCCTCCAGCCCTCATATTACCAATGTACAACCTCTGCCCTATCCAGCCCTCTAAGGTAGAATTCGGATCATGGTAGTTGGGGGGAGGAAGCATCCAGAATCTGGGGGAAAGCTTTGCTCTTCATCGGCACTACCTCGCACCCTGACTGACCCATCTCCTCTCCTAAACCCCTCTCTGAGGGGATCTCCAGTGGCCGACGCTTGGGCCTTGGGTCTCCACTCTGCACTTCCCCCTTCATTCATTATGGTATATATATATATATATATATATATATATATATATATATATATATATATATATATATATATATATATATATATATATATATACATATATATATATATATACACACATGCACACATATTCTTTTTTTTTTGCATGATGCCTTGTACCTGGTCCCTTTGGCACCAAATATGGATTTCTTAAATTGGTTTTCCAACCTATTTAGTCTTGACGGGGATACGTCTACTACCCGTACTAATCCATGGTCTGAAATAGCAAAGATAATATTAAAGTAGCACCTAAAGTAGATGACATGCTGGATAAAGGAGATGCTCTTGGCAATCGTATATTTGATATTTTCCAGGAGTTTTGTGAAAATGACAAGTATAGCGAAGCTGGTTGGCTGGTCCTTCATACGATGGAAAGTGTTATTAAGGAGAGGGATGATCTCAGAGCCTCAAAAGCACGCCTCACATGCAGACTAACAGATTTGAAAATTTCCATCTGTGCTACAAAGGAGAGCCTTCCCTCCTCTAGTAAAAGAGCTGACATTGCTGAGAACCAGGTCCAGAGTCTCATTATACGAGTGGCTGAATGACAACGGCAGCTGAATTGCAGATCTAGAGCAGTGTCTGAAACCAAAGTAAGGGCATTCATTGGGAAAAGTTGGGACCCTGAAACATGGGATGGGAACATAGGGGCTGATGATCCGGAAGTAGAGGATATTGAGCCCTTAGAAACACCTGAGCAGATTAGCCAAACGATTCAAGTTGATAGGCCAGGTGGGGCTGCATCAGTAGCATTACCTGAGGAAGATGCCTCGCAAGGTATTGCTGAGAGCACCCAGGAAACACCCTCAGCACCCATTATTTCCACTAGACCTGTCACTAAAATGAAGTCTCAGAAACCTCCTAAAGGTGAGGTTGAGAAGATTATCCAAGAAGAAGTGCGCTACACACATAAAGACCTGCTTGAGTTCTCAAATACGTACAAGCAAAAGCCTGGAGAATACCCCTGGGAATGGTTACTCAGGGTGTGGGATACTGGTGCACGAAATGTAATATTAGACCAGTCTGAGTTTCTGGATATGGGACCCCTAAGCACAGACTCTTCTTTCAATGTCTCTGCGAGACAGGCTAAAAAAGGATCTAAGTCTTTATTTGGTTAGTTCAGTGAAGCATGGACTGCCAGATGGCCTAGATTAGACCAACTTGAAGACCCTGACCTGCCTTGGTACACTGTAGAGGAAGGCATCCAAAAGCTTAGAGAAATTGGTATGTTAGAATGGATCTATCAAGATATTCCCATAGATCCAAAAAGGGGGTGACCTGAAGACATACCCTTTACCATAACCATAAGGAACAAGTTTGTGAAGTGGGCCCCAGCATCTCTTAAGACTCCTGTAATTGCTATTCTATGTGCACCAGGATTAACAGTGGCCACTGCCCGAAGCGAACTCCGACATTTGCCCACAATGGGGCTGATTGGTCCCCGTGATGGTAGAGGGCAGGTGTCAGCACTGGATCCACGGAGATAGGGTGGGCGTGGTTCTAATAGACAACGAGTTTTCAATAACAATCAAAGCAACCTGTCTCGTGTGGAATTATGGCATTGGCTACTTAGCCGCAGTGTCCCTAGGAATGAAATGGATGGGAAGCCTACTAAATATTTACGTGATCTGTACAGGCAAAAGAATGGTAGATCAGGCGAACAGCAGAATAGACAGTCACGATCGCTCAATCAATTCCCAGACCTGAGCCAGTTTACAGACCCACAACCCCTTGAATGAAGGGGAGGCCGGGTCCCTTGTAAGGAGGATCCTGCTACATCACTGAAGGTTTATACTGTTAGTCTTCCTTCTAGCCTTCCCCAAAGGGACCTGCGGCCTTTCACAAGAGTGACTGTTCATTGGGGGAAAGGAAATAATCAAACTTTTCGGGGATTACTAGACACCGGCTCAGAACTGACACTAATTCCAGGAGACCCAAAATGTTTCAAAGGCCCACCAATCAGAGTGGGGGCTTATGGAGGTCAAGCTATCAATGGAGTTTTAGCTCAAGTACGCCTCACTGTGGGTCCAGTGGGCCCCGGGACCCATCCTGTGGTTATTTCCCCAGTTCCAGAATGCATCATTGGAATAGACATACTTAGTAACTGGCAGAACCCCCATATCGGATCCCTAAAATGTGGAATAAGGGCTATCATGGTAGGAAAGGCCAAGTGGACACCATTAGAATTGCCATTACCTAGGAAAAGAGTAAACCAAGAGCAATACCGCATGCCTGGAGGGATTGCAGAGATCAGTGCCACCATCAAAGACTTGAAAGATGCAGGGGTGGTGATTCCTACTACCTCCCCCATTTAGTTCACCAATTTGGCCTGTAACGAAGACAGATGGATCCTGGAGAATGACAGTGGATTATCGTCAGCTCCAATTGCAGCTGCTGGCCCAGATGTGATTACATTGCTTGAGCAAATTAATACTTCTCCTGGTACATGGTATGCAGCTATTGATCTGGCTAATGCCTTCTTCTCCATACCAGTCTCAAAGGCCCACCAGAAGCAGTTTGCCTTCACCTGGCAAGGGCAACAATATACTTTCACAACTCTCCCCCAGGAGTACATCAACTCTTCTGCCCTGTGCCATAATTTAGTCCGAAGGGACCTTGACCACCTGTCTATTCCACAGCATGTCACACTGGTCCATTATATTGATGACATTATGCTGATTGGACGCACTCAGGAGGATGTATCAAAGACTCTAAATTCATTGGTACAATATCTGCGTACAAGGGGTTGGGAAATTAACCCAACAAAGATTCAGGTACCCTCCACATCAGTACAATTTCTAGGGGTCCAGTGGTGTGGGGCATGTCGAGATATTCCTACTAAAGTGAAGGATAAGCTATTACATTTAGCTCCCCCAACGACTAAAAAAGAGGCACAACGCCTAGTGGGCCTCTTCGGATTTTGGAGGCAACATATTCCTCACTTGGGTGTTCTACTTCGACCTATTTATCAAGTGACACGAAAAGCCTCCATTTTTGAGTGGGGCCCAGAACAAGAAAAGGCTCTTCAACAAGTGCAGGCTGCCGTGCAAGCTGCTTTGCCACTGGGACCATATGATCCAGCTGACCCAATGGTGCTAGAGGTGTCAGTTGTAGATCAAGATGCAGTGTGCAGTCTTTGGCAGACCCTTATTCGTGAATCACAGCGTAGATAGACCATTGGGATTTTGGAGTAAAGTCTTGCCATCCTCTGCAAGCAACTACTCCCCCTTTGAAAAACAGCTGTTGGCCTGTTACTGGGCCTGGCTGGAGACTGAAGGCCTCACCATGGGCCACCAAGTCACCATGAGGCCTGAATTACCTATCATGAAGTGGCTATTGTCTGACCCACGTAATCATAAAGTTGGATGTGCGCAGCAACACTCCCTTGTTAAATGGAAGTGGTATATATGAGATCGGGCCAAAGCAGGACCTGAAGGAACAAGTAAGCTGCAAGAAGAAGTGGCCCAAATGCCAACAGTCTCCACTCCTGTTACATTGCCTCCGTTCTCCCAGTCTGCACCTATGGCCTCCTGGGGAGTTCCTTACCATACTTTAAGTGAAGACCAAAAAAGTCATGCTTGGTTTACGGTCGGCTCTGCACGATATGCAGGTGCCACTCATAAGTGGACAGCAGCAGCACTACAGCCCTTTTCTGGGATCTCCGTAAAGGACAGTGGTGAAGGGATATCTTCCCAATGGGCAGAACTTCGAGCAGTGCACCTGGCCGTTCAGTTTGCATATAAGGAAAAATGACCAGATGTGAGATTATATACTGATTCATGGGCTGTGGCTAATAGCTTGGCTGAATGGTCAGGGAATTGGAAGGACCATGATTGGAAAATTGGTGACAAGGAGGTATGTGGATAGACTTCTCTGAATGGGCCAAGAAAGTAAAGTTAATTGTATCTCACGTGAATGCTCACCAAAGGATTACCTCTGAAGAGGAGGACTTTAATAATCAAGTGGATAAGATGACACACGCTGTGGAGACTGGTCCTCCTCTTTCCTCTGCCACCCCTGTTATCGCCCAATGGGCACATGAACAAAGTGCACATGGCGGCAGGGATGGAGGTTATGCATGGGCACAGCAACATGGACTTCCACTCACCAAGGCTGACTTGGCCACTGCCACTGCTGAGTGTCCATTTGCCAGCAACAGAAACCAATATTACGTTCAAGAGATGGGACAATTCCTCGGGGAGATCAACCAGCAAGTAGGTGGCAGGTTGATTCCATAGGACCACTTCCATCATGGAGGGGACAGCGTTTTGTTCTTACTGGAATAGACACCTACTCTGGATATGGATTTGCCTTCCCTGCACGTGATGCTTCTGCCAAAACTACTATTTGTGGACTCAAAGAATGCCTCATGCACCGGCATGGCATCCCACATAGCTTTGCTTCAGATCAAGGAGCTCACTTCACAGCAAATCCAGTGTGGCAATGGGCCCATTCCCATGGAATCCACTGGCCGTATCATGTTCCTCATCATCCTGAAGCTGCCAGCTTGATGGAACGATGGAATGGGCTCCTAAAGACGCAATTACGACGCCAAGTAGGTGGCAACAACTTGCGGGGCTTCCTGATCTCCAGGAAGCTGTATACGCTCTAAACCAGCGGCCAATATATGGTGCTGTGTCTCCAAGAGCCAGAATTCATGGGTCCAGGAACCAAGGGGTGGAAGCTGGAGTGGCACCACTCACTATTACTCCTAGTGATCCCCTTGAAGCATGTTTGCTTCCTGTCCCAACAACCCTGTGTTCCTCAGGCCTGGAGGTCCTGGTCCTGAAGAAAGGAACTCTCCCACCTGGAAACACAGCACGGATTCCACTGAAGTGGCAGCTGAGAATGCCCCCTGGCCACTTTGGACTTCTCATGCCTTTGGATCAACAGGTCAGGAAGAGTGTCACCGTACTAAGTGGTGTGATTGATCCTGATGACAGAGTTAACAGGACAATGCTACAAATGGCAAAAGAAACGAAATAACAAACAATTAGGGCAGACGTGAATAACTTGGAAAACGTGAAAACAATGCAAACAAATCAATGCAGTAAAATAGTTGTTTCTTTGAACAGATTAACAGAATAGGTAGGCCACTGCAAACCTAACCAAAGAAAGAAAGGAACATATAACAATAGTCACGCCACTGAGGGATAAAACAGGGAAAACTACAATGGGCTCTAATGATATTTAAAGCTGAATTGTATAGTACTATGAGTACCGTTACACCAATGAATTCAACATCCTGGAAGACATGGACAAATACCCTCCCAGATGGACCACAAGCAACTCAACAGACTCAGAGAAATAGAGAAAATAGACAAGGTTATCAAGAAAATGTCAACTAAAATATCCCCTGGGCCAGATGGCTTCACAGGAAAATGCTGGCAAGCATTCAGGCAAGAGCTGACAACAATCCTACACAAATGGCCAACTCCCAAATTTTCTCTATGAATCTAGCAGATTACCGATAGTTAAAGTGGGGAAGGATCCACAAGGATTGAGAATGACATTCTGATCTTTCTAATGAACATTGATTCAAAATCCTTAACAAAATACTGGTCAATATAATTCAAAATATGATAAAACGAATAATTCTCCATGAACAAGTGGGATTCATTCCAAGGATGCATGGAGGTTTCAACATCTGCAAGTCCATTAGCCTTATTCAGGGTATTGGTAAGAAAGAGGAATAAAACCACATGATAATATCAATACACACAGAAAAAACATTCAATATCATCCAGCACCCGTTCCTGTTTAACACATTACAAAGATCGGAATGGAAGGGAAATTCTTCAAGATAATATAAAAATTCTTCTAATTTGCCCTCTACAACAAGCTATATATGAAGCTACAAATGAAAAGTTAACACCAAAATTTGTATTCAGTGGAAAAAAGACAAAGGAATCGCGCTGAAAATGTCAACCAGGCAAGATGCCCCTTGCACCCTCTTCTATTTAACAACATTCTGGGGTTCCTAGTTAACAACATAAGGGAAAGGAAAGAGATCAGTGGTATACATCTGAGGAAAAAGAGGTGAAATTATCTTTATTCTCAGGTGATATAATTTTTTTTTGTGATATAATTTTATAAACAGAAAACCCAAAAGCTCCACAAGGGGAGTGCAGGAAGTGATAGAGGAATATGGCAGAGTGGAAGCATACAAGATCAGCAAACAGAAGGCTATGGAACTACTATATCCATCAGAATAGTCCATGGAAGAGAAGATAAACAATTTAGTACCCTTCACAATAATACAGCACAAATTGAAGTTGGAAACAGAAAGACTTCTCCCAAGTTGTTTCGCCTAAATATATGGCAAACTTAGCTGCCTCCTACACGTGGTAAGTGACTATCCACTTGGAGGTCAACAGAAGTAGGTCAGAGGTTATTCTCCCTAAGGGTTATCAGCTATCTAGAGGAATCAGACTGCAGTCTGTCACACCCTAAGTAGGGCCCACCTCCTTCTGATAAGGGCAGTAAATTGTTTTCTTGTAGGAAAGCCCAGGGAGGTCAAGGCCACTCAAGAGTGACCAAGGTAGGCCGCCATCATGAATGAATGGTTCGCCCTCCTTGTCACACGTATATCTCTAATTCCACCCTTTCCTGTCATGCCGTCACCCGAGCTCATCCGCTTGCTGTTCCGCTTATGCACATTGTATATCCCCCCCATTGATTGTATTGGCTATTGTACAACCCCTTTCTGTGATGTATGTCTCTACCTGCAATTAGGAGCCATGCATACCCCCAAAGATATATAAGCCTTGGTTAGCAGTAAATCTCTCCTGCACTCTCTCCTGGCCTGTACCACCAAGAGGAGCTGAGATGATCATGCAACCATGAAATGTGTTTGACTCCATTATTTCAACATATCTTCTGTCTCTTCTTATTCTCTATGACTTGACTTTAGTCTTTACTTATTATCCCTGTATAATTGTGCCTACTGAACCCATGATGATGTGTTAAGGGCTGGATACGTTGACAAATTTAAATACCTAGGGGTATACCTAACCAAAAAGCCCAAAACGATTTGAATGTGGAGAACTACAGAACACTATTACAAGAAACCCCAAAGTGACCTCCAGAAATGGAAGGATATCCCATGGTCATACATCAGAACACGTAGTATAGCAAAGATTTCTGTCATGCCCAAGGTACTAGACAAATGTAATGGTACTCTACTACATGTACCAACATCCTTTGTCAATGAATTGGAAAACACTGACTAGCAATTTCATATGGAAAGAGAAGAAGGCCAGAATTCTCAGGGAACTCTTCAAGAAGAAGGATAAAGTCGAAGGACTTGCTTTACCTGACTTTAGCACCTACGATTGAACCACCATGGTGAAAACCGCATGGTACTGTTATAATGACAGATGTTCGGACCAATTGAATAGAACGAAAACCTAGAAATGAAATCATCAGCATAGAGACAACTGATCGTTGATAAGGACCCCAAAATTATCAAATGAGAAGCTGATGCCCTCTTCAACAAGTGTTACTAGAAAAACACCCAACACAAAAGGTAAGGCAAACAAATGGCGTGAAAGGTATTCACTTGGGGAAGGAAGAGGTGAAGCTATCGTTGTTTGAAGATGATATGATTTTATATATGGAAAATCCCAAAAGCACCTGAGGGGAGTGCAGGAAGTGAGAGGGGAATATCGCAGAGTGGCAGGTTACAACACCAACAAACAGAAGTGTATCAGACTGCAATACACATCGAATAAGACCACAGAAGAGGAGATACCAAAAGATGGTACCCTTGACAATAGCAAAGCACAAATGGAAATAACTAGGGCTATACCTGAGTAAAAGAACAAAATATTTATATGAGGAAAGCTACAGAACACTATTACAAGAAAGCAAGGGTGAACTCAACCAATGGAAGGATAGCCCATGCTTATGGATTGGAAGTCTCAACCTAGTGAATATGCCAGTTTTGGCCAAGGCACTATCTAAGTTTAATGCAAAATCCCAATGAAATTACCCTCCTCTTTCTTCAAAGAAATGGAAAACCTGATTACCAACTCCTTATGGAGAGAGAAGAAGCCCCGAATTAGCCCAGAACTCCTCAAAAGGAAGGATACAGTGGGAGGGCTTCCTTTACCTGACTTTGGCATATGTTATACAACCACGGTGGTCAAATCCACATGGTATTGATACAATGACAGGTACGCAGACCAATGGAAAAGAACAACACGCAGGAATCAGATCATCAGCATACAGACAACTGATCTTTGATAAGGGCCCCCAAAATATCAAATGGGAAGCAGATGCCCTCTTCTACAAGTGGTGCTGGAAAAAATGGAGATCTACCTGTGGAAAAATGAAGTAAGACCTTTATCTCACTCCATGCAAAGGGATCAACTCAAGGTAGACCACCGAGCTCAAGGTAAAATCCTAAACAATTAGGGCCATCAATGAGGGGAAAAGGACACACCTGAGAACTTTGGGGCAGGAAATACTTAGGCTATCAGAAATAGGGAAGGACATACATACAGAGGAGTCACCAATTGAGAAATGGTATATACTGAAGATAAGACACCTATGTACATCGAAATAATTCACCAAGAGTGTACTAAGGCAGTCCACGGACTGGGAAAACATCTTTAGCAATGACAAATCAGACAAAGGCCTCATTACTAAAATCTACACTATTCTGCTAGCTTCCCAAAAGAGAAAAACCTATTTCCCACTGAGGAGGTGGGCAAAGGACCTGAACAGAAGTTTCACAGGGGGCAAAAATCAGAATGGCCAACAAACATATGAGAAAATGTTCCCGATCTTTAGCCATAAGAGAAATGCAAATGAAAACAACAATGAGGTACCACCTAATGCCTTCAAAGAAAGCCCAATTCAAAGAATCAGAAAGCAACAAGTGTTGGAGGGGCTGTGGTGAGATAGGAGCTATCATCCACTGCTGGTGAACCTGTAGGTATATACAGCCACGATGGCAATCCATTTGGTGATTTCTAAAGCAGATGGAAAATTACCTATCTTACGACCCAGAAATCCTCTACTGGACATATACCCAGAGAGGCAAGGAACAAGCCACGGCCAGACAGCTGCGCTCTAATGTTCCTTGCGCCGCAATTCACAAAGGCAAAGAGTTGGAAACAACCCAAATTTCCATCAACATACGAATGGATTAAAAAACCGTGGTACATAAATGTAATGGAGCACTACACATCACTAAAAAGTACTGATGAACGCAATAAGCACATCGCCTCAAGGGAAGAGCTGGATGATATTATGCTAAGTGAAGTAATCCATGCACAAGAGGACAAGTACAACACGATTTCGCTGAGGTAAGCTTAAAAAAATGCAAAAGGGGCGTAGGGCAAGAGCAAATGTACACAAACGTTCCTGAGTGAGGTCCAGGTAGTATGGAATGGGACAGACCAAATCCAGGGGGTACATATGGTAGCCAACTGAAAAGGAAAAGGTAAAAATAAAAAGGAAAAAAAGGAGAAATGGATAGTGGAGAAAAGGGCACTGACCCACCCAAGGCGAGGGTATTGTTTATATCTCCATAGGGAAATAGGGACCGGGCTTCATGCCGGTGCTCCAAGATGTGAATGCAATATACTGGCATGAAGCAGGGAACCAAGAGAAAGGTCTGAGGGCCAGGCCCCAATCCCTACTTCGTGGACAGCCACCCCTCCCCAGAGAAGAATTTACATCAGAGGACCGCATTGAAGCTATAGCTCAGGGAGAGTGACATGTCTGATCAGAGCACTGGGGAGCAAATGACGGGCGAGGAAGAGAGAGTGGAGCACACCCTGGCCCACCAAGCCTTGAGGATGATATCCCCACTCAGAGCAGCCAATGCACAGAGAGGACCATATGGCTGGCCCCACTATGAGACACGACATCCCTCACTGACACATAGCCCTTCAGGGGACAACACTGGAGACAGTGGGGGATTTGTGCCCGATCTGACACCACCATACCGAGGCAAAACTCTGGAGGAATGCAACAGAACAGCACGGGGAGCAGAACAAGGAAGTCCTGTGGAGTACCACAAACGACTTTTGGTCCAGTGCGTGTAACCCAATCAGACTCAACCAGAGAACACTCCTAAAGGTCAGCAAACAGGCCGTGAACCATTTACAGGCTTTCCCTTTTTTGTGTCATTGGCTTTTTGGTGGTGCCATAGTTTTGCTTCCTTTTGTCACTTTCTTTTGCTCTGTCTTGTTTTTTGTGTGCATATTATGATCTCTTCAGGTCTATGTCTAGAAGATAGGCTGGATAAACCATCTGGAGGGGAAAGCAATGGGACCAGTGTTCCCCGGGGTACATGGCAAAGGGGGAGGTGGAGGAAAGGAAGTGGTGTTAATCAACCGAGGGACAAGGGAACGACAAGTGATCCAAAATCAGTGTCGAGGCGTGTGTAAGAGGCCTGTTAGGACTTGATCAAGGGCAATGTAACCAAGAGGAATTACTGAAACCCAAAAGAAGGCTGAGCATGACAGTGGGACAAGAGGAAAGTAAAAGGAAATCAAGGAAAGAACTAGTAGGCAAAGGGCATTTATAAAGGTCTAAATACAGGCGTGTACATGTATAAATATATTTAAATATCTTGATGGGGAAATAGATCTATGTGCATATATTTACTTATAGGTTTAGTATTGAGGTAGCAGATGGACATTGATCCTCCACTCAAGTACTCCTCAGTTCAAGAACACTTTGTTCTATTAACTTGGAAGACCATGATGCTCACCTTCCCAACATGTTTGCTCAAGACATATGTGTGCATAAGCAAAGGAGGTGAAGAAAGCTGATGGTGTCCAGCTTTCAAAAGATATAGCATGTGGGGTCTTAAAGGCTTGAACATAAACATCGGCCATGTAACTCGGAAGCCACAAAACCCTATGGAAGAAGCACACCAGCCTTTGTGACCACGAGGTGAAGACAGAATAAGATACCAGGCATCAAAAACCAAACTAATAACACAATGCAAATGATGGAATTCAGAGTGGAGATCCAAAGCCCATCCAGAGACAAGTGGACATTCCCTCACACAAGGGTCAAGGGAAAGAACAGGACAGCCAGGGTGCAGCATAACACCGAGAGAACACACAATGTTCCTTAGTTCTGTCATTCTTCCCCTCCACCTCACTCTCATGACCCGAGTTTCAACTCACAATCAAGCTACACTTGAGCATATGCCCTGGCGCAGATAAGATCTTTCGACATACTGAATCCAGAACTGGTCATCCATGTGGAACAGGAATGGGAGGTGCGATACCTGTTGGTAGGGGGAAGGTGGGAGGAGAAATGGGAGACGCTGGTAACCGACTACAGTGATGAATGTATAATCACCCCACCTCACAGCCACGGGGACAAACAACAGTAACTTGGGTGAAGGGAGACAGCGGGCACTGTAAGATATCAAAACAATAATAATTTAGCATGGATGAGGGTCCCATGATGGTGGGAGAGTATGGAAAAAGGGGGGAAAAAAGAGGAGCCGACGCCAAGGACTCAAAAAGAAAGAAACCGTTTAGAAAAGGATGATGTCTAAGTATGCACAAATGTTTCAGTACAACTGATGTATAGGTTGTTATGAGAGGTGTGACAGCCCCAAGAAAATGATTTATTTAAAAAATTTTAAAAAGCAGAGAAGGCAAGTGGACACGGGAAATATGCAACAATGGACTCAGGCAGAGGAACAATTGTGAGGCTGGGGCAGGACTGGGCAATGCTGCACATGAGGTCGCTAAGGGTCTGAACTGACTTGATGGCACTTAACAGCAATAAACCACTTTGACACAGGAGGCCTCACTGCAACTGGTCTTGTTTTTCATAATGAAGGCAGAGGGAGAAGACCAATCATTTCCTGCGGCTCACAGTGCAATGTTTAACCAAACACTGTTGAGATCCTGGACATTGTATTGGTTCCTCTTGGTAAATGGCTGGTCACTATAACTCTTTTCTGTACCTTCCCCCTTGTGAGTGTCTAGAGGGAGGATTAGGGTCGATTGCCTTGTCTTATAAGGGGTATCAATGGGCTATCACAGGAGCGAGGCAGACAAACACTAAAGAAATCCAAATTGTACTCACTTTAGTGAGAGCGATGCCTTTATTGTTTGATTTTGCAAAATTGGGCAGAGGGGCACATCTCACAATCTCTCCACAAGAATTTAATCCCTTCACGTATCGGGCATCAAAGACCCAGAAGAAAATATTATTTCAATGTGAATGAGGGGGAGTGTGGAGACCCAAAGTCTATCTGGAGACAACTGGACATCCCCTTACATAAGGGTCACAAGGAAGAGATGATCCAGTCAAGGTGTAGTATAGCACCAATGAAACATACAACTTCCCTCTAGTTCTTTAATGCTCCCCCCCCCACTAGCATGACACCAATTCTACCTAAATATGGCTAAACCAGAACATGTGCACGGGTACAGGTAAGAGCTGGAAACACAGGGAATGCAGGACAGATAAACCCCTCAGGACCAATATTGAAAGTAGCAATACCAAGAGGGTAAAGGGAAGGTGGGAGGAGCAAGGGGAAACAGATCATAATGATCTATCTATAACCCCCCTCTGTGTTAGGGTTCTCTAGAGAGACAAAACCAGATTTCTAATAATTATATATAAATATATATTTATAAAGATAGATATATAATATAAGAAATGAACTGTTAAATTATATACAGATAGATAGATATATAATACAATAAATGAACAGTTAAATTATAAAGCAGTACAAATGGCTCAGTGCAACTCACTCCCAAGAGAGAGAGTTGTGAGACCCTGGCATTCCTTCAAGTCTTGAGGGCCGCCAGCTAGTCCTCTGTAGAGAGATCCAGGCTATCCCAGCACAGGTAGCAAACAATAAGGCAGGGCACCAACAGTAAATCCCCAGATCAAGAGATGTAAATTCCAATTGTATGGCAAAGGAGGTCTTAAAGGGACCTCAAATTACAGCAACACAATTCACAGACAGTGTAGCTTGAGGCACAGAATAAGCAAGACAGCCGCACATTGGTCCGATGATCAAAGAGCGAGAGACAGTAAAGGCAAGGCTTGCCAAGCCATTTATTTTCTGCACTTCAGTTAATCCCACATGGGTTTATCAGCCAGGCTGGCACAATAAACTAACTACCGCACCCTCTGAGAGGGACAAACAACAGAAAAATGGGTGAAGGGAGACATCAGTCAGTGTAAGACATGAAAAAAAAATTTATAAATTATCAAGGGTTCATGTGGGAGGGAGGGTGGGAAAGTGAGGGGGAAAATGAGGAGCTAAAAAAAAAATGAGCTGATACCAAAGGCTCAAGTAGAAAGAAAATGTTTTTAAATTGATGATGGCAACATATGTACAAATGTGCTTGACACAATGGGTGGATGGATGGGTGGGTGGGTGGGTGGGTGGATGGATGAATGGATGGATGGATCGTGATAAGAGCTGTACGAGCGCTCAATAAAACTATTTTTTTTTAAAAAAGCATTTTATCCCCTAGTTTGAAAGCCTCTTCCCCCAGCCTCATTGGCTGAATACTGTGAGGTGAACACACTTTCCTGAATGGCACCTACTTCTTTAATTTAAAATTTCTCTCTCCAGAGCAGATTCCCTCCCTCTTCCCACCTATCATTCTTAATTGATCCAGCTCACATATTTCATACCCAAGGTGCGTGGGTCCTAGTAATTGTAATACCAGCTATCAACTGGTGGCCTAGCACTTTAGTAACTACTTGATTATTTGTTACCTGATTGCTGAAGATGGACCCGACTGGTGACTCATTTCTCACACCACTGTACCACCAGAGCTCCTGCCGTGGCCTTAGCTAATTAATCTTCTAATTGCTGTCTCTACAGTTTTATCATCATGAATTTCTATGCAGAAATCTGACTCATAGTGACCCTATAGGACAGGGTACAACTGCCCTTGTGAGTTCTCAAGACTGTAACTCTTTATGAAAGTGGAAAGCAGCCTCTTTCGCTTGGAGTTGTTGGTAGTTTCAAGCTGCTGACCTTGCAGCTAGCAGCCCAACGTGTAAACCACTACACCACCAAGAAAATGCTTTGACTCAAGCCAAATAAGCAGTGCCACAGAACCAAGGCCTAGAGGCCACAGAAGAAGGAGTGCTTTTGAAGTACATGTTACTGTTACTGAAGATAGTTGGAGCTAGGCCTTGTAGAGAAAAAAACAAAAACAGGTGGCCTTTAAGATTCTGGTCCATTGCTATTCAAAGGTGTGAAGACATACTACATCTTGACAGAAAAATAAGTCTTGGCCCTCACGAAAGAATCCTCAGTAGAAATAGGGACAGCATGCTCTATAGAAGGATGGGTAAAAGTCCTCTTGGCCAAGGCAACAGGAGCTTGAAGCAAAGCAGTACCTTGGTGAGATAACATGTCTATCTGCAACAATGTGGTAACTTATTCCCTGTCCCCTGTCCAAAGTGTTACAGGGTTATTTGGGACCTATTAAATTTATACAGGAAATGTCCACTGGTCACCAACAGGTAGCTCTACAGGCCCCTGGATGTGTCAAGGAGGGGGCAAGCACACCCCTGGCTGATGCCTAGTGAATAATAATTGCCATGTAAGCCAGTCTACCAAGTTGTCACATGTTGCTATCTGGCTCTTTACTGACACCATATGGAGAAAACCAGCAATCACTGGGCCAAACTGAGTGCAGCATGACTAGGGGCCACCCAGAAACTCCATGCTTGGACAATTTGGACTTGCTCCGACAGTGAAGAAAAGCCTTATTTTATACTGAGAGAAAATTAATGAATGGGAGACCTTTGGATTGGCTGGAATTTATTGTGATATCTCAGATAAATTTTAAAAACCCAATACAAAAGTAACTGAATCATGTCCCAGTCTAAATAGTATGGTCCCCAATGGGCCCTGTAGAAGCAAATGCTCTAGTAGCGGTGAGAGCTGTTGTGGATTCACAGAAATACTACTGTGTGGATACATAGAAATGGAGGGCGGTGAGGTGCTCAAACCAAATGGAAGCAAGCCCAAGGAGTAAAACTACTATCAGAAAGCAAGTAAAGTAGACTATCAAATAATGTATGGTATTTTACCCCAAGCACCCTGCTCCATTTAAGAATAGGATTGGACGCATTAAAAGGAGGTGAGAATCCCTTAGAGATTTGCATACTGATTACATTTGCCCCCTGCCTAATAGTGAGAAACATAAATCTGCTCTCACGGTGTAGATGTCTATAGTTGAATACTCCCCAAGTGCTTCCCAGTATATGGCCAAGAGCTAAGCAGACTGACACTTTTCATTTTAGAAAAATGAATATCCATTGTACTAAAGAAATGAGCAAGCAAAATAAAAGAAGAAGACACGAACAGTGGGGGACTCTCACTTTACAGTGCAATAATGGACCTAGAAACACGTTATAGGCTTACACGTTTGCCTTCTTCTTAACCCAGCAGGAGCAGCATTAATTGAAAGGAAAATTAGTCTCTCTAAGGAATGTATAAGAACTCTAACTGGCTTTTCACTCTTAGGCACACACCCCAGAGCTTTGTAAGCAGTGACAAAAACAGACACAGGCATGCCAATGTTCAGTGCAGCCCTATTTACAATGGCAGATGGTAGAAATAACCTAAATGTCTATTAAAGGATGAATAAACCAAAGCCATTGCTATTGAATCCATACTGAACCATACCCCTGTAGGACAGTAGAGCTGCTCCTTAGGGGTTCAGGCACTCTAAATCTTGAATGGAGCCAGAAAATCCTATTTCCTGAAAGAGAAGCTGATGGGTTTTGATCAACAACTTTATATTCAGCAGCTAAGCTCTCTACCGCACCCCAATGCCCCCAGATATACAAAATATGGTGCTACAGACGACTCAGTCATGAAGAGAAGTGAGGTTTTGATACAGACTACAACACAGTTGAACTTAGAGATTCAGCTGAGTGAAATTAGTCATCCATAAGTCAAATGTATGAAATTAAGAGTATAGGCACATATAGAGATATCAATGCGTATTAGTCATTACCAGGGGGTTGATAGAAGAAAAAAGGTGGTTGGCTGCTTAGGAATCAATGAATTTCATATATGGTGATGGGAAATTTGAAAACGATTATGGTTTATGATTTTACCACGTGTCTAATGTATTTGATCTAGCTTCTCCAGAAATTGTATTACATGAAGAAAAATGCATCATTAAAATCGGAAGAAGACTTATCAACAACCTGTGATAATCAGGTGACACGACCTTCTTGCTGAAGGTGAAGAGGATTTGAAGCACTTGCTGGTGAAGATCAAGGGTTGTGTAACAACAGGTTTATTGTGCCAATCTGCCCAATAAGAACATGTGGGATTAATAAGGTCGCAGTTTGATTGGAAGGCAAAGAGATAAATGGCTCGGCAAGACCAGCTAGTTGTCTGCCTCAACTTGCGAGCTAGACTACTTGTGGTATATCCAACCCATGGATCATGTTGCTAGAGCGTGAGGTTCCTTTGAGACCTGCTTCGCCATGTCACTGGTGTATACATCACTTGAGCTTGGGGCTGTTGGATCCTGCCATCTGGATGACTGTTGGTGACCTGCTCTGTTTTTTGCTGCCTGTGGCTGGACTACCTGCATTGTTCTATGGAAGGCTCAGCTGTCTGCTTCCTTGACCTTGGACCCAGCAGCCCTCATGACTTGAAGGACTTCCAGTACATTAACTGTTTCACAGAAGTGAGAGGAACTGAGTCCTCTGTACTGCTGTGTGGATTAATTAGCTCATATTCCTTCTTGTTGTATATATCCATCATATATATATATATATATATATAATCTTAAGTGTCCTATGTTTGCTTCTTTAGAGAACCTTGTCTAACACAGGTTGAATCCTTCAGTGTGGATTACAACTTAATATGAAGAAGATCAAAACCCTTACATTGGACCAACAGGTCCATGATAAATGGAGAAGACTTTGAAGTTGTCAAGGATTTTGTCTTGTTTCGATCCGCAATTAATATTCATGGAAGCAGAAATTCAAACAACACAATTCATTGAGTAAATACGCTGCAAAAGACCTCTTCACCGTATTTAAAATTATGAATGCTATTTTGAGGACTAGTGTGCCTGATCCAAGCCATGGTTTTTTCAATGGCCTCACATGCATGTGAAAGTTGGACACTGAATAAGGAAGACTGAAGAAGAATCGGTGTGTTTGAATTAGGGTGCTGACAAGGAATACTGGAAGCACTGTGGACTGTCAAAAGAAAAAGTAAATCTGCCTTGGAAGAAGTTCAGCCTGAATGGTCCTTGGAGACAAGGATGGTGGGACTTCCTCACAGACTTCGGACTTGTCCCTGGAGGAAGAGGAGGACCTTCCACAAAGTGGAGAGCCTCAGTGGCATCTCACAAGAACAATGCAATTGACATCCCTAAACTGTGCAGGCGAAATAGGCTGAAATGTACTGTATGTATATTTGTATCAAAAAGTCATTAGTGGAGGAAGAATAGAAATAATAAGAAATACAAGTTAATCCAAAAGAATTTGAGAAATATATGACTTAGAAAATGCTCAATAGCTACTACAATTTTCTGACATAAAGTAGGTACTGATAAGTAAGTTGAGAATATTCATAAGCCATCATTCATATATACATGTATATATTTGTGTGTATACACAGAGAGAGAATTGTGTGCAAACACATAGTGCCGTTTGATTTTTACTTTATTGAGGAGGATGTCTTGTATGCACCCTTGCTTCAAAATTGTTGGAAACTTCTGTGAAACATAACCTTTAATCCCAACAAGTCTACTAGTCCCACATGTTCTCTTAATTAAATTGCTATCCTGGTAATAAAACCCAGACTTATCTACTTTCGGAAGTTATGAATGATGGTTAGTAATTTTTGTGAGGCAATTGAAGAACCTTGAGAGTTCTTTCTTTCTCGTCCAGTATAAAGGTCCCTTCCTGGAAGCCTTGCTCTTTCTCACTGGACATTCTGAATGCTTGTCTTTATATGTTGCTGTAGTCATTACGCGTGGGGATGTGATCCACAGGGTCGGCGGTTCGAAATATGGCAGCTCTGTGGAGAAAGACTGGGCTTTCTAATGCTGTAAAGTGATAGCCTTGGGAACCCACAGGGGCTGGCTGTGATCAGCATTGACTCGATGGCAGTGAGTTTGTATTTCGGTTTTTTGTATTGTATATTCTTTAACTCGCTGCTTTCAAGTTGTTCATTATGTTTCTTTTGGGGTACTCTGTGCTGCTATTTCGTAACCCCTTTTCTTTCCTGCTGCATTCTGAGAGAATTCCTCATGCTGATCACTCCACTGCCTAGTTTTCATCTGTATTTGTCCATTTAATATTTGACCTGTTGTGTTTTTACTTGATTTATTATATACTTTACAGCAGATATCTCCATCTGTTCTTTTTTACATCTTGTTTAAGTTTGCGTATTTTACAATATAATTCAGTTTATTTCAAAATATTTTGTTTGGAATCCCTAATTATCCTAATAGTTTGACTTCAGCTGACATATAATTTGGGCTTAGTTTCACTCTTCAAATTTCTAATGATCTTTTGTTAATAGACTTATCTTCCCTGACAATCATCAGAATCTCTGCCTGACTATGGATTTTTACGAAGTGTAGAAGGCCATATTCTAGTTTATTAGACCCAGTGAGTTCAAAGACTGGACAAGGGAATTCAGTGAATTACAGACGTTACACAATACTTAATAACTCCTGTTTGTAGATATTGCATCAAGTAACTCCTCTATCAGAGTTTTACCATTTAACCCTTAAAGAGAAGTAGCATTGGGCCAAGGGAGTCTTTAATTTGTCATACATAATTTCAGGGACTTTGAAAGGAGAATCATAGCAACTTCTTACCTATTAATATTCCCTTCTATTCCTGCAGCAAATATCTAGTCAAAATCATTGTCAATTTCTGTATTGAAAGAATAGATAAGAGAGTCTAACAGAAGAGACAAATTCAGAATCGGAAGAGCATTTCCTTAAAGCCCTGGAATATGGTCATCAACAACCCTGCCACTCACCCTACGTGTTGCTTCAGAAGCCCCGGGTTTGATCATGGCTTTATTGCTCTATAGAATACCAGTTTTGGAGATTCACCAGGGCTCACTTTGGGGAAAAAAGACAGACAAATATGGCACTTTTCCATTTCATAGTAACCAAATAGTGTTCCTACTGCTCTCATAGTCCATCAATCTATCTTCTAGTAAGAGAGTTCCCCACCCACAAATGAACAGGCAAATCCTAAGTCTGATATAAAGAGGAACTAGAATGAATCACTAAATTATTTTTCATTAGTTCATTTATTTTTAAGTTTCACCGACATCATATAGCATACATTTCAGGAGTCCCATGACATTGCAACCATCACCACAATCGATTCCAAAACATTTATTTTTCCTTGTACTCATTGTTAGCTCCCCATTTCCTGCCAATCTTCCTTCATGTCCCTTTGAATCAACTGTTGTTGTGAAGGAGCTATGCTCATGGTCGGTAGTTCGAAACCACAGACAGCTCCATAAGAGCAAGACTGGGTTTTCTACTCCCATAAACAGATGCAGTCTCAGAAGCCCACAGTAGTAGGAGAAGAGCCATGACAGAATGTCCTTTGCTCCTCAGACGGTTTAGCCGCCCTGCTTCCTTTACGTGGACTGGGAGTGCTTCTTCTACAGCTATTCTTCACCCTGTCCTCCAGGTTGTGACCTAACAAGACTTATCTCTTACAAGCCCTTATTGTTCATTTTAAATGCAACTTTCTTAGAACGCCTTTCCTTTACTTCCCTGTCCTATTTCTATAATATTGATGATAAATAAATGTTTCCTGGATATTTGTAGGATAATCAAGAGATAGACTCTACAGTCAGATTGCCCAAGTTTGAAACTTGGATCAGCCCTTGCTTACTCATGTGACTGACAAGTTAGGTAACCTCTAGCGGATTCAATTTCTATGAATGTGAAGCCATCAGATGTTTGTGAAACCTAGTCTGTCCATCATTTCCTTGGGTCACCAAACCCTAAAATCGAGTATGTGCACTAGCAACCTGTTATCTGCTGGAAATGGTCAATGACTGCATAAAGATAGGAAAAGCAGGTGGTACATCTGCTCCATTGCCTGCAGAATATGATACACCAGAATAAGATGGTCTCTTGGTCTGTTTCTTATGAATAATCTAATTGAGGAGGAGAAACTGGGGCTCACAGATATCTTCTGAAACAACGTCTTTTATATCTTTCCACGAGTTTTCCAAGAAAGCAGTTTCTAGCACTCTCTCAAGAACACTATATTCCTCTTCCTCTTCTTTAACCCCTCGATGGCAAAAAGAATCGCTCTCAAAAGCAGATAATTCGTGCCCCTTCATTGTGCTGATGTGAATTCCTTTCCACCCCCTAACCTTCACACTCTAAAATTAGAATTCATTAAAATAATTCATTAAAAAAACAACCTCGACGTCTCTTTTCACTCTGCCACATCCCTCCCTCCAGACAATCCCATAGTTATATACTTTAATTATAGCTGAAAATAAGGGAAAGTACACAGGGGAAAAAACATTAAAAAATATGAAAACGTCTAGTCAGAGAAGAAAAGAGAGAAGCAGGAAACAGAAGAAGGTTAACTTCAGTTGAAATCGGGCTGTGCTTTGTCATCTTGAGTAAACATCGAAAACACTAGATTTTACAACAATCTCCAGGGTGTGCTGTCATTATTCTCTTGAAAGGATGAAAGCAGACATGAGAAAAAGGAGACCTGCCCTTGCACATACGAAGGGCAGAGCAAGCTCTCGCAGTCCTCGTGTGTAGTGTGCTTTTGTAAGAAGTCGTCATGAAAAAGCCCAGGCAGCAAGCTCGCTTAGTGATTGGAGTCATGGAAGGACCAGGGTATCTAGAGCAACTCATTGCACAGGTTAAAACTCCTGCAGCAGTGAAAATTCACAGTGTAGGCATCCCATTTTATATTTTCAACGTCGGCAAAGTTCTTATGGCAACCCATGAAGACTAAGAAGAATTGTTTGGCGGTGCCATTTCCTGAGGAAAGGAGAAGAAACAGATCAAGGCTCTGTCGGTCACCTGTGTAGAAGGCAAGTTTGGCAAGTAGGGTGCTTCCTTCCCCAAAGAACAAGGTATGAAGAATTGCGAGGAGATAATGAGAACAGCAATTCAAGAAATCCCTCGGCTGAATTGCTCAGTGAGAATTTTTAACACTGGTTTAATCATACGTTACAAATGTCAAAAGATCACTGAACACAAAGTCCAGGAAGGTAGAAAAGTCATGATGTTCAGTTTTCCCCATCAAGGGCCATTTGTTACCTATTGCTGACCCTGGTCCCTTTATTTCTCTGGTTTAGAACCACCCATAAGGATGTCCAGATGGGTCCCAAGACAACGAACCTCCATCAACACCCTAACAACCAGTAGTTCTCCACTGGGTGCAGTGTGGCCCTCCTCTTACTTCAGTTTAAGCTCCTCTGTCACCTCCGGCTTCCCTAAGAACAGGATCCATAGCCGCATTGCATGTCAGTGCCCACCTCTCTCTAGTTTCCATTGTGGTAGCAGACAGGGGTGGCATTAGCAGCTACCCTCAGACTGATACTGTTTGTCGTTCAGCAAGTCTCACTAGGGTTGATGTGTTTCTATCTGCTTCTTTACCCCGTTCCTTCTTCCCCCACATCAAAACTTACCTTTGAAAATCCTCCCTATTACACAGGCCTCATTTATATCTGCATTACATATTCCTCTTCCTCTGGAACAGATATTTCCTGGAAACTGGAGGTGACACATTCTACACTGAATGGTCTCTGCATTTTTGACTAGAAAGCAGGGAAATAAAAGTGAGAGCACGTCTCAGACCACCTTGAAATGACCCATTTCCTCTCTCCTGCTAGAAATTGCCTTGGAGCCAAAAGGTTTGTTTCAGAATCCAAAGATAGGCATCTGCCCCTATTAAAATAGGCTAAACTAGGAGATTAACTGGAATTTACCGTTTTTAGATTTTTATCCTGAAAATTGAAGAGGAAACGGTGGTGGAAGGACAACATAATGAGGAAATGATATTATCAGAGCAGATCTTGTTCATACTCACTATAATTTTGCTTTGCTAATGGCTTTTTGGGGTCTTTTCTGGGAAAGGTAAATAGAATAAACCTGTACTTTTGTCTGATATTCATCTCTGCCTAGTGCCCTGAAACCTCTCCTTTAGGATTAACCTATATCCACATCACGGAATCATCCCCATCCCTTTCTGTTCCTAGAAAGCCTAGCAGCCCATCGCATGGCCACTCTGGGCCTCCTCCCTTCCTCCAGGCGAGTCTCTTCACCTTGTTAGGGCCTCCAGAACAGAACCAAGTGCACATGTTTGGAGCCTCCTGTCCTTCTTAATCAGTACAATGTGATGTGCTGACTTGCATATGCCCACAGGCTACAATGGACGCATATATCTAAAAGTCACAGCGTTTCCACACTTAGGACCAGGTCAGAGAGAACCTTTTAAGTAATCATTCCTCCTCCATTTTCCCACTGCACACCCCCCAGGAACCGTCCCCCACTTCATCACACTTGATACTAGCTTGTCAGAGGCCGCTCCTCTTTCCTGGTCAAGCACAAAACCAGTTCCTGTCCCAGCCCTGTTGTGCTGAATCCAGGGTATGGAGTGCTGAGATGGATAGTTTGTCTCTTGGTCCCCTGCAACCACTAATGCGCCCCCCCCATGTCCCACCAGCCTCTCCCTCCCCCAGTACTGTCCCATGTCAACTCACCTGGGAACTCTCATTTCAGAAAGGACCCAGTGCACACTATAGAAAAAATAGATAAATTCTTTGATTACATTCTCATTTCCCAAAACCCACCTCACAGTGCCCATGGAAATTTTCTCCAAGCCCATGCTAACCTGCCTCCTTCCTTCTACAAGGGTGAATGTCCCAGAGGGTGACATGTTGTAGACAGGAGACACTACTAAAGAAGTACAGTTAATCATGTTTTTGTCTTTCAGTACATGGCTCCCTCAAGAACTTCCTGTCACAGGATCTCTTGCCAATTCCAAGATCTTGGACATACCTGGGCAACTGTCCACCCCAGAAACTTACATGGGAAACAACAGAACAAAGCAGAGATCCCCAGCAGGAGGAACCGGTCCATTGTGAGGGAAGAGGAAATCTGATTAGGCAGAAGGCAGCAACTGATGCCTATTTATGCAGCTACTAGGTTGGACTTTTCCAGAAATGGCTAGGGGTGGGGACAAGGTAGAAGTCCCAGAACGTCATACACTGCTCTTATAAAACAAGGGACTATAATTTCTCTTCCTGGCACCTGGGGAAGAAGACAGAGGGACTAGTTAGCCCTGGGCCTGAGTCCAGCTGCACCACTCGAGTTGTTGTTTCTTTAGCCATTTAGTAGGATTTTATTAATTTAGGACATAAGAGAGAAGCAAACATGTCTTCCTGAGTAGTCTTAACACAGAATAGTCTAACTGAAATGCAGTTTTAATATCTTAAGGACACAGTACATATATTAAGTTAAACTACAAATGGATAATACATTAAATTACATAAGTTAATTAAAAACTTATCATTTGAAATAGGTCTTTAATGTACTAGACAGTAATGTGTCAAAAATATGTCTTTCAATAATTTCTGAAGAACTTAAAATTTTTTTTCTTTAATCACTTTATTGGGGGTTCATACAACTCTTATCACAATCCATACGTATATTTAGTGTGTCAAGCACATTTGCACATATTTTGCCATCATTCTCAAAACATTTGCTTTTTACTTGCGCCCTTGGTATCAGCTCCTCGTTTTTCCCTTCCCTCCCCGCTCCTCCTTCCCTCATGAACCCTTGATAATTTATAAATTATTATTATATTGTCATATCTTACACTGTCTGACATCTTCCTTCACCCACTTTTCTGTTGTCCATCCCCCAGGGAGGAGGTTATATGTAGATCCTTATAATCAGTTCCCCTTTTCCACCCCACCCTTCCTCTACCCTTCCAGTATTGCCACTCTCAGTACTGGTCCTGAAGGGATCAACTGTCCTGGATTCTCTGTGTTTCCAGTTCCTATCTGTACCAGTGTAAATCTTGTGGTCTAGCCATATTTGTAAGGTAGAATTGGGATCATGGTAGTGGAAGGAGGAGGAAGCATTTAAGAACTAGAAAAAAGTTGTATGTTTCAGCATTACTACACTGCACCCTGACTGGCTCATCTCCTCCTCACGACCCTTCTGTAAGGGGATGTCCAGTTGCCTACAGATGGGTCTTGGGTCCCCAATCTGTACTCCCCCTCATTCAAAATAATTTGAATTTTTGTTCTTGGATGCCTGATACCTGGTGCCTTCGACACCCTCGTGATCACACAGGCTGATGTGCTTCCTCCATGTGGATTTTGTTGTTTCTGAGGTAGATGACTGCTTTTTTCCCTTCAAGTGTTTAAGACCTGAGACGCTGTATATTTTGCTATCTGGGCACCATCAGCTTTCTTCACCACTTTTGCTTATGCACCTATGTGTCTTCAGTGATCATATTGGGAAGGCACCACTTGAGATGTTGTGTGCCAAATACTATGGTTTCCATGACAGCACACTGTGGGCGAACACCATGACTCAGGGCTGAGGTGCTCCCTGAGGCTGAAAGACTACACGAGTACACTGAATTGAAATACAGAAGGCCAGGAAGACTCCTGGCACAGAGCCTGGGAAAAGTAAACCTGGAGGGAATGGTGAAGGGGCTGAGATGGAAAGTTGGGCTCAGAGGATAGGCCAGAGGAGAGCAGAGAGATTTCTCCAGTTGATCATTCCTGAAGGATGCCACCTCTGGGATGAAAGGGAAGAGAGCTGAGGGGATCAGTGATTTAGTAGGAAGCTGGATCCCTTTCTTGGAGTTAGCTGATGGCTAAGGTTCAGACTTGGGCTAGGAGGGAGGTTTTCTAGGACGGCAACAACTGGAGGGAGGTAAGCAGATTCTCCCCACTGGGTGTCAGACTAAGTATGAGGCAGGGAGGTAGCTAAGCTTGAAAAGGATTGAACCTGGGTGTTCTATAAACAGTTATATTTATTATCTAATTCTAAACACTATTGGTTGTAATCACAAATTCTCCAGCCATCAATATTTGTAATGAACGTTGCAGCTTCACCTCCACTGACACTGGAGGAAACAGAGGGAAGGTACTGTCCACATGCTGAGGACAAGCGGTGCAAAACCAGCCTCACGTGAAAGGGAACAGAGTGTTTCCAGCCAAGCAAGGTAGTGTATTAGCCCTATGTTGACTGAACAGGCAATGCCCAGTCAAGTTTGATATGTGTAATGTTCAATATCACCACAATGTCTAAAAGCAGGAAGAAATATCCGATTTTCTTCCACCATCTCATATGGGGAAGAAAAGTATTGTATTTTGAGTCTTTAAATATATATATATTTCTCAAGTGGATGAAGCTCCACTTGTGATTTCAAAACTTGTGATTTTAAAGCCTATTCTGAGTTGTATATTAATCTTCTGGAGAGTAGACACTGTTCCTTAGATTTTCCTTAAGCAACACGTTGCTTAAGGAACTGACCTTGTAGGTGGCTATTCAGAACTGGCTGGTTTTTAGTTATGCAATCCTGTGTCCATCCAAATGCAAGACATGGAAGACCTTCATGTGTGTCAGCTATTATAGAGGGACTAATCGATGAGTAAGACAGTGCTTCGTGGAACAGATTTTATCCATCATAATTTGGGGGCTGTTATTTTTGTTGCTATTAGTTAGGCATTGAGTCTGCATGCCAAAAAAGCAAACTGACATTTCATATTGAGAGGGCGATGTATACATTATGGACCTGCTTAACTATGACACCCACTGACCTAGCAGTTATTAAATAACACATTAAATGTATTACGCACACCTATATATTCACTACAAATGGAATCATTGGTTTTCGTTTTTGTTTTTTTTTTACTGTGCTTACTCACTAGACAATCTTTTCCATTCCCTCCCTGATCCCCTTTATTCCTTGACTATTAGCATGAGACCTCTACTCGGATCCATCCAAAAATTTCATATTTAATTCCTTAGCTAATGATAGCTCCCAAATAGAAAGGTAAGAAAGGTTTAATTCCCCTCCCTGAACTGAAGAATCATAAGCCAGTCTGTACTCCAATTACATGGAAGAATGATACGGCTCTCTGTTCTCTTAAAGATTTACACTGTTTAATTACATCCAATTATCTACTCGGTGGTTCTCAACTGCAATCCTTTAATACAGTTCCTCATGTATTACAGGTCCTCATGTTGTGGTGACTCCCAACCATAAAATTATTTTTGTTGCTACTTCCCAACTGTAATTTTGCTACTGTTATAAATCGAGCGACCCCTGTAAAAGGGTCATTCGACCCCAAAAGGGATTGCAACCCACCGGTTGAGAACTGCTGACCTACATTGTAGTATACCACTTTCGCTGATCCAGACTATTTCTTCACCCATATGCATTGCTCATCCAAGACTCCTGACCTATATATGAATTATACAGTCTACACTCTAGGAGTTACTAATCTTTCACACGAAACTTTACTTCTATGCTACATAGTATGCTATCATATGAATATATAGGTATCTTTAAAGTACACCTGGAAAAAAATCAAGACCTCAAAAAAAACCCCAAGTAAAAGAAATGAAAAAGAAGTAGCTGCTAAAACAAAATCACTAGCATCATGAAATTTCAGAAAGTTGAATAAAATGTCAAATTGTTTAAATAGAGGAAAAAGAATACATTCCAATGAACAACAATTAAACTGACAATAGAGCTCTCGACAGGACAATGGAAGGTGAAAGTTAATGGGATGGTGTCTTCAAATGCTGAAGAAAGATAACTACCAACCTAAGTTTTTTTATCCAGAGGAAATAATCTTCAGGAATAAATTTAATTAAAACATTATTAGGGAATAATAATGCTTTCTATAGGGTTCACTTCTGCAGTCTCAGTTCTGTCCAATCGGTCTATAATTCTACCACTATTTTGACTACTCTGGCTGTAGGTTTTACTTTCTTGCAGTAGTTAGTTATAACTAAATAAATGCATGTCCTATGAAGTCATCGATAAGGGTTGTCATAGCATAGTGAGTTATGAATTGAGCTGCTAACCAGAAGGGCAGCCGTCTGAACCCACCAGCGACTCCATGGGAGAATGAGGCTCTCTGTTCTCCGAAAGATTTACACTCTTGGAAACCCAAAGGACCCTGTTCCGTCCTGCAGGGTCATTTTTAGCTAAATTCATCTTGATGGCAGTGGGTTTGGTAAAGCCACGCACCTTGTGGCAGCACTGAGAAATTTAGCAAGTTTGGTGCTGAGAATGGAGTGCTGCCTTAACACATACCCCAAAAATGTGGGGAAAGTTTTGGAAGACCTTAAGCGGTAAGGACTTAGAGGTAGGAGAACTAGATCGCAAACTCCAAGTCGCCCTAAAGAGACAGTTTTGACAGAGCGTCCTGGGACAGAAAGGAAGGGGCTGTCTTCAGTGAACAAGGGTTTTAAAAGGAAGGCGGTTTATGGCAGTGGCAGTGGAAATGGGGATGGGCCGCTGCGGGTTGCTTGTAGTTTAGGACTTGGCGATGCAGGCAAAACGTGGCCTTGGCCTCGGCGTGCAAAAGCCCGGAGTTTGCGGAGCTGGCTTGGCTGGCAAACCCTGGGGGGGGGGGCATGTTTCCCTTTCACAGTGCACCCCGCCACATACAGCACTTCAGCTGGAGTTGAAGGACGCCCCCAGAGCACCCTTTCAAAAGGCTACTAGCTCAGAGAGAAACTGGGACCCAAGGAAGCAGAGCTTTAGTTCTAACAGCAAAAGCAAGCTGGGGTGGGGGCGGGGAGGCGGGCAAAGGGTGGGGGTGGAGGGGGAGAAGCGGGGGTTCTCCTGTGCGGATATAAAGCACACCTTAACTGCCAGGTCTCCTTCGACTGCGGTGCTAATTTACCTCACCGACAACCTGAATTGAATAAGCCGGTAGAATTAGGCGTTAAAATCTTTGTAGCTTCCAAAAAAGCTACCTCGCTTGCGGTCTAGAAGGTGCTGACTCCGGTGCCTCCAGCCGCCCATGCGTTTGAGACTTCACTCTAGCTGCTTGTTTCCAACTGCTGCGTGCAGGTACTAGATGCACCTGCGCGTTGGGTCCTGGGGCACGAATTTCCGAGGCTCCCCTAAACCTTGACCTAGAAGTAGCCGGCCTTTCTGTGAAGAATGTGCCACAGGAGCTAAAAAAGCCTTCAACAACCCTCCCTCCCCCCAACTCTGCTGTTGGATGGATGCCAACTTGAAAGTGGCTCTGTAAGGCGGTCGGTCGCCTCATACCACGAAGGTTTTCTTCCGTTATAGGTGATCCACAGTCAAGCAAGGTCGCCCTTGGCTCTCCATGGCCGTGCAGAGCTTGTGCATGGCCCATGGCCCCCACTCAACCCTGCCGACCTGCCGAATGCCTTCCCAGTTAGTAGTGAAGGAAATAAGTGCCCCAAGACTCTTGATCAGGAAAAGGGACCTTTGAAATATTGTCCGCGGAGACCCAAGCTCCCCAAGCAAAAGCACAAAAGTGGGTGGGAGGGAAGTGCTGTGTTGCTTGGAGAAACCAGCTGGCTTAAAGACAGGTGTCTCCTGGGGCAGGGATTTATTTATTTTTATTATTTTTGTAGATATCAAAGTTTATTAGTGGCTACTAGGGTCAGTATACAGAAAGTGGGGGTGGAGGGTAGCCGGGATGGGAAAACAACATGGATCATGGAATGGTACTCTTGCAAACATATTCTTTTAATTGCTGTCAATAAGGCTGAAACCTGTAAATCATGGAACGGGCAAAAGTTGTGTGATAGACACACAAGGGGGCTTCAAAAAGTTTGTGGGAGACTTCCATTATTTTAAAATTTTATTTGCAGTCATCCCTGGGGCAAGTGCTTGCTCATTTGTTTGCTGGCTTGCTCTCCACCTGCGTGGCCAGGTGCAGTGCATTCCTGAAACCCTGGAGGGCTCAGAGGTACTTAGTAAGGTTGGCGAGGGTGGATTCTGCTTTGTTCTCAATGGTCTCCAGGTCACAGTCAAGCTTCTTGGTCATCGTGGGAGAGCTTAAGTCAGGTTGGCCCTTGCTTGGGCAGAAGACACCTCTGGGAGCGCCGGCTACGAAGTGTTCAGGCTGCGGGTTCTTCTCTGGCACCGGGCTCTCCATGCACAAGAAGTGGGCGGGGCAGGGACTTATTAAGAGCAGGTACTTACACACCGGAAAGCGGCTCCCAATCAAGGGAGGTGAAATGACTGGCAGAGCTGATGACAACATACGGCACATAGGTCTGGCTCTTAAATTGCTGGAAAACGGACCACGCAAACGGGATCTCAAATTGAACGCGTTTTGGGGTTCTGGGCAACCTCTATTTAAAAAAAGAGAGAGAGGGGCTGTTTTTAGAATTATGAACATGAGGGTTAATTATGACGAGTGCTCAGAATGAAGACAGAGAAATTGTAGGGATATCTTCTATCATCATGTACACAATGCTGCTAGAGTTGCTGAAAGTAAATGTGTTTAGTGGCATTTTTAAAGGAAATTATGCACGTCATTGAACACTAGGGAAGATGATAATGTAAAGAAGTGGCATCGATTTGTAAAATTGTAAACTAGGTGGAGATTTACATTTCATATAATCAGTTTTGAATTTAACAGTGTAAATCACCAATCACCCCCACCTATCGTTTGCTCCTCCTACTCCATGATTTCTCTTCTCTCCCTTGTATACCACCATCTTGAACTTCACCCAAGTTTACACTCATCAATCTTTTACTCTATTGCTCTACCTTTCCTCTCTTACTCTCCACCCCTCAACAAACTACAAAACCTGTTTCTTTGGGTGCAGAAATCCTTATCTTTCCCCCTTTTGTAATGGTGATCTCATGTAATATTTGCCCTTCTGTAATTGGCTAACTTCACTCAGCATATGTTCTCTAGGTAAATTCATGCAACAAAGGGATCCGTGGTTTTATCATTTTTTACGGATGCGTAGTTTTCCATTGTGTGTAGTCCCAAAGTTCCTTTATCCATTTTCTACTGATGGGCAGTTAGGTTGTTTCTACCTTCTTTCTATTACGAACAGTGATGTGATGATCACAGGTGTAACACAGTGTTGTGACTCTTGCTTCTTCAGGTTATATGCCCAGCAGTGAGATTGCTGGATTTTATGAAATTTCTATCCTGTTGTTTAAGGTAGTGCCATATTGCTTTCCACAGTGATTGTACATATTTACAGTCCCACTAGCAGTATATGAGGGTTTCAATCACTTCATAGCCTCTCCAAATTTTGTTATTTTCCATTTTTCTGAATTCAGTGGTCACGGTTGGTGTAAGGCTGTAGCTCATGATTGTTTTTATGTACATCTCCCAGACGACTAGTGATCATGAGAATTACTTCATATGTGTGTTGGCCACTCGATGTCTTTTTTGATGAACTGTGTTCAAGTCCTTTGCCCACTTCTTAATGGGGCTACTGGTATTTTTCTTATTTAGGTGTTGCAATGTTCTATAGATTTCAGAGATTAGTTCCTTGTCTCTTGTGTAGTTATCAAATATGTCTACTACTCTGTGGGTTCTCTTTTTTTACTCTCTTGATGCATTTTTTTTGTGATGCATATAAGGGTCTTATTTTTATTAGGTCGCCGTCATCTATTTTTCCATCTACTGTGTATGTTTACTTCTTATTTTGATAGTGTGTCTATGTCCTGCAATAGGGACCTTAAGGGAGTCCCCATTTTCTCACTGATGATCTTTTTGCTCTGGGATTTACATTTGGGTCTTAGATCCATATTGAGTTCATTTTCATACATGGAGTGAGCAATGGATCCTGTTGCTTTCTTCTGCAGATAGAAACCCAATTTTACCAGCACCATTTGTAGAGGAGACTATTCCTATTCCTTTAAAAAAATGTTGGCCCTTTGTTGAAGATTAGTAGTCTATAGATGGATAGATTTATTTCTGGGCCCCTGTTCTGTTCCATTGGTCTGAGGAGCTATCATTGTACTAGTGCTGGGCTGCTGTAGTTTTTGAGGTCAGAAAGTTAAAAGCTTCCTTCTTTGTTCTTCTTAAGAAGATTTTTGCTTGTCCTGGGTCTCTTATAAAGTAAGTAATAAGTTTTTCCATTTTGTTAAAGAATGAAATTGGGATCTGGATTGGAATTGTATTGTGCTCATAGATTGCTTGGGGTGGTATTGACATTTTCACACTGTTAAGCACCCCTATCCATGAGCATGGAATATGTTTCCATTTATACACATCTTTTGGTTTCTTGTGGCAGTGTTCTGTAGTTTTCTTTGTGCAAGCCTTTGTTTCTCTGGTTAGTTTTATTCCTAAATATTTCAAATTTTTGTATGACTATTGTAAATGGTTTTGTTTTCTTAGTTTCTTTTCAGAGTTGCCTTGGTTATTATACAGGAGTCCACTTGATTTTTGAATGATAACCTTGCATCCAGCCACATTCTAATCTTTTGATTGCTTCTACCAATTTTTTATTGAGTGTTGGGATTTTATATATATAAAACGATGCCATCTGAAAATAGTGAGAGTTTCACTCACTGGGGTTGAGTTGATTCTAGTTAATGGCAACCGTAGGTGCTACCAAGTAAAACTACTTCATAGGGTTATCTTGCTTGTAATATTTAGAGAGGCATTTTTGTAAGCCTTTCTTCCTCTGAGTCACTGAATGAGTTCGCACTGCTACCAACCTTTATGTTAGTAGCTGAATGGTCACAAACCAGTTGCATCACCTGAGAACTTTAATCTGTCAGCAAAGGGGACCAAACCCAAGTACTCCCTCTGGCACCATTCCCTGCAGTATTCAGTTACTACATGGTACAGGTAGATTACATTCACATTGCTGCAGCTACTGTACCATAGAACCTGGCGTTTGATGACAGTTAAACCTTCAGTATCCCTCACGCATAGATTGGGAAACATCCACTTGGGGAGCTAAGTTCCTCATGATGCCATACTTATCAATATGGTAAAGTCATCAATAGACTAAAATGTTTTCCTGTTCAGAAATCTAGAAATAAAGGGGGAAATCGAGATCGCTAGGGAACATGAATACAGAAGGGGAGGGGAAAGTCCCCTTGCTGCATGATTAGTCACCTTAGCACTGTCTAGGGATTTACTTTCACTCACCTACCTATTAAAAGTTCATCAGATGCATGTTATATTCAAGGCACTCTACTAGGCGGTAGGCTACAGTGGTCCAATCATTGTCCGATAGTAGATCCTGACCTGGCTCTCATAGAGCTTAGAGTATATATTAGCTAATTTTGTTTTATGCCTAGTGCTTTCACTTAGGCAAATGTGGTCTTCTCTAACAGATGGTGAGTTCTCTAACGAGGAAAGATCACCATAGGAGTTCATTTGCACCGTTTGCCACCTTCATCCCCATGAGCTAGCACTCTGCTAAGTGCATCCGAGGTGTTGGGAAATTAAAATGTAATGCTCACACAGTGGCAGCCACTATGCTCATTGCTTTAAGTATGTTTTCTTGCTTTAAAAATTTTATCATTTAATATTTACAATCATCCAAGGTGAAAGGCATTGTCTCCTTTATTCAGAAACTCAGGCTCAGAGAATTGGAGGTGAGGTTCAAAGTCCAGGCAAACTCTGGAGACCATCTCGACACCAACATGTAGGTTCTGGATGAATTAAATCCATTGACGTGGAGTCCTACGAACATTGCGTTTGGGTAGGGAAGAAGGCAGAGTAGAAAGTTATGTCTCTGCTCTTCCAGGTGCAGGAAGACTGTTACGGCAGAGCTAGGGTGCTGGAGCTGCTTGTAAGAACAATGGGAAAAAAGTTTGGGGATTTGGAAAAAGATTGTTTAAGCACTTCAACCTGTACAAATGTTCAGAGGAAGCAAGAAAATAATAGCACTTCAGAAGAGGTAAATGAAGTCAAGGAGAGAAGACCCCGTGAGATGAGCTCCCTAGCCATGTCTAGAGTTCCATAGGAAGCCAGAACAATAGGGAGGCGGCTTGGGTTTCCTGAGCTGCACAGAGGGTGGGAGATGGCTGGAGGAGATAGTGGGTCAAAGGAAGGTGCTCTGGCTCAGTCGAGCAGCCCTGTTCCAGGAACGCTTTGTGATTTCACTCTGGGGCTGGGGGAACAGGCCGTCTTCTTTTTGGCACCTTGATGGGAGGAAGTGTCTTTTACTAATCACCAATGGGCAGCAGGGGAGAGGAGAGAAGCTCAGTCAGGTGGGAGAGGGAACAAGGAGAACTAGACAAGGCAGCCATAGAACGCTGGACAGGATTCTATGATGGCTGTGGAGAGCAGGATGGTGGCCTCTTTGGTACCTTTAGAAGATATGAGCAAATTCCAAAGACTTAAACAGGTGCCAAAAAGATATAAAATTGAAGGTTAGAAAGAGAATACAAACTTATCCTCAAGGCTCTAGACATTTCCCGAGGATGTATGCTCCCACTGTAAAACGTGGGACTCTTGTAACGCTTCCCTTCCCCTCCATATGCCAGAAAAGACCCTTCCCAAGCAGGAGTCTGGAAGGCACATCCCAACACTCTTCTGAGGACACCCTCTATAGGCAGCCATGAAGATACCCAAGTACCATACTTTCTAAATTTATGTAAAAATAAACATCGTAGTCTCACAGATATCATGGGGCCATAGGTGATCGACAACATATTTTCTTTTCCTTTGGTATAACAATTTCAAGATGTTTCTTATTCTCAAGATTTGCTTGTGGTGCATCGTTTAATCTCATATCCTGTCTCCTGCCATTCAGGGCCAACATTCAGGATTGCTGAGGTGTTTTTTGAAGTCCTGCATCTTGGCACTCTTATTATTCAGATGTCCTCTTTTCTCCTGGGTTTCCCTCAGGAGGACTAGCAGCCACAAATCTCCTTCACTCACTTAGGAGGATTCTTTGCAAGCAACACAGTCAGAATACAGCCTACAGACAAAAAAGACCAAACTTATTGGGTACATCCTTGATGCCAGCTCACAAGAACTGTACTAATAAAGCCACTTATAAGTGAGTCAAATCTGACTCATAGCAAACCCATGTTTGTTAAAGAACAACTGGGCTTGATACAGTGTTCAGTGTCTGGTTTAGGAGAAGTTGGTTGCCAGGCGTATCTTCTGAGGCATCTCTGGAGGAACATTTACCTACAAACTTCAACCTTATAAAGACATTGGTACTCTCAGTGGGTACCCAAGTGCTTAAATGTTACACCACCCAGGAACTCCAAGAGCTATACAGAACAATATCAACAATAAGGAAGCTGCTAATAACAATAATAATGGGAGACCTGACATTCATCTTGTTAATTATTGTGATGTGTTCATTTGCCCTTTCTGCCCTGCTAATTCTCTCATCTCATGCCTCTAAATCCCCTCTATAGACTCTGGTGCACAGATCTGTGTCTTCTTTCGTAAGACCTTTAAAAGAAGTTGGGTGCTCTCGAGAAGTAAAATCAGTGGCACTTGTATGTGCTGTATATAGAAAGAGGGTTATGGGTTACACAGTTATAGAAATAGTTAAATCCAGTCCAATTCCAGCCAGGCTTCTCCTGATTCATGGAAGCTGATGAGCTGGAAGCAGAATGATGAAGGAGGGACAATAGGAGGCACAGACTGGGGTGGATGTAGAGGTTTGAAGCCAGTCAGCCAAATGAATCCACCATTGACAGTCCACTACTTTTGGGATTGGCTGGCGACACAACAGGAGATTGAGGAACCATACACAAGATCCAGCTCCAACAAACGGGGAAGGCTAACCAGGATTGGAATCTGACTGGTCTCTCTTTTATAAAAAGACTTATGACACCAAGGAGATATCCTAAGTCTTTGATTTAGTTGGTAGCTTGGGCTTGCCTCTACCCTTATCCAAGAGTGTCTATTGACATAATCCCTAACCATCACAGGCCACCCTTTTTGTTTTTATTTTTTATTAAGATATAATTTTATTGGGGGCTCTTAAGCTCTTATCACTAACCATACATTCATGCATTGTGCTAAGGGCATTTGTACATAAGTTGCCATCATCATTTTCAAAGCTTTTTCTTTCTACTTGAACCCTTGATATCAGCTCCTCATTTCCCCTCTTCCTCTCCCACTTCCTCCCTCATGAATCCTTCATAAGTTATAGATTTTTATTTTTATATCTTACATCATCCTCTGTCACCCACTCTTCTGTGGCTTGTCCCCGTGGGAGGGGGTTATATGTTTATCCTTGTGATCAATTCCCCTTTCTCCCCCACCTTCCCCTTTTCCACCTGGTATCTCTATTCTCATTGTTAGTCCTGAGGGGGTTATCTATTGATATCCTGTGTTTCGGGCTCTTATCTGTAGCAGTGTACATGTTCTAGTATAGTCCGATTTGTAAGGTAGAATTAAGGTCAAAATAGTGGTTGGGGAGGAAGCATTAAAGAACTAGAGGAAAGTTGCATGTTTCACTGGTGCTATACTGCACCCTGACTAGCTCATCTCTTCCTTGTGACCCTTCTGTAAGAAGAAGCCCAATTGTCTACAGATGGACTTTGAGTCTCCACTCCACACCCTACCTCACCCCCATTCACATTGGTATGATTTTGTTCTGGATCTTAGATGCCTGATACCTGATCCCATCAACACCTCATGATCACACAGGCTGGTGTGCTTCTTCCATGTGGGCTTTGTTGCTTCTCAGCTAGATGACCACTCATTTATCTTCAAGCCTTCAAGACCACAGATGTTATATCTTTTGATAACCGGGCACCATCATCACCTTTGCTTATGCACCCATTTTGTCTTTAATGATCATTTCAGGGAAGGAGCATCACAGAATGCCAGATTATTAGAACAAAGTGTTCTTGTGTTGAGGGAGTACTTGAATAGAGGCCAAATGTCCATCCGCTACCTTAATTCTTAACATATAGATTTAAGTACATAGATCTATTTCCCTATCATCATATATAAATATATTTACATATGTGCATGCCCATATTTAGACCTCTATAAATGTCCTTTGCCTCCTAATTGTTTCTTCTATTTCCTTTTACTTTCCTCTTGTGCCACTATTATGTTCGCCCTTCATTCGAGACCATCCTTTTTCTTTTTAAAAAAAAATCATTTTATTGGGGGCTCAAGAGACCACCCTTTTCAAGTTGACACCTGTCCATTTCTCTTTAACCATACAGAATCACCAAAGGAAATTATAAAATCACACTTGTACCTAACATGACACACCTAACATGCATTCACCTGAAACACACTAACCTCATTTTCATCATATATTTTGTAAGTGCGCAAAGCACAAATATTTTGGTGCATATGTACAAATAGGAATTATTCATAACAATTACAGTCCACATTCCTACAGCTGGTCACACGGCCATACCTGGAATTTAGAACTGCTTTCTTCCACTCTCCATCATATATTGCCTCTACCCTCACTGAGTGCCTCAGCTGAATGTAGTTCTTTGTCTGGTGGGGGAACAAACATTAATTCCTGAAGAGTTTGGACTATTGATAGTCATGTCAGATTTGGGGTGCTGTACTTCACCATTGACTTTAATCATAGGATATGAATAGACAACCAAAGGAATCTCATGGACACCAGACATATTCTTCTTTACCACAATTATGCAATATGAATTCAATTTACCCCTGGAAATCAGAATCAATCACACCATTCAACACAATAGTACCCTTATTTGCCTGTCGACCCAGAGCATGAGCTTCCAGTTCAATGGAATCAATGTTGTGTCTCCAGGTTGGTGTATCCCCACTCTGGAACTAAGACCTCCATACCCAAAGAGCAGAGGGTCACAGGATGGGAAGTAAAAATGTAGTTAGGGTGTCTTAGGCATAATAATGAGTGGTTCCACTTCCATTTCCGTCCCTTGGTTCCTGGATCAGTAAATCTGGCTACTCAAGTAAGAGCACCATATATTGGACATGGTTTAAAGCATATACAGCTTCCTGGAGAAGATTGACCCAACCTTGCAAGGTGTTACCACAAAGATGGTTCCATAATTATGCTTTCAGAGGTCTAGTCCATTTTCTGTCAAGCCAACTACTTCAGGATGATGGGGAACATGGTTAGACCAATTGGTACCATGAGCATGGGTCCTTTGCCACACTTCATTTGCTGTGAAGTGAGTCTCTTGATATGAGATGATGCTGTCTGGGATACCATGTCAGTGGCTGAGATGTTCTGTAAGTTTGCAAATGGTAGTTTGGGCAGGAGCATTGCATGCAGGGAAATCAAATCTGTTTCCTCAGTAATTGTAGTCTAATAAGAATAAAATGCTGCCCTTTCCATGAAGGAAGTGATCCTATATCAACCTGCCACCAGGTTTCTGGTTGATCCCCCTATCCACTCCATCCCACCACCAGATGAATGATCCCATCTCTTAGACTCAGTCTTAGTCTCTGTTGCTGGAAGATTGGGCACTCGGCAATGGCAGTAGCCAAGTCAGCCATGGTGAGTGCAAGTCTGTGTTGCTGAGCCCATGCATAGCCTCTATCCCCGGCACCATAGCCACTTTGTTCATGTGCACATTGTATAAGGACAGGAGTGGCCGGGGAAAGAGAATGACTGGTTTTACAGAATGTGTCATCTTATCCACTTGATTGTTAAAATCCTTCTCGGCATAAGTAACCCTTTAGTGAGTGGTATACAAATATCTTTATTTTGTGACCTATTGAGCAAGTTCTATCTACATAGCTCTTCTCCATGCCTCCATGTCACTGATTTTCCAATCATATGCCTTTCAAGTCTCTGAACATTACTCAAGCCATTGGCCACAGACAATGAATGAGTATTCTGTCACACATTTGTCCATTACTCCTTTCAAACAAACTGAAAACCCAGATGTACCACTGAAAGCTCTGTGCATTGGGAGGATTTCCCTTCACTGCTGTCCTTCATGGAAGTTCCAGAAAGAGGTGGTATTGCCACTGCTGTCCATTTTTGAGTGGTACCTGCAAATCGTGCAGAACCATCAATAAATCAAGCACCAGTTTTCTGTCCTCAGTCAACTGATCATAAGGAAATCCCCATGAGGCCATAGGTGCAGGCTGGGAGTAAGGCAGTCCTGTGACAGAAGGACACAACCAAATGTTATGTTATGTTGCCTCCAAAATACAAGAAGACCCGCCAGGAATTGTGTTTAATTTTTAGTTGTTGGAGGGGCCATGTGCAATAACTTATTTTCCCCTTTAATAGGGATATCTCAACATGCCCCACACCACTAGACCCCTATAAATTTCACTGAGGTATAAGACACCTAAATTTTTATCAGATTAATTCCCCACCCTCTAGCAGGCAGATGTTATACCAATAAGTCTAAAGTCATTGATACTTCTTCCCTATTAGGTTCAATCAGCATCATGTCACCAAATGGACCACTGTAACATTCTGTGGACCCTGCAGACTAAATTGTGACACAGTCTAGGAAAGTTCACATAATGCTGACAAATGTAAAAGTGTATTGTTGTTCTTGCCAGCTGATGGCAAACTTCTTCGTGTGGTCCTTTGAGTTAAGAAAAAGGCATTGGCCATATCAATGGCTGCATAGCATGTACCAGAAGTATCAGTTTGCTCAAGCAATAACTCCATATCTGGAGCAGCAGCTGCAATTACAGTAGCTGCCTGGTTAAGTTTACAATACTCCACTGTCCTTCATCAATAGCCATCTGATTTCTGCACAGACCAAAGAATGAGCTAAATGGCAATGTGGTGGGACTCACCACCCCTGCAGCCTTCAAGTCCTTGAGAGTTGCATGGGTCTCTGCATCCCTGAAGGAATGCTGTATTGATTTTGGTTTACTATTTTCCTACAGAGATGTAGTTCTAGAAGCAATTCTAATAGTTTCCATTCGTTTTTTTTCTACTGTAATAGTCCATATTCCACATTGCAGGGATACAATATGGGGGTTCTTCCCGTTTCTTAGTATGTCTATTCACTACAGGAAGGCTTTGGGAACCCATAGCACTCACTGTGAGATGGACCTGAGCTAGAACTTTATTAATAACTTGACTTTTATACACTCCCACTCTGAATGGGTGTTCAAAACATTTGGTGTCTCTTGGGATTGATGTCAATTTAGAGCCAGTGTCCAATAATCACCCAAAAGTCGGATTATTTCTTTTTTCCCAATGAACAGTCGCTTTTATGAAAGTCTTCACAGTCACATTTTAGGGAAGACTAGGAGAAAGATGAACAGTGGAAGCCCTGCTGGTGTAGGGGTCCTGCCTTAAAGGAGCCTGGCCTCTCTTTCATTCAGGGGGCTGTGGGTCTGTACACTGACTCAAGTCTGGGAATTTATTGAGATGACTCTGCGTTCTGATGAAATGAGTTCGATTGTCAGTCACTTGGGCTAGAGCTTTTCTGCTTTATAGGTCAAGTAAATATTCGATAGGTTTCCCATCTTTTTTACTCTCAGGGACACTCTGCGTAAGTCTCCAATGCCATATGTTCATACCAGTCAGGCTATTCTGATCACGATTTTTCTCTGCTGCCCACTTTGTTTTGGTCAGTTGACTGCTGGAACTTGGCCCCTATCCTCACAGGGCACAATCAGCCCTATTGCAGGCAAGTGCATTAATTTGCTTAGGCAGATCCCATCATTGAACCTGGTTGACATCGAATAACAATCATTGACTGTCTTCAGAAGCGCTGGGACTTTCTTCACGAATTTGTTTCTTGCTGTTTGGGTAGAAGGTATGTCCTCAAAACAATCTTTTTGTGGATCTATGGGTTTATCCTGATGAATCCACGCTAACATGATGCCAATTTTCCTAAACCTTTGGATGCCTTCTTCTATAGTCTATCAAGGCAGGTCTGGTTTTTTAACTTGACTTAGTGTAGGCCATCTTGAAACCTATACTTTAACCAACTAATGAAATAAGTTATTTGATCCTCTCCTAAGCTCTCGAACCCAAATACTGAATAAAGAATCTGTACTTAGCAGGCCCATATCAATAAACTCAGACCAATCCAACTTATGTGCCTTGGTGGCGGTGGTTACAAGTTTGGCCGCTAACTGTGAGGTCATGAATTTGAAATCACCAGGGGTTCCACTGCAAAAAGATGAAGTTTACTACTCCCATAAAGAGTTAAAGTCTCAAACCCTCCCCCATAGGGTTTCCATGAGTCAGAATTGATTTGATGGCAGTGAACTGAGTTTAATCCAATTTATGTACCTTTCACCACTATCCCATACTGTGTTAGTCTGTGTTGACTAGAGAAGTGAATTCATAGACACTCATAAGTCTATAAGAAAAAACTTTATATATAAGAGCAATTGAATAGTGAGAAAACATCCCAGTCCAGTCCAGATCAAGTCCATAAGTCTGATATTAGCCCATATGTCCAACACCAATCTACTCATGAAATACATGCAATGGCATCTAATGCAGGAAGATCACTGGCCAGTGGATGGAAAGTCTTGTGGATCCAATGGCAGTGTAAGCATCTCAGTGCTCCATGTGGTTCCTCCAGCTCCCGGGCTCTGGCTGCATCAGCGTAGCTCCATCAGACTCATCATCAGTAATGGCTCCTAGGGAATGAGCATGGGTCCCACCTCCACCTGCAACCTGAGAGACAGGCTAGACTCCACTCCTTCACTCTTAAGTCTCAAACTGACAACAGAGTATGTAACTGTCACACATACCAGGAATCATTCCCACACATATTCTCCAGATTTCTGTCTATAAATATTAGAAAGCTCTAGCAGTTATTTGGGAATTTAGCACACTTCTTCCTGGGTTGCCATCTGGACTTCTTTGGGAATTTACTGTAACTTAAGTCTAGTTATAGGTCTGGAGGCAATAATGGGTTGAGAGGGTGTTTCCTGGGAACCTGAGATATTATTTTTAAGGCATCTGCCTCAGGCTGTATCTCCAGATACAGACCCAGGTGCCATGTCAGCAAGCATACTTGATTTAATGCCCCAAATGTGAATAGGTGGAGGGTAATAGTTTTACTGAGAGCGGATTGATCTCTTCAGATGGAAGAGTTAGTACTGGTGCCTGGAGTGGCTCGGTGTCTCCATCTCAAGTTTCAGTGTTCTCTTTCTTTCCAATTAGGGCTTTCGTTTTAATATCAGACACCTTTTAAGACTGAGAATTAAACTGGCATTGCATTAAACTGCATCAAATGCAGGATGATCGCAGGCCATTGGGTAGTAAGTCTTGTAGACCCAGTGGCAGTGTAAGCATCTCAGCACTGGCAGGTGTCTCCACGTGGCTTCTCTAGGTCCAGTGTTCTGGCTGCATCAGGGTATGTCCATGTGGCTCCTCCTCAGGGATGTCTTGCAGGGAGTCAGCCTTGTCAGTACAGAGTCTCCAAGGAAGTGAGATGACAGAGAGAATGTGTCTCCCACCTCCAAGGAGGAATATACTAGAGTTCCCAGAACCCTCAGGTGAAGGCCATGCCCACACAGAGGCCTCATTGGCTATGATTGAATTGACAGCCTAAACTCCACCCCTTCACTCTTAATCCTCTCAAGTTCCAAAGTGACACCAGATTATGTAACTACCACATGTGGAAAGAAACAGATGGCTACTTCTTTCCCAAGGTCATCGAATTGGTTTACTTTGGAACTTTAGTTTAGATCTCTTCCTTTGAAAGTGCCCAATGACTCTCTGACATTTATTATTTTAATGCGCTCCTTTCTTATGATATGTAATAAATAGCCTTGTAGGCATGATTCTTCCCTTGTGAATGCATTTTACTAAAAGTTTTGCCCTATCACCAACCCCATTTTTCATTTAAATAGTCTAATCAGTATAAGTCAATAATTCATGTGTTTTTTTCCTGAAAAAAACTGGCCTATACTTGAACAATTTCCTATTATCATCAGTGTTTTCAATTGTATATTATTGGCTAAATTATGACATTATCCTAATTACCTTATGATCCAGGGAGATGATTTATAATGTTTTCTGTCATATTGTGATAATGATGTCTCCAAAGTGAATCAGAAACGTATCTAAACCATAGCTATATGAATGAATCTGGGGCTCACACTAATTCCAGCCCCAAACTAAAAGCCATCAGTTCTTGTATCATGGCCCTACTTGATGCTCCCCTCATGAAGAGATCATTGAAGTGCTATAGCAAAATGTGAGTTAGGAAAGCAGATGATGCCCAGCTATCACAAAGAATCGTGTTTGGAGCCTTAAAGGCTTCTCTTAAAACAACTGTGGCATCAACCAAGCCCACAAGGACAAAGCATAGCAGCCTGTGTGACCCAAGGATTGCATATAATAAAATCAAAATCCAAGCGAGGGGACCATCTCAAAGCTTAAATTCTGACCATCCAGGTTGCAGAGGGCTATGCGTGATAGTGGAAGCACACCATTCACCCACAGGGTCCCCACATGGATTAGGCAAATCCCCTCTGACCCTAGACCATAGATGTGACTAGCCTCGCTATAAGATAGACAGCGCTACAAAGTCTATTATGGCAGATATAGTTAGGATAAAATGTAATTGTCTATCATTTAATCACCCTTTAGACTCATTTAAAAGTAGTTTCAGGATTTTTTTATTAAATTATTTTATTGGGGGCTCATACAATTCTTGTCATAATCCATACATACATCCATTGTGTCAAGCACATTTGTACATATGTTGTCATTATCATTCTCAAAACTTCTGCTTTCTACTTGAGCCCTTGGTATCAGTTCCTCATTTTTCCCCTCCCTTCCCGCTCCCCACTCCCCACTGAACTTAGTTTCAGTTTTCAATAATTTATTTCTTTTTGACTAAAGTTTTTCTCTGATTTGTTTTGTCATTGTTGTTAGGATTTGTTTGTTTGCTTCCAGTGTGTGGACTTTTGTGGAGGTTTTTTCATCTATGGAATCCATGCTAAGCCTATGTTTAGAGGTTGTGGTAGTTACATAATCTGTTGTCCATTTGAGGCCTAAGAGTGAAGGAATGTAGTTAACCTGCCAATCGAATCAAAGCTTGATGATCTCATTTGGAGGCACTAAGGTGATAAAAATAGCTTGTTGGAAGTAGGATACATGTGCAGTGTCTTAAGACATTCTTGTTGAAAAGCCACATGGAGACAGGCTGATGACAGCCAGAGCCTCAGAGCTGGAGAATCCACGTGGAGACCTCTGCCAGCACTGAGATGCTTACACCGCCACTGGATCCACAGGACATATGGGCTAATATCAGACTTATGGACTTGATCTGGATTGGGGTAGGAATTACTCTTTTATAAAGCTATTTCTTATATATGTATGAGTGTCTATGATTTTTTTCCCTCTGCTCTATCCAGACTAACACATTATGGTACCAGGAGTAGGGCACTAGAGAAACAAATCATGAATATGGAAAGTGGATGTTTGTTTGACCTCTCCCTCATGATAGTGTTTCTTCTTTGGCTAGCCAGAAGTCAGATATGCCATGTGGTTTGCTGGGTTGTTTTATGGAGAGAATATGTGAAATTATAGTTTTGATTATATTGTTTGGTTGTTGCCTTTGTTTATTCCTGTTTGAGATGATGAAAATGAATGTTAATGTATATTTTGAGCTCAGGGGTAGAAATCACCGCTTGAATTTGTCAGAAACTATGCTGCTTAGGGAAAATGACTGATAGGCGGTCAAAATGGCTCACAGCAAGGCAGGATCTGGCTTGATGCTGCCAAGAGGCCTAACCCCTCTTTTGTATCAATGGAATCATTTAGATATAGATTAAGATAGACTAGATAAGGATTGAACTTGACTGTTTTAAGAGTTGAGATTAATATATGATTCTATTTTGTTTATACTGATCTCTTCTGCTTATTATTAATTGAAATGATTATTGGAAGTATGAAACTAAAGAGCTTGTAAGTTCACTTGCCTTGAACCATTAAAATTTGATCTTTAAATGGGTTTGGACACTCCTGCAAAGAAGGCTCTGAAAAGTAAGCCCCACCCAGTGCTTTGGAATACTCAAGATATTTGCATTTCAAGAGGTCTGCCTAGGGGATTATTAACAGATTGAAGGATAAGAAGTCTTTGGATTTTGGAATTTTGAACTCGTGGTTTGTGCCAGTAGCTGGAAAAAATCTGGAACCATGAAGAAAACTCCTCTCTAGGTCAGATCATTAGAGGAAACCCATGGCAGCCTGAAATACTTGCTAGCAAGACCATCTGGATCCACTTGTTGAGTGGAAATGGAAGAAAAGCAGCAATAGAGAGATGTGTTGAATCTGGCCACTGACACCTGTGGACCCGGTTTACAAGGAACTAGTGAAGAAGACAAGAGAAGATTGACTGGTCTGAAGTTCATGACCTAGCACAAGCACAAGGGGGCTAGACTTGTTGAGAATTTGTGACAAGCCCATAGCCTAAAGGCAAGGCGGCCAATGGGTACCCTGGGGAGGCTAGGTGAGGCAGCCCACATTGGGTTGATCAGAGCCCCACCAGATGAACAGAGTTTTGAGCCTGTGAACTGGTGCATATTGATGCAGACTTTATGGATGGTCTATCCTGATTTGACTTTGCTTATGTATGCAAATTTCAGAAGGGTCCAACTGGGATGAAGATTCTTCATGTCAAAAAATATGATTGTCTTCTCAGAGCACCGTGTTAATATAAGTGGGAATTATAGAAATTGGATACCCAAAATGGGGTGGATAAAGGTATGAAGTGGTTGGCTTACAAACTTTCATAGGTGGAGGAATATATTCAGAGGATTAGGGGATTAAGGTGTAGGTGTTACTTAACTGTTAGGCATAGGATATCAGTGTATTGTTCACTTATTGAATATTACATTTAAATGAGGCTTTGGCACATACTAAATTGTATACAGTTTGGTTTTATCCTGTTTGGTACAGATATGATTTTATTATTGTTTGCTTGGAAATTGTATATGACTAAAGAGTTGTGTGAAAGTGCCAAGTTGACAAGGGGTGGTCTGTGGTAGTTACATAATCTGTTGTCAATTTCAGAGGATTAAGAGCAAAGGGGTGGGGGTTAGCCTGTCCATCAGGTCCCAGCCTGATGACCTCATTTGGAGGCACTGAAGAGATAAATAGCTCACTAAAGGCAGGACACATGCTCACTCCCTGTGAGAAATTCTTGTGACAAGCCACATAGAGACAGGCCAATGGCAGCCAGAGTCTCAGAGCTGAAGGAGCCACATCTCCATGTGACCCATGCCTACACTGAGATGCTTCTACCACCACTGGATCCACAAGACTTTCTACCCACAGAGCTGTGATCTTCCTGTATTCCACATCATTGCATGACTGGTTGAGTGGCTGCATGAGTCTAAAGAGGAATTTACGAACTACTATTGACATATGGGGTAATATCAGACTTATGGACTTGATCTGGACTGGGCTGGGATGTTTTCTCAATATACAATTGCTCTTTTATATAAAACACTCTCTTATACACATATGAGTGCCTATGAATTTGTTTCTCTAGTCCACCCAGACTAACACAACAGAGCAGTGGGATAGAGTTGCATGGATCTAAGGTCTACAGGAACATGACAGGATGCTTACAGTTCCCAGTTTCTGGAGGCCACATGGACCAGGTCCCTAACATAAAACACAGGACCCAGGCCAGCAGGAAGGTGAAGAGCAAGAGAGAGAGAGAAGTTCTGAGTGTCTCCCTTGTAAAAACTTTACAGTGCCAAGGAGGCATCATTAGGTTAAATTCCACCTGTACATTTGCACAGGTGTACGATGATGTAAAACATCACAAGGGTTATATCATCCCATAAAGTGAATTCTGGATTTTCGCATCCTTTTCTAACTCTGGAATAGTTTAAGTATCATTGGTGTCAGCTCTTCTCTGAATGTTTAGTAATATTAACCTTTGAGGAGGTCAGGTGCCTCCAGATCATAATGGTTGTTCACCAGGAGCCCATACGTAAGAATGTTGCTATGAAGGGAGACAACAGATGGTGTAAGATATGAAATAATAATAACAATATATAATTGATCAAGGATTCGCAATGTGGGAGGGTGGGGAAGGGAGGGAAAAGAGAGGCGCCAAGGCTCACGTAGAAAATGTTTTGGAAATGATGATGGCAACACATGTACAAATATTCTTGATACAATCAATGTATGGAATGTTATAAGAGATATAAAAGCCATATATATATATAAAAGAATGTTGTTATGACCTCAGGGAGCACAGGGGTTATGCAGGTGGGGTGCAGTGTAACTCACTGCTTAGTCATCCTGGCCATTTCTTTCATCACTCAGAAGGTGTGGGGAACAAGGGATGATCCCACCTTTCTTGTCATCAGCCACCGTTGAACACCTGTGCTTCTCCTAAGCAATCTGAGTTGATTTTAGCCATGCCATATCCAGCCAGCTGACAAGTCACTCTTACTGGAGCCTTGATGGCATAGTGTTCATGTTCTGGGCTGGTAACTGCAAAGACAGCAGTGTGAAGCTAGCAGCCAATCTGTGGGAGGAAAAACAGCTTTCTGCTCCCATAAAGAGTTATATAGTCTCAGAAATTCACAGGGGCAGTTCTACCCTATCCTATAAGGTCACCCTGAGTTGGCATACACTCGATGATAGTGAGCTGACCCTTTCTTCTGAAGATAGGTTCAGGGATTATTACCCAGCTCTGCTTTCTCACATCTTTGTTTTAGAAAATCTGTGTAGCATGTTTGCCTAGTCTGCCTTCCTTCTGCCATTTCTATTATAACACGTTCCTATTGTTATAGGACCATGTGGATGATGGAGGTTACACCATCAATCAGGTCACAGCTTGATTGGAAGGCAACCAAAGCCAGGACTCCTCTCTTTCTCCCTGGTGATCAGACCAGGTGCTACTGCCTAAACTAGTCCTTATCTCAAGTGTGTGCTGCACTACCTGTGAGACAAGTCAACCCATGGATTGTGTTGCCATGCCATGCATCACTAGAGTTTAAGCCTCCATCGGGACCTGCTTCACTACACTGCTGCACTCCTGGCCTCTGCTATGCTTCTACTTCTCATCTTCCTGCTATTGCCTCTTCACCCTGCCATGTCTGCTGCCTACAGGCCAACTCAGCTCCTCTTACCTGAGGATAGATTTGCTGTCTGCTTCCTTGACCTTGGACCAGAAGCCAGTGTGAGTTGAAGGCCCTTCCGTACATGAACTCTCCCAGTGAAGTGAGTGGAACTGAGCCCTCCGTACTGCTGTGTGGACTCATCAACTGTTATACTCCTTCTCGCTGTGTAAACCTATAATCCTAAGCATCCTGGTTTCATTTCTCTAGAGAAGCCTGCCTAACACAATCATTATTCTTTAATATTTTGCAGTATTCCATAATGTATATGTCCTAAAGTACATGTATCCTTCCATCATGATGGGCATTGAGAGAAATGCATGTGCATACAACCATCTGGGCCCTGACTCTTATTTCTTTAGGATATATGTATGTATGTAACACCTTATGTACATAGCAGTGGAATTGCTGAATAATATATTTATAGTTTCAACTAATTTTTTCAGCTTTAAAAAAACATTTTATTGATGCTCTTACAGCTCTTATAACAATCAGCACATCAATTGTATCAAGCACATTTGTACATATGTTGCCATCATTATTTTCCACACATTTATTTTCTATTGAGCCCCTGGTGTCAGCTCCTCTTTTTGCCTCCCCTACCTGCCCCCCCTCATGGCCCCTTGATAAAATATGAATTATTAATATTTTCATATCTTATACCGACTACTATCTCCTTTCCCCCATTGTTTCTGTTGTCCTTTCCCCTGGAGTGTGGTTATGTGTCAATCATTGTTATTGGTTCCCCCTTCCTCCCCTCTGCTCTCCCCTTTCCCCTTACCTCCCGGTATTGCTACTCCCATTCCTGTTCCCGAATTCCATATGCTCTGAGTTCTTATGTCTTTTCTGTACCTGTGCACATGCTCCAGTATAGCCTGCAATGAAAGGCAGTACTAGGGTCATGATAGTGGGGGGTGTGGAAGCCTCAAGGAACCGAGGGAATATTGTATGTTTCATCAGTGCTTTACTGCGCCCTTTTCCTGTGACCTCCTCTGTTGAGGGGATGTCCCATTGTCTACAGATGGGCTTTGGGTCTCTGCTCTGAGACCCCACATTCTCAACAATATTGTTTGTTTGTTTATTTTTTGTCTTCTGCTACCTGTTACATGGTCCTGGCGACATCTCGTGATCACTCAGGCTGGTGTGCTTCTTCCCTGTGGGCATGTTGCTTCTCTGATAGATAGCCACCTATTTAACTTCAAGCCTTTAAGACCCCAGACGCTATATCTTTTGATAGTCAGGCACCATCTGCTTTCTTCATCATATTTGCTTATGCACCCATTTTGTCTTCAGAGATTGTACCTGGAGGGTGAGCATCACAGAATGCTAGGTTGCTGGAACAGTGTTCTTGCATTGAAGGAGGGCATGAGCAGAGGCCCAAAGTCCATCCACAACCTCAGTGTATTGCCATATAAATATATGTACATGGACCAATACCTCTATTTTTAAATGTTCATCAAAAATTAATGTTTAATTAATCAATTAAATAATGATTGATTAATTGGGATACAACAGTGTCTCTATTTTTATTAATTAATGTATTAATATATGTAAACACCTATGCTTATGCCTCTATCCATATCACTGCTTCCTAGATCATTCCTCTGTTTCCTTTTACATTCCTCCTGCCCTCACATCATGCTCACCCTACTTCCATCTCTTAGTAATTCTTCTCAGCTAGATTCTTGTTGCTCCCAGGATCTCTGTGTCCCGCGTGTTGTTGATTTTAATTCCCTACTTGTTCCCTGTCTATGGCTTTGGTTGCTCACCACTCCCTTCCCTCACCTCCTTTCCCCCCAGTCTCTCAGGGACCATCAGTTCTGATGCTTTTTTCTCGAGCTTGCTTCCCATGACTATTTTATATAAGTAGGCAACCCAAGAATAACAAAGACAAAACAAAAAGAAAACAAAAAATTGGAAAAAAGCAAAAACATACATAATTCCAGGTCTGTCCACTGACCTTTATGACTGTCGCCCCACTGGTCCTGGGGAATTCTGGGAGCTGCCCCTCCTAGCCTGGAGTCTATTATGGGGACTCTTCAGGGGCTTTTTGTCTTTTCTTTGTTCTTGGTGCTGTTCTATTTTGTTCCCTTCTTGATTTGCCCCTCTTCAGGGGGTTTCAGACTGGACTAACTCCCTGCCGTGTGTCCCCAGTATTGTCCTCTGTCATGGGATGCTCCAGTGAGGGGACAACATGTCTTGGGCTGTTGTCAGCCCTACAGTCCTCTCTGTGCCTTAGCAGCTCTGTGCAGGGATGTCGTCCTCCAGGCTTGGTGTGCCAATATGGGGTCTTCTAGACCATCCCTTTCTCTTGTTCCTTCTTGGTTTGCTTCTGTGTGGGTGTGCCACATTGACCCCCCCCCCAACCTGTAGGTTTAGTGTTGTCCTCTGTAGTACATACATCTAGGGAGAGGGCAGTTTGGTTCTGATTGGGGCCAGCCCTGTAGCCCAATCTTTTCATGCCTTTCTCCATGTGGTTACATTGCCCTCAAGGTTTGCTGTGCCCTGGCAGGGTCTACATGCACACTCCCAATTCTGTGGAGACATAGCGAACACTCTCCCCCTGGGTGGGTTAGTGCCCTGCTCCCCTGTGCCATCATCTCCTTTCCTGTCCCCTTTTTCTCCTACCTCCTGGTCCCCTTTCCCCTTCTTTGTGTTAGAACAACATGTACCTCCTTGTGTTTGGTCTGACCTCCACCCGACTGCCTGTACCTTTAGTGTGAGATAAGTGGTTTTTCTTCTATACCTACTGTGCTGATTGCATTTACCTCAGGGGACTCATGTTGTACTTGGCCTTTTCTGATAGGCTAACTTCGCTTAGCATAATTTCCTCCAACGCTTTGCATGGACAATGTGCTTCATCTGATAATCCGTGCATTTTAGTGATGTGTAGTACTTACTCCAGTGTGTGTATGTGCCAGAGTTTACTAATCCAATCCTGTAGCAATGGAAATTTAGCTTGTTTCCAACTCTTTGCAATTGCGAATCGCACCACAATAAACATTGGAGTGCAGACGATTAGTCGTGGTTTATTTCTTACCTCTTCTGGGTATATGCCCAGTAGAGGGATAGCTGGGTCATGAGGTAGCTCAATTTCCATGTGCCTTAAATATTGCCAGACCACTTTCCACAGAGGCTGTATGTATCTACAAGATCATCAACAGTTGGAGGACAGTTCATATCTCACCACATCCCCTCCAACATTTGTTGCTCTCTGATTTTGTGATTTGGGCTGTCCTCAGCGGTGTTAGAAAATATACCAGGCAAATGGCAACTTTAAAAAAACAGGGTTGCACTCTTAATCTCTGACCATAACATGAGACAGGAGGGGCACAATACAATGCTCAAAGGATCAGTAGGCCAGGAACCAGTGAGCGTAATAAATATACAGGCGCCGAATGCGAGAGAGACCCATGAAATTTGGCAAACAAACTATTCAAAAGGTGAAAAAAGAAATCAGAGAATCAACAATCACAACAGGTGACTTTAACACACTGCTACCAGAGAAAGATAGATCACTGGGAAAGAAGCTCAGCAAGGAGGCTAGAGAGCTGAACACTACAATTCGGCAACTGGACCTAATAGACATGTATAGCGCTTTCCATTCAAGTGGGGAAAAATCACTTTATTTTCAAGTACACATGACTTAATTTTAAAAAGTAGACCACATGCTGGATGCAAGTCAAGCCTGAGTAAATTCAAACCCAAGAGATTACTCAGTTGTCCCTCTTGGATCATATCACCATAAAGCTGGAGATAAACAAAAGAGAAGCAAGGACAGTTGGAGGATGAACAATGATCTTCTGTGACACGAATGGGTACTGGCCCAGATTAGAGAGTTTCTAGAAACTAATGAGAATACGTCATACCAAAACCTATGGGATACAACCAAAGCAGGAATCAGAGGTAGCTTGATAGCAATAAGTGTTTATATTGGAAAAGGAAAAGAGACTTCTGACTTATAAGTTATCACCAAGTCTCCAGAAACTAGAACAGAGTCAACAGAACAACCCCTTCAATAGCAAAAGAAAAGAAATCATAGAAATCATGGCAGACATCTCCCAACATCTGAGAAATGAAATGATTCGGGGACCTTCACTAGGCCATTCTCAGTATCTATCTTTCTCATCTAACCCTTATGTTAGCAGCCATGAGCTCTAATGCACATACTTTAGTTAATCGTTAGAGTTGTTCTAGTAACCCATTCAGGGAGGCCCAGAAATGCCGGGATAGATTCCTCTCCTAGCTCACTTGGAGCATGGCCTCAGAATTTGTCTTGAGGCATGATAGAAACAAATGACCGTGCATGGTGGATCTGACTCAGGCTCAGACAGCATTTCAAAGTTCTGTTACATGTTTTCCTCACTCGTGGCTTCTTACTCTTGGACCTGTTGGTTCTCAGGAGACAGTGTGGGTTGAGGTTTTGGCATGAAGGCATTTCTGGAACTTAAGATTTGTTCAGAAAGAAATAGTCCTGGCACCGTCCTGAAGAAGATCTCTACACATTTGGCTCAGGCCAAATCCATGGTATGGGTGGCGTAGAAAGGAACGGTGTCTTGTACTGATAAATCATTGCAATAGCTTTGGTTGCAACAGTGGATCACAGTTTTCTCCCGCTTGGTGATGAGCACATACTCCACACATCTTTTTGGACACCTCAGAATGGAATATTGGTACACATAAGCTGTAAAGAGTGGAAGAAAAACACACGCAGGCCCCATGTTACACGTGGAACGTGACTGATGGAACAAACCCTCCCTGGCCTCAGGTTCACTTGAGCCAGGGCTGAGACTTGAAGATCCTGCCACAAGAAGGCCTTTGCCACAGAGAGCAGCTCACCACCAAACCCCACACTTAACAACGTAGGACCTGTAATCTCCATACCCTTTTAGAGACTGAGTCATTCAATCAGAGATGGATGGGGAGTGGAGGTTAAAATGGAATCGATGTTGCGGGTGGGAAATTTGAACTCAGGGAGGGTATACAACATGCTCACAACCCAAGATCATCTGAGGTAGTAAAACTAGAAATTTTAACTGCCGATCTAGGGCTCTTTTCTCCCCCAGGCCAAGTCATTAAATGAAAATTCCCATCCCTTCTGTCCCGTCTCACCTCCAGTGTACTGATGAGAATACACTTCTTTGGTCTGGCATGCAAAGTCAGGGTATTTAGATGAACAGGAGCCCAAATTCTTTCTACAGATCTTGTCAACAAATTCGTCACAGGAGGTGCAAAATGTAGATCCCCTCACATAACCTGCACATGTATCAACCATTGGGTGATAACAAAGATGTTAGGCAGTGGATGGAAGAGAGGACAGATATGCTGAAGGTCTCTGCATCCTGGACTCTTCTAGCATCCTTAGTCAGTCCTTAGGGGACCTCCAGTAACCCTCTTTTCCAAAGGTATCTCTCTCTGAAGAGCTCGAATCTCTAAGGAAATTTCAGGTTAGGACTTACGGCCAGAAAGTCATCTCCCCTCTCTCTTGTCATTATCAACTTGGAGCTGTGGCTTCTAAAGGAGACTCTGAGATGGATATTTTATGGTTACTCGTGCTAAGCAAAGCTGACTGTGGGAAAAGACAAATGGTCAAATGGGAGGAAGAGGACCTCTTTTCTGAGTTCCATTCTCTGATACGGGTCTTAGCTGAAAGACAGGTGCTTTTATTCTCTGACTTCTTTTTCTATTGATCCAGAATGACCTTTTATCCCTCTTTGTCCTTAAACCTCCCTCCTCACACTTTTCCTGGGGTTAGAATTTGGTAGACCGAATGGATGACTTCAACAGCAGGCTCTCAAAGTTACCTTTTGGATGAAGGAAATGTGAAGCAAGCAGAGGCTCAAGAACTCCATGATTTACTCCTTGGCCATATCACCCTGCCTATTTCTCATACCTGCCCTGGGACTCACCCTCCACGTGAAACAAGCATAGATGCAGGAGAGCGCCTGGGACCAGGAGAAACAGAGGTCGGCCCATGTATGTCGAGGACAGCGTTGGAGGGAAAAGAAGATGCAGCAGGTGATCGAGCCCCAGGAAGGGCTCTGGACAGGATGTGGGGTGATTGTTGATGCAGGTGAAGCTGCAGTTACCTGTCCAGGATCTTCTCTGTAAATTATGTCTTGGGCTTTAAAAGGTTCACAGTGCATTCCTTTGTGTTGGGAGGCCCTGCCTCTAGAAGAGTGGGTGTTCTGCTTCCTCTCCCCACCCCACAGCCACCCGGAACCTAGATCCAGGGATTTACATTGTGAAGTGAAGGTGGTCACAGCCTCAATCCAGACAAAGTCTAGTGCCAACGTGAAACTTAGATGGGCATAACGTCCTCTACCACATGTTTAAAAAATCAAGGGAAAAGTTTTATTCAGAAAGAAAAGAGGGAAATGATCTATCACAATAAGCAAAAGGATTTGTGGTAAGAGGACGAATTCTCTGAACATAAGAACAGAAAGTATCTCAGAAAGATAGTGGGTGGGGGAATGTTTCTTTTATAGAGACTGAGTGTAAGTAAGACAAGAAGAAAAAAAAATCAAGTGGGCTGAAATGGTGACATCATCAAAAGCTGATCAGCATGTCATATTGAGGCCAGCCTGTTCTCATGTTGTCTCTGGCCAAGAGCGAATTTTGGGGGAGTAGAGAAACTTAAGCACTTTGTTTCTTATGGATCAGTGGGGCAAGCAATTCAGTAAATTATTATGAGGCAAGGGCTGTGAATTTGTAGGATATGTGTGTGGCCTCATTCTAGGTAACGAAGGGAGTATCCATGGGTCATATGTAAGACATAGGATAAGGATGGTTATTAACAGTAGGATATTTTTTATAAACAATAAGGTTGGGTGATTTATTTAACCATCACTGTGGTTTTGCTTGTTTGTTTTCAGTGTCACAGGGTTCAAGTAAAACCCGACAGTATCTTTTCTCTGTTGATTGAACATCATATGTGTTGAGCTTCCAAGCACTCGGCAGCTATAAGGCTATACCCCAGAGGCATACAATCGTTAAGCTGTCTTCCTTTTAAAGAGATGCCATTGATTCCTCAGCACAATATTTTCGTTTATGATTACATGCATAAAACTTAATTGTCTCAAAATAGTGCCTATCTTCTAATTCCCTGCCTTTAATTTCTCCCAGCTCCAGACTGGTGACTATATTATTCTTACATTCTTTATTCTGTCTTTGACTCACCTCGTGTCTGATCCAGCTACATCTTGGGTCCCGTTCACAACACTTGTTTTTAAAATAATACCTGATTGCATAGTTCACAGCTCCATTCTCATCAGACTGAAATCTAGAGTGCACTCAGCCTTCCCTGAGTAGCCGCCTCCTTCCCCTGCCCTGTGCTTTGTGATATATGTGATATCATGGAATACAGCACAAAACATAACAAAGCATTATGCGTTTGTCCTTTGGGAGTAGAGTTGTAATATTACAACATGTTTCAGTCTTCCTTCTTCTTCGTGGTTCCCTTTCTCCACACAACTCATTGATTAAACTCACTGTTCTTTCTTCTGCTGTTCTCTGATCATGTATGTAGATACACGTAAAGCTTGATCCTCCATCTCTTTAGCCTGTCTTTAATGGCAACTGTTGGTGGCTCATCAGGTATTTCTCTTGCTCACTTTCCAAATATTTCCATATTTAGTTGGGCGAATTGAAAATAGATTGCTTCAACCAGGAAATGTTCTGAGCTCCATTATTAAGAACACAATTTCTTTTATACACTTTCACCGTGAAGTCTACCTTAAGGAACTAAAACCTTTTCAGAGGAGGAATCAACTATCAGAGACAAGGTTGAGAGAGCAAAAACTCACCGAGGGGCACCCTGTAAGGAATCATGTGATTTAGTTGGCTAAGGGTAATCAAGATTAATGACATTTTAGAAACAGAGGTCCAATTTCTCATGGGTTTCAGACTTTCTGGAGCTAAGGGAACAAGATGAATCCCGAAATTACTGTCCTGAGATCATCTTTAAACCTATATGAAAATCTCCCTGAAGTCTTCTTAAAACCATACAATGGATCAACTAAAATACTTTAAAAAAAAATAAGGTCTGCTATGAGAATTGTGCTTATTTAAGAACCAGTGGTTCTCAACCTTCCTAATGCCATGATCCTTTAATACAGTTCCTCATGTTGTGGTGACCCCCACCAACCATAAATTTATTTTTGTTGCTACTTCATAACTGTAATTTTGCTACTGATATGAATCATAATGTAAACATCTGATATGCAGGATGGATTTTCATTGTTACAAATTGAACATAATTAAAGCATAGTGATTAGTCACAAAACAATATGTAATTATATATTGGAAAATGTTTATTTCTAAAAACAAATAGATGAAATTTTTGTCTTGAATCATGGTGTAGCATGGGTAACAGTCTTAATATAAAAACAGTAAACTACATTGCTACATTTTATGACAGTATGCTTAAAAAGTCAACGTCTGGGTGAAGGTTGAGATAGCTTCTTTCTCCCCAGATCAGAAATTCTCAGGGCAGTCTTTGCAAGAGCACAATGAAGATCATGTTCTACAACAAGTCCACTTTGGTATTTAGACATGATAACCAACAAGCTGGAAAACCCTGTTTCACAAAGATATGTTGTTGGCAAAGGAAGAAGAAGGCACAGCACAGTCTCAGACAGAACAGGACATGACTACAAACACTTGATCCAGAATTTTGTAACTGGCATTGTAGAGAAGTAAGTTCTTACTGCATCACTGTTAATGAGTTCAAGGAACTCCTCTTGTGCTGTCTCAGGAACATTTTCAACTTTGTCTAAGTTCCTGAGACCATTGGAAATATGTGTTTTCCAATGGTCTTAGGTGCGACCCCTGTGAAAGGGTCCTTTAACCCCCAAAGGGGCCATGGCCCACAGGTTGAGAACCACTGATCGAAACCAAAAGGACCATCCAGTGGATCCAATGCCACCAAGAGCATTCTGACTCACAATGACTTCACAGAGCGTTTCTACGACTATAACTCCTTGCAGGAGCAGTCTCATCTTTCTCCTATGCAGTGACTGGTGAGGTTTAACTGCCAACCTGTGGTCAGTAGCCCAATGCTTACTTCATAGTGCTGCCAGAGATCCTTAAGAACTATACGGGCTTAGAATGACAACAGCAATCTGAACAATTCGATGGGAACCTTATTGGGGCAGTGAGTTGATGCTAGTGGGGGAGGAACAACTCAGAAGAGGATGGTGAGAATGGCTACACAACTAGAAGAATGAAATCAATAGCATTGAATTGTACCCGCCTGTGGAAAAGGTTGAATTGGCGTGTGCTTTGATGCATACAGGCTCAGCAACAACAAAAGAAAATTTTCAAGTTAAGTTGCTGCAGTCTACGTTGACTTTCATCCCCAGGCATGGTAGCACTAAATGTTGTAAAGAATCTCATGATTTGCAGACATATTGTTGTTTACTTCCATTATGTAATATAAATCTGATTGTCCTTTGGTAATCAGGATCAATGACAGCACCCAATATAGTAGCTCCCTTCTTTACCTGTTGATCCAAGACATGAGGAACCAAAGTGACTGGGTGGCAAGCTTTACTTCCAGTTCAATGGGATCAGAGTGATTTCTGTCTCTGAGTGGAGTATACTTGGAGGATACTTCCTTTGGACCTAAGATCTCCAGACCCAAACAGCACAGGATTGAAGAGATAAGAAGCAAATATTTGAAAAGTGGGTCTCTAGGAGTAATAGTGAGTGATGTCACTCCAATTTCCACACCTTGGTTTCTTGACCCATGAATCTTGGCTACTGGAGAAACAGCGCCAAATATTTGACACTGGTTTATAGCATATACTATCTCCTAGAAAATCCTGCAAGGTATTGGCAACTAACTGACATTGTAATTGTGTCTTTAGAAGGCCATTTCATCATTCAATAAATCCTCCTGCTTTAGGGTGATGGAGAGCATGGTAAACCCACTATCACCAAATTGATTCCAACTCATAGTGACCCTACAGAGGGTTTCCATGACTGGAAACCTTTACAGGCACACCTAGCTTAATCTTTCTCCCATGGAGTGTTTCAACCACTGACCTTGAGTTCAGCAGTACAAAACTTAACTTACAGTGCCACTAGGGCCAGTGAATTCCATAGACACAAGGGCCCATTGCCACTCTTCCTTTGTTGTGAAGTGCATGTCTTAATCTGAGGCGGTGTTGTGTGGAATACCACGATGATGGATAAGACATTCTGGAAGTCCTTGGACAATCGTTTTGGCAAAAGCGTCATGTTCAGGGAATGCAGTCCATATCCAAAGTGACTGTTCCAATAAGGATGAAACACTGCCCTTTTTATAAAGCAAGTAGTCTGATTCTATCAACCTGCCACCAAATTTCCGGCTGATCTTCCCAAGATATGGTCTCATATCAGTGCTAGTTTTTGATGGTCGATTGGGCACTCAGCAGTGGTAGTAGCCAACTTAGCCTTGGTGGGTGGAAGTCCATGTTACTGAGTTTATTCATAACCACCAAGAACTCATACAGGGAACCATCCACAACACCACTAAGTTTATCAGCCCATTGGGAAATGTCATGAGAGGCTGGGAAGAGGATGACTGGTTTTCCCTAGAATGCAGCATCTTACCCATTTGATCCTCCTCTGCTGAGATATAACCCTTTAGCGAGCATTCAAAAATATCTTCATTTTTTAATCCTCTTCAGAGTGGTCTATCTAGATACCTCTTTCCCACCTATTGTTCAATCGTGCTCCTTCCAAGTACCTGACCATCCAGCCAAACCACTTACTACGGCCCATGAATCAGTAGATAGTCACACTTATGGTCATTTCTCCTTTAGAACAAAATTAAAAACCAGATGCAATGCTTGAAGTTCTTCCCATTCAGAATATTTCCTTCACCACTGATCTTCTAAGAGGTCTAGAGTGCTCCTACTGCCCACTTTTGAGTGGTGTCTACATGTAAACCAAGAAAACTTCCTGCTCTGTCATAATGAATTCCCCAGGGGGTCATAAGTGCAGACAGGTAGAGAGAAGATACTCTGACAGCAGTGGAGGCAGCAGGCATCTGGGCCACTTCCTCATGATACTTATTTGGGTCTCCAGGTCATACTTGACTCTGATCTTGTATCTATCACTTCCATTGAATTGATTAATTTATTTTTACCATCAACAAAATGGTTATTTTATTTCACACCCAACGGGAAAGCTAGGGAGCCCAGCTGATATTGGAGGAGGTAGTGTTGGTTCCCAAACCATGAAGCAGCAGCAGGTGTGGAGCATTTCAGCCCTCCACAGTGTTGGGCACTGGTCACTGGGTGCTAATGGGCCTCAAATTCTGACACTTGAGGCCAGCTGTGTTAATTGAGCACAAAGCAGAGAGAAACAAAACTAAAAAAAAAACACCCCAAACTCATTGCTATTGAGTTGATCCCGACTCTTAGTGACCCTATAGGAGAGAGTAGAGCCACCCCTCATACCACTTCCATTTAATAAGGGGCTTGTATGCACCTCCACCTTTATGATTCTGTTCATGAGGGGAAATTCAAGCAGCATGGTAACTTGGTGGTTGGTGGTGAGGGCGATCTGTTTCTGCCAAGGCCCAGGAAGAAACCAAAAGCTGTTTCTCAAAAGGAGAGTAGAGGATCTGATGCCAGGGCTTAAGCGGAGAGCAAATGGTTTGAGAATGATGAGGGTAACAAATGTACAAATGTGCTTTACACAATTGATGTATATATGGATTGTGATAAGAGTTGTATGAGCCCCCAATAAAATGATTAAAAAATAAAATCAGAGAAATTCTTTGAAATTTTCAAGCAACTTTGGATCAGCTGGGTCATATAACTCAAGTGGCAGAGAGGCTTCAAGGCAGCCCGACCTGTTGCAGAGCGTTCTCTTGATCTGGGCCCCATTCAACATGAGCAGCTGTTAGAGTCTCTTCATAATCAGACCAGAGCAGCACACCCAAATGAGGTGTATGTTGCCTCTAACATCTAAAATAGCCTATGAAGCAATTGTGTTTCCTTTGAGTTGTGGGAGGGGCCAGATGCAAGAATTTAGTCTGCATTTTAGTAAGACTGACTCAAGGTGGCCCACAGCACTTGGTCCACAGAAATTTCACTGATGTGCAAATCAATTGAATCTTTGCTGAGTCAATTTCCACTCAATCCACCCCATAATGCCTTGTAGAAGGGAAAGCCTGTCAAAGTCCATGTTAAGACTGAATTATGACATAATCTAGAGAGTTGATATGCCCCTGAGTTAGGACAGTGAAAGTGTATTGCTTGACTTGCCAGCTGAAGGCAAGCTGCTTCCAGTGATCCTTTGAAACTAGGCAGTGATCTGCAGAGTAGTACCAGGAGATGTATTAATTTGCTCAAGCAATGAAGCCACATCTGGAACAGCAACTGCAACTAGAGATACCACCTGGTTACATTCATGATAATCCACTGCCCTTCTGCTACTTCAACCTTTGCACTGTAAATTAGGTGATTTTGATGGGCAAATGGTGGGAATCATCACATACATAGTCTTTAAATACTTGATAGTGGTACTCATTTCTGCAATCCCTCCAAATATATGATATCAATTTCTCTGCCATGAAATAAACCAAGTTCCACTTGATTTTTCCAATTCTATGAATCAGATGTCAGACTGGAGGCATCCCTAACTCACATCACTACAGGGACTCCTGAACGCAAGTTTGGCAGTTCAGACAGTAAGCTTCTGTCTGACAAGGTGAATAATTCCAAGGTAGGCAGGTAAGATGACAGGTTACTGACGGCTCCAAGTATTCGCAAACAGTATAGCAGGCTATTGGCTTAAGTTCAAAGAACTAGAAATCAGATTAAAAACCAGGTACAGGTTCCAGACTTAAAAAAAAAACAAAGCAAGCTTTTCCACAGAATCCATTTATGTGGGGAGTAGGTCATACTCACAAGCAAAACTCCTTTTAATTAATAAGCTGTTCATAGTTTACCTCATTATGAAAATGTGTGTTAGGCTGGGTTGACTAGAGAAACAAACCAGTGATACTCATCTGTGTACAAGAAAGAACTTTCTATCAAGAAGCAAATTTACATCAAGAAGATGACCCAATCCAGTCTAACTCAAGTCTATAGGTCTGAGGCTAGTCAGGGCCCTCTTCAGACTCACATAACTTCAGGCTGATGGCATTGAAAACCAAAGCAGGATGCGGGTAGATCACAGGCCAGTAGGTGCAGAGTCATGTATCTAAGGTTGATGGGAACATGGCAGGACACAGCTCTGAGGGTCAGGTAGCCCACATGGAGCCACCCTACAGGCTCCATCATCAAGTGGGAAAAGGACACACACAGACATTTCATCAAAAGACACATTAAAACAATTAAAGAAATAGAACGGCCATTAGCCATTACAGTGATACAAAACATTGAAGAAACATATTACTTCAGCATTTATAGCAAAGGTTTTTGTTAACTCAGAAAGCAACAAATGAGAGAGTGGGTGTGGATGGATTGTAATCTTCGTTCATTGCCGGGGGGACTGTCAGAGAGTGCGACCACCATGAAAGTGGTATCACGCTTCATCGAGTTGGATCTCTTGCTAACAAGCAGAAGGCACTGGAAAGAAGACTGTTGCAATTGCAGTCACATTAACATTGAGCACCTGTAATCTGATCTCCCTTCCTACCCTTCTGCCAACTTGGCGCCTGACCCCATGACTCCAACCTAACAGTTGACCAGGGAACTCTCACCTGGCACTTCCCCCCATTGGCGAACACTCAAAAGGCCCATGATCATTATGGTTATTAGCAGTGATTATTGTTGATGTTGTTCTGTATAACTCATGGAGGTCCTAGGTGGTGTAAAATGAAGCACTTGAGTACCCACTGAGAGTACCAATGTCTCCAGAAGATTGGAAAGGTTGGAGGTATAGGTCCCCCCAGAGGTGTCTCCGAAGGCCTAGCAATCTACTTTTAATAAATCAGCCACTTAAAGCTGCATAGTGCACAGTTCTACTCTAACAAACATTGGGTTGCCATGGATCAGAATTAACCCAGTGACCAGGGGTTTTATTGGTATAGCTCTTGTGAGGTGACCTGCATTAAGGCTATACCAAATACATGTGGTCTTTTGTCTGTAGACTATAGTCTTACTGAGCGGTTCAGAAAGATTCCTCATAAGTGAGAGAAGATAGATTTGTGTCTGCTATTTCTCCTGAGAGAAACTCAGGAGAAAAGAGATCAACTGAATAATAAAGGTTCCAAAATTCAGGACCTCACAAAACACCTCATAAAAATTGTGTGTTACTTTGTTACCTATGTGATGCTCACACACACATCCCTACACGATCGCTGAAGACAATATGAGTGCATAAGTAGATGTGAAGACAGAGGATGGTGCCCGGTTATTGAAAGATATAGTGTCTAGGGTCTTAAAGGCTTGCAGTTAAACAAGTGGCCATCCAACAGTGAAGCAACAAGCCCACATGGAAGAAGCACACTAAGGGCTCAATGGAAAGTAAATGTCTAGAAAAGAATGATGGAATATATGTACAAATATGTCAGATACAATTGATATATGGTTTGTAACAAGACTTGTAATAGCCCCCAATAAAATGATTTTTTAAAAAAAGTTTGTGTGTAGGCACTGACTGGTAGGAGATAGGATATGAGATAGAATGATGCACCACAAGCAAATAATGAGAACGAGAAGCATCTTGAAAGGTATACAAAAGGAAAAAAAAACATGTTGAAGATCAACTTAAGCTCCATTACATCTGTGACACTAAACTTTTTATAATTACATAAATTAAGAAACCATAGCACCTAGGTGTCTTGATAGCTGCCCATATACTGTGCCCTCACAAGAGCGTTTTGTATGTGCATTCCAGACTCCTACTTGGGAAGGGTCTTTTCTGGGATAGGGAGGGAAAGGGAGGTGTTACAAGAGTCTCCCTTTTTACAGTGGGAGCATACATCCTCAGGAAGTGTCTAGAGCTTTGAGAAAAAGTTTGTATTCTCTCCCTAACCTTCAATTGTCTATCTTTGGGGCACATGCTTAAGTCTTTGGAATTTGCTCTTATCTTCTAAGTGTACCAAGGAAGCTACCATCCTACACTCTCATTCTTTTTGTACCCACCACAGAATCCTGTCCAGAGTTGTAGAGCTCTGTTCTAGTTCTCCTTGTTCCCTCTCTCACCTGACTGAGCTTCTCTCCTCTCCCCTGCTGCCCGTTTGTGCTTGAGTAATAGACGCTTCCTCCCATCAAGGTGCCAAAGAGAAGATGTCTTGTTCCCCTAGCCCCAGGGGTGAAATGGCAAACTCTTCTGGGAACAGTGATTCCTGGGCTAAACAGGAACATATTCCTTTGAACAACTATCTCCTCCACCCATCTCCCACCCTGTCTGGCTCTCATGGAAGCTCCCATATTGGTCTCCCTTTTTGTATCTAGAGATTCAGTCTGACTTCCTGTGCCACTTTAGATCATGGCTAGGGAACTCATTTCTCAGGACTGTGTCTTCTTGACTTCACTTGCACAGCGCCTCTTTTGCAGCATCATCGTTTTCTTACCTCATCTGAATGTTCTTGCACGTTGAAGTGCATAAATAGTCTCTCTTTCCAGTTCCAAGAACTTTCTCCCATCGTTCTTACAAGCAGCTCCAGAACCATAACCTCTTCCTGCACCTTTAAGAACAGAGGCACAACTCTCTACTCTGCCTCCTTCCTCACCCAAACCCCACTCTTCATAAGTCTCCACTTCAATGGATTTAATTCAACTAGCACCTGCATATTGGTATGGACTGGTCTCCCGAGCTTGACTGGAGTTTGAATCTCTGAGCCTGATTTTCTGAATAATGATGTCACCATTCATATTGAACTATTGTAAATACCAAATAGTAAAATATTTAAAACACTGGGCACAGTATCTGCCATTGCTATGGAAGCATTAAAATTTTAATTTCCAATACCTCTGATGCACTTAAAAGAGTGATATCTAATGGGGATGGAGGTGGCAAGTTACTAAAATGACATCTTTTTAAAAATAATTTTATTGGGGGCTCATACAACTCTTATCACAATCCATACATACATCAATTTTGTAAAGCACATTTGTACATTCATTGCCCTCATCAGTCTCAAAACATTTGCTTTCCGCTTGGGCTCTTGGAATCAGCTCCTCAGTTTTCATTTTTTCCCTCTGTCCCCGCTCCCTCTTCCCTCATGAACCCTTGAAAATTTATAAATTATCATTATTTTATCATATCTGACACTTCTTGGTGTCTCCCTTCACCCACCTTTCTATTGTCCATCCCCCAGGGAGGAGGCTATATGCAGATCCTTGCAATCGGTTCCCCCTTTCCACCCCACCCTCCCTTAACAAAAATGACACCTTATGATAATCGTTCCCCCTCAGAGAACTTGAAATCTTTTAGAGAAGAGAAAGTGTACATAGTGAAAATAATAGATATAAAATAAAATACTGTTCTGTCTGTGGCTTGGACTCAGCTTCAGGCTGTTGGTAGTGGTGCGCTCACCCCCCAGGCCTCTGAAGAGATCTGATTACCCTCTTTTCTATTGCACTGAGTGGTGGGTGGGGGTGGGTAAGGGTCTTCTGGAAGAAGTGCCCCCTTAAAGGGACAGGAGCCTTGGCTGGGGTCCTACCTAGTCTGAGAACCTTGTGTGGGGCCCACGGGGGTCGGTGTATTTATAGAGGCGAAACATTCCTCAGGGACCGGGGTGAGTGGGTGCACAGACCAGGGGGCGGAGCACAAAGGTGACATTTGGAAAGTTCTTCATTTGGTCATAATTCAGTGTTTGGTGGCACTAGCCTGAAAAAATGTTATTGGACCATGAATAAATTACTTGAATCTTCATTTTGGAACTGTCATGTGAGAAGACTGATATTCATTGATTAGGAAACTGTTCACAAATTGTGACGAATTTAGTTACAATGTTACGGATATTATTAGAGCCAGGGAGGGTAACTGCTTCCCTTTAAAGTGTTGTAAAATAAATAAATGAAATACTATAGACACTAAGATCTACAAAAGTAAGATCAGAGTCTATAATTGGACCCACTAATATACCCTACAGTCTGGTCGTGTGTCTTGAACCTAATAGGTATCTAATGAACTTTTAATAAGTAAGTGAGTGAAAATAAATCCCTAGACAATTACAAGATGAATAATCATGCAGCAAGATGGCTTTCCTCTCTCCTCCTGTATTCATCTTTTCTAGCTGTATCATAGTTTTTGCTTTATTTTTAAATTTCTGAACAATAAAACTAATTTTAATCTATTGACTTCACTATATTAATAAGTATAGTGTCATGAGGAACATAACCCCTAAAGATGGATGTTTCCCATTCTACGGTGAGGAATAGTAGGAATTTAACTGTCACGAAACTACAGGCCCTGTGGCACACAATACACATCAGCATTAATGTAATCAGCCTGTTGCCATGTAGTAGCTGAGCACTGCAGGAAGGGGACCATATTGAGACTTGGTTTGGGTCCCTATTACTGCACAATTAAAGTTCCCAGGTGGTGCAGGTGGTTTGTGATAGTTCAGCCACTAACATAAAGGTTGTTGGCAATGCAAGCTCAGCGATTAAGAGGAAGCAAGGCTTACAAAAGTGCCTCTCTAAGAATCACAACCAAGATAGCCCCGTGGAGCAGTTCTACTGGGTAGCACCTGAGGTTGTCACTAATTAGAATCCACTTGAGTCCAATGAGTTTTGTTTTGTTTTTATTTTGCTGCCAGATAGGAGAGCCAGCTGTAGTTTGTAGCCAGAGCATGAGTTTTGGAGATACAGTAGAACTCCAGACCTCGACGCTAATCCATTCTAGAAAGAACATTGAGATGTGATGCAGTCGATTTCTGAATCAATTTTTCCCATAAGAAATAACTGAAAACATTAATCTATTCTTGACCACAAAGTTTTTGCCCTAACTTTGACTTTTTATACAAAACATTACACAGAAATTTCAAAGTAAATAAGTTCAGAGTTGAATAATATAATTTAAATAAGAAACATAACAATAAAATTTTTTAAAATAACTACAGTATGACCCATACCTTGAGATTAGTGAGGATCTGGGTCTGTGGACACGAATGTGGAGAGGAGGTATGTAGAGAGAGTCACTGTTTGCAAGGGGAATCCCCTTCCATAAAATCAACTGGTAGCTGCTTTTCAGAAATTTTTTTCCTTCTTTGACTTTTTTCACTAAGACCTGGCTAGCTTTCTCTTAAAGAAAAAAAAAATCTATCTAATGTGGTCTGCTATTGATGTTTCCTTAACTGTTTTCTAAAAGGGTTTACTAAATTATCATCAATAATATTGATAACACGGTTATTAACAAGTTCCTTATTCATGATGACTCTTTAAAAAAAATTTTTTTCTTAGGACCCATGGTTTTTTTAAAATCTAAAAACAGTACAAAAAGCCCCAACAACTAAGAAAATGATAGCAAAATGCTTGGAACACAGCTGCGAAAGGTTTAAACAACACACACTAACAAAGCCAACTAATGCTGAATGCCTAAAACATGAACTGATTTTGTTTATAAAAATCACATGTTGGGTTGGATTACGATGTTTTGGTCAAGCTCTGATGTAAAATTTTCTTGACATTTCATGGAGAAATCCGATTATGTCAAGTACTGTAGTTAAATTTTATTAACTGTACTATTTTTCTTGCTATAAAAGTATGTAAAACATTTATTAGATTTATTCCTGAGCCTATTCATACCTCCATCTCTGCCAACAGGACCGCTTCTCTCATGTTCCTATGACAGGTGGGCTAGAGAGGGGCTGACAAAGCACAGTTCATCCTACTTGCTAGATTGTTTAGATCTTCCTAGTTGACATCACCCTTGGATGAACATTCTCATAGGGTAGAAAGATCTTCACGCATCCTAGCCGATTCTGAGAGGTTTGCCTACATGCTTCTTCCCTATACCCCAACTTGTCACTAATTTTCCACTCATGTTTTTTAAAAGCCTGAACATTGAACCAAACCAGTAGTTATAGACCATGGGGATTGGTGTGTGATCACACATCTGCCCTTAATTTTTTCAGAGCAAAATCTTCAAAAAATCACACAACTTAAAATTCTGCCCACTGGGAGCATTTCTTTTCAACTATATCCTTTGAGAAAGTGCCAGGAAGGAACTGTAATGCTATAACCTCCCACTTTCAGGAAGTGCCTGCATATCACACAGAACTATCTGTAAACCAGGCACTCCTTTGATCTTCCTCAGTCAACCAAGTATAGGGAACTTCTCATCCATAGATGTACTGAGAGAGAGACGTTAATGTAGCCGGAACGAAGACCATGGACATTTGGACCAATTTCAACTGTAACTCACTATGTCTTCAGGGCCTGATCTCATACATGCCACTACAAATTCTGATTTCTTTTTCACAGTTGACTTCTCAGTCCATCTTTTCTTCTGCACTTTACTATGAGCATGAAGGAAAGGCCACTACAACATTAATATTTCACTTAGCTAAACATACAAGTTCATCATTTACAAATTCAGCTTCCAGTAAAATATTTCAACATAAATGAGACAAGGTTTATGTGATTTTACATACATATTCAACACTTGCTGAAAATTTTAGTCGGAACTATTAGACAACAAAAATAAATCAAAGGAATCCAGATTGGTAAAGGAGTAAGCTCTCACTATGTGCACATGATATGATTTTCAATGTAGAAAACTCCACAGTCAACAATAAATTAGTGGAAAATCAAAAGATTCATAATGTAGCCAGATGCAAGGTTGTCACAAAAATTTCAATTGGATTCTTGTAAAATAACAGAGAGCTCTGAAAATCATGAAAACAATATCATTTACCATAATCTCCAATAACAAAATAAAGAAACACTTAGGAATAACCCTAACCAGAGGAACAATGGGCTTGTGCAAAGATCACAGAAAAGCACAGCTACACGTGACTAGAAGATACAAGGAAAAAGAAAATTTCCTAAAATCGGCTGTGGTAATGATTGCAGCATACTTCTTGATATGATTGAACTACTGAATTGAATTATTTGACTTGGCATATATCCCAATAAAACTGTTTTTTAAAAAAAGAAAGAAACCGAAAGAGACATACATAAATGGAAGTATATTACATGTTCGTGGATAGGAAGTTTGATATTGAGAAAATGTCAATACTACCAAAGCAGTCTATAAATACAATTCCAATTCAGATCCCAACTTCATTCTTCACAGAAATGGAAAAACTAGTGAACAACTTTATGTGGGGAGAGGGAAGAATCCCAGATAAGCAACAAATTTCTTAAGAAGAACAACAAAATAGGAGGCCTCTCACTTCACAGTCACAGTAGTTTAAACAGGATAGCACTGACACAGATAGATACATAGACCAATGGAACAGAATAGGGACACAAAAATAAACCAATCCACCTACAGGTAAATAATCTTCAACAAAGGGCCAAAATACATGAAAGGGATAGACATAGTCTCCTCTACAAATGGTATTGGTAAAATTGGGTGTCCATCTGCAGAAGAATGGCCCATATACAAAAACTCACTCCAAGTACAAAAACAAAGTCAAGATCAAAGACCTAAATGTAAATCCCAGAGCTATAAAGCTCATTAATGAGAAAGTAACAATTATCTTCAGGGTACCATTTCAAAGCATAGGCACACTATCAAATTAATGAAGGGAGCTTACAAAGTAGATGCAAAATAGATGACTGGGACCAACTAAAAGTAAGACACTTGTATGCATCAAAAAGTGCATCAAGAGGGTTAAAAAAAAAACCACAGGCTGGGAAAAGTACTTGACAATGACACAACAGACAAGGAACTAATCTCTGAAATCTATAGAAAACTGCCGCACCTAAATAAGAAACCCCAGTAAGGAATGGGCAAAAACAAAACAAAGATACATAAATAAAAACAGCTACACCCATAGTAACCATGAAGTTCAGAAAAAGAGAAAATAACAAATAGTAGAGAGGCTATTAAGGGATTGGAACCCTCATTACTGCTTATGGGACGCAAATATATATAATCACTGTGGAAAGCAAGATGGCACTTCCTTAACATTTGGGAGTAGGGGGGTAGCCCACAGAATTGGGAGTGTGCATAGAGCCCACCATGGTATACCAAGCTTTGAGGGCAATAAAACCACATGGAGAAGTACATGAAAAGATTGAGCTACAGGGCTGGCCCCAATCAGATCCAAATTGACCTCCTCCCTAGAAGTAAGTGTGACAGAAAACAACATTAAACCTACAGGTTTGGGAGAGGGGCTGATACCATGCCCACCCGGAAGCAAACCAAGAAGGAAAAAGAGAAAGGACTGGTCTAGACCCCATCTCAGCACACCCAGCCCAGAGGACAATGTCCCTGCACAGAACTGCTAAGGCACAGAGAGGACTGTAGGGCGACATCAGCTCAGGACATGTTGTTCCCTTACTGGAGCATACCATAGCAGAGGACAATACTGGGGACACACAGCAGGGAGTTAGTCCGATCTGAGACACCCCCGCCCTGAAGTGGGGGGAACCAAGAAGGGAACATAACAGATCAGCAACAGGAACAAAGCCAAGCCACAAAGCCCCTAGAATAGCCCTGAAAATAGACTTAAGAGGAGTTGGGGCAGATCCCAGCATTGTCCCATGACCAGTGACGAGATAGCCGTAAAGATCAGCACACAGACCTAGAATTATGTATGTTTTTTTCTTCACTCTTTTGTTTTCTTTTGTTTGGTCTGTTATTGTTGGTTTGCCTACTTATATAAGATATGCATGGGAAGCAATCTTGAGGAGAAAGCAAGTGGTCTGAAGGTTCAGGAGGAGGAGGAGACGGGAAAGGAGCAGTGAGCAAACAATGCCATAGACAGGGGAACAACTAAGGAATTAAAATCAACAACTATGAGGATATAGAGATCCAGGGGGTGTTGGGACTACAGCAATCTAGCTGAAAGGAAGTACTAAGAGGCAGAAGTAGGGTGAGTGTGATGGTGGGGCAGGAGGAAGGTGAAAGGAAACAAGAACAAACTTGGAATCAAAGATATGGATAGAGATATAAGCACAGGTGTTTACATGTGTAAACACATTAATTCATAAAAATAGGGGTATTGGCCTATATACATATATCTAGATATCAATACACTGAGGTACAGACGTTAGGCCTCTGCTCATACCTTTCCTCAATGCAAGAGCACTTTGTTCTAACAAACTGGCATTCTGTGATGCTCACCCTCCTGGCACAATTGCTGAAGACAAAATGGTGCATAATCAAATGTGGTGAAAAAAAGCCATATTAAAAGATATAAAATCTGTGGTCTTAAAGGACTGAAGTTAAACAAGAAGCCATCAAGCAAAGAAGCAACAAGCCCACATGGAAGAAACATGTCACTGGGACCAGGTAACAGACATCAGAAGACCCAAAGCAAATAAACAAGCAACCAAAAAAACTTACTGTTGAGAATGAGGGAGATCAGAGCAGAAACTCAAAGCCCATCTGTAGACAATGGGACATCCCCTCACAGAGAGGTCACAGGGAAGGGATAAGTCAGCCAGGGCTCAGTAAAGCACAAATGAAATGCACAATATTCCTCTGATTCCTTGAGGCTTCCTCACCCCCTTTTCACTGGGGGGCTAGACCGGAGCATGTGCACAGGTACAGATAAGAGATAAAAGTTCAGGACACACAGAATCTAAGAACAGGAATGGGAATAGCAATACCAGAAGGGTAGGAAAAAGGTAGGGAGAGGAGGGAAGGAAGGTGGAATTTATCCCAATAATCAACACATAACCACACACACCCCTCCAGGGGGACAAACAATAGAAACCATTGGGGAAGGGAAACAGCAGTTTGTGTAATATATGTAAATATTAATAATTTATAAATTAACAAGATTTTCATACTTCCCAATAATAATTTCTATTAATCATTATATCAATAACAATAGTCAAAAAAGTACAGTATAACCTAGTACAGCCAGATCCTTAAAAGAGTCAAGTTCAATCCTAGACATATCTAACTTATCTTAATTTTTATCTAAACTATTCCATTGATAAGAGGTATGGCCTTGGACCTTTGGCTGTATTGTCTCAATCCAGGGCCAGGAATTCTGCCATACATGTTGATATTCTGTCAGCCACTTTCACTAAGCAACTCTGAGAAATTCAAGGGGTGATTTTGTCCACTGAGCTCAAAATATACATCAGCAGCATTCATTTTTACCATTTCAAACTGGAATAGCCAAAGAAAATAACCAAAGAATCAAAACTTTAACTTCCCATGCTCTTTCCAGAAAACCAACCAGTAAACTGCATGGCCGTATCTGCCCTCCGGCTAGCCAAAGAAGGAAAACTACCGTGAGGCAGAGGGCAAACAAGCATCCACTCTCCATCTTCATGATTTGTTTCTCTACTACCCCACCCCCAAGGTACCATGTGTTAGTTCAGGTTGACTATAAAAACAAACTCATAGACACGCATGTGTGTAATAGAGAACTTTATGTCAAAGAGAAATTGTACATTAAGAAAACATCCTAGTCTCGTCCAGATCAAGTCCCTAAGTGCGATATTAGCCCATATGTCTGAAACCAGTCTACAATGTCCTTGTCAGACTCACACAACACATGCAATGGCGCCAAATGCAGGATGATCACAGGCCAGTGGGTGGAAAGGCCTGTGGATCCTGTGGCAGTGGGAGCATCTCAGCACTGGCAGGGGTCTCCACGTGGCTCCTCAGCTCTGGGTTCTGGTTCCATCAAGGGTCTCCATGTGGCTTGTCCCAGGTCTCTAGATTGAAAGTTCCTTCCTCTGGGAACCAAGGATCATACTTTTTTACTACTTTTAGAAAACCTTGCATCTTTTTATTTGTTACATATATGCCCTCTCTGTTCAGTAAGTGGATGAGCGTAACACCGTAAGTTTTAGGTTTACTTTTACATTGCCTCATCGTCCTCTTTAATATACTTATTCACTGCTTCCACTGTTTATCTAACAATCCCCCAACCAGATCCTTACTTCAAACAATTTCACCGATTCTCTCTACCTTCCAGTAGGGCCATACCATTGTTACACAGGGTATAACTCAAAAGAGTTCTTTCCTACAGTGCCTGACACTGAGCGCCATTTGTTAGAGTAAGCGCCTCTAACAACCATAGGGTCCATTGGCGCAATTGTATGGTGTTAATATATAAAGATCATAGTAAAGTCATAGAAAGATAGGAGACATGAAAGCGAGTGAAATAAAGGAGTCAGACACATTTCATAGTGGCATGCTCACCTCCAGGACGGCCATGATCTCAGCAGCCAGGTCTGCACAGAGAGAGTGGGAGGAGGAGGAGAGATGCCTATTTATTTCTGACCAAAGCCTATATATCCTTAGGGGTGTGCTAGCCCCCCAATTACGGGTAACCACAGAAGTCACAAGAAGGGGCTGTACAATAGGCATAAACGTCACAGGAAGAGGATAAGCTAAGGGTGTACACAAAATAGGAAGGGGAGGGACTAGGGATACACGTATAACAAGATGGGTGGATCCTAGACTCAAGATGGCAGCCTAACCTTGGTCCTCCTTGAGTTGAGTTGGCTTGACCTGTTCTGAGCTTTCCTTCAGAAAAGCAATCCACTCTCCTTGTCAGCAGGGAGTGGGCCCCACCTATGGCGGGACAGAGAGTGGAGTCTGATTGCTCGATGTGGCTGAATGCCCTCAGGGAGGACACTTCCAAGCGGCTGACCTCACAATGTGCTGGCAAACAGCCCGACAACCTGCGGAGACACGTTTCTGTAGCCCACAATTCCCCCTTTGTTTTATGTGTCAAATTCAAAAGCGCTACAGGGGCAGCATAGTTATTTTCTATACATTGAAAGCGGTCAAGGCAAAATTAATGACAATCGTAATATAGCCAAGCCACAAATTCAAGCTATGGCAAACATTCTGAATCCAGGCTTGAGGGGCATAAAGGCACCCCCAGCCCATCTACTATTGAGGGAAGGTCTGAGAAGGGTTGGATGCCACGGTGGAAAGAGAGAGAGCGAATAGGAATGTCTGCTTCTATAGTCAAAGCTGCCGGCTACGTAGCAATCAGCCATGTGCTTGTAAGAGGTAACTTTAAGGTAGCACTACATAGGAGGGTACAGTGGGGAACAATATTATGAGAATGTGATTGGAACTTACCTCCAACTCACAAGGGTGGAGGCCTCCCTCTGCTCCAGAAAGCCAGCCTGCTAGACTTCTTAGTTTGAGAATAAGGGATTTATCTGTATACACTCTCTTCCTGTTGTATAATTTTATGTATAAAATTCAAAAGAGCCATTGAAGCTACATGATTTTCTGTTACTCACCTTAGCTTCCTATAGGAGCAACACAAGACTGTGAGCATCAAAATTACCATGAACAGCACAGTCAGACTAGAGCACATGGGATCCAGCCTCTCTCCATGCCATCCACTAGTTATTTAATCACCTCAGAACTATGAGATGCCTTAAGTCCACCCTTGAATGTACAGAAATTTTTTTAGCTGAATCACATCGAATGAAATGTTTTCCTTAAACCCTTGCAAATGTTTTCTAATCAAATCCCAATTAAGTAAGGTTACATTATGTAAGTAACGGGTTACACAGAAATCAGTTACATTCCAATCACATTTTAGCATTAATTGGTAAGTCCAAAATCTTGATCTTTTAGCAAACGAACAGTTTGTTGTAATATTCCAGGCACTATTGTTTAAAACGTTCAGTTATGATAGAGTCCCAGAGTGTCCCTTAGACAACACTACCAATGGTAGAAATGTCTCAGCAGGCAACAATTGGCATTCTCAGGAATCTGCGAGGTCTTCTTGACTTTGGGTAACTTCAGCAACAGGACAGGGGTCTCTGGGCTGTTTTCTCAACTCTCAGGTCACAGCATCAGCTTCCTTTCTTCTGGGCCTTGCTGGATGAAGAGAAATCCACCTATCTCCTTTGCCTGTGAAAACATAAACAAATAGCCCCTCTCTAGACTGTTAGCAACCGGGAAACAGAATCATGGTTAAGATTTGGTGGTTTCTTCATCTTTTCCTTGTCCTTCAAATTTCTCCAAACGAGGTTGCATCCTTCTAAGGGAGTCCATGAGCTTTCTTCTGCAAAAACATAAATGAATAGCCCTTCCTACAGGTGATTATGGGACCTGGGGCCAACGCAATTTCCATCTTCTTGGGATCAGCATTTTTGAAGACGTGAAAATGTGTGTATCTGCCCTAATTTTGTTACAAGTTTTTAGTAAGGAGAAAATTATTTTAGTTAAAATGACTAAATGATGTTTGTCGCACATAGGATTTCTCTTCTACCCTTTTGTCTTAACAAAGGACACTTTAAGACATTGTAACCAATGTCAGGAAACTTGCCTGGTTCCAAACCAGTGAAACTTGTTTGATAGACCTTATTGTTACATAAACTTTGGATCCCTGCTCTCAGAGAATCAGGAGAGTTCATTAGTTGTATTGAGAACTTAACATACTCAGGATAATTTGAAAGACTGAAAAAATTCTTTAAAAATTTGTTCAGCTGTTTTTGAAGTTACTTACCAAACAGACATTTTTTTCTCTGTCTACAAGTATGGCTACAGGCCTAATTAAGCCATATTGCCCTTCAGGCTTTCTACACTGTAGGATTTTACAATCTTGCAATATTCTGTCTTGGTTAATTTCTCTCATCCTCTCCTTGCTGGATTTGGGGGAAGTTAGTGGGCAGGTCTTAGCCCCTCCTGAATGTCCTATGGAAGTGACCCCATATCCAGATTTGAAACAGTTTGCCCTTCCATTTCTAATTCCATGTGGGGGTGCTGTTGTTTTTCCAAAAAGGCCCCTTGATTTCTAGGGTGGTCAGACTTCTCAAGTACTCATTCCTGATAGGTATAAACTTTAACTCTAGATATGCAAGGAAGTAACATTTGGCTTATGCGGTCTTCCTTCTTTATAAACCACGGTATAACAAATTTAGTCACTGCCCCAATTTCTTCTTCATAATCCTGATCAGTGATTCCAGTAGCAATCTGAACACCTCGAGAATGTAGGTTGGACTTCTCTAATAAATGCCCTCGAGTTCTTGCAGGTAGTGGACCCCAAGCATCATTCTGAACAAATTCTGCTTTAATTACAGCTTTCAGCTTTTCTTCATAATTTTGAAAACCTCTAATACCAATATGAATTCCTTGAGTAGTTAGGTTGAATTTCCCTGATAGAAGCTGTATTACTCTTTCAAGCAAAGCCTCCTAAACTCCAGTTTTAACAAGCTGTGGAGGGCATTCTTTTTTTTTTTTAAATTTTTTTATTTTGACAATTTATTGGGGCTGATACAATTCTTTTCACAGTTCATACATATACATACATCAATTGTATAAAGCACATCTGTACAGTCTTTGCCCTAATCATTTCTTTCTCTTTTCTTCTTTTACATTTTATTAGGGACTCAAACAACTCTTACCACAATCCATACATATACATACATCAATTGTATAAAGCACATGCATACATTCCCCGCCCCAATCACTCTCAAAGCATTCGCCCTCCACTTAAGCCCCTTGCATCAGGTCCTCTTTACCCCCCCCTCCCTCCCCATTCCCCCCTTCCTCATATGCCCTTGGTAATTTATACATCGTTATTTTGTCATATCTTGCCCTATCCGGAGTCTCCCTTCCCCCCTTCTCTGCTGTCCCTCTCCCAGGGAAGAGGTCACATGTGGATCCCTGTAATCAGTTCCCCCTTTCCAACCCACTCACCCTCCACTCTCCCAGCATCGTCCCTCACACCCTTGGTCCTGAAGGTATCATCCACCCCGGATTCCCTGTACCTCCAACCCTCATATGTACCAGTGTACAGCCTCTGTCCCATCCAGCCCTGCAAGGTAGAATTCGAATCATGGTAGTTGGGGCGAGGAAGCATCCAGGATCTGGGGGAAAGCTGTGTTCTTCATCGATACTACCTCACACCCTAATTAACCCATCTCCTCTCCTAAACCCCTCTATGAGGGGATCTCCAATGGCCGACACTTGGGCCTTGGGTCTCCACTCTGCACTTCCCCCTTCATTTAATATGATATATATATACACATATACACATACATATATACATATACACATATATACACATACATACACACACTTATATCTTTTTTTTTTTGTGCATGATGGCTTATACCTGGTCCCTTGGGCACCTCGTGATCGCACTGGCCGGTGTGCTTCTTCCATGTGGGCTTATTTGCTTCTGAGCTAGATGGCCGCTTGTTCACCTTCAAGCCTTTAAGACCCCAGACACTATCTCTTTTGATAGCCGGGCACCATCAGCTTTCTTCACCACATTTGCTTATGCACCCATTTGTCTTCAGTGATCCTATCATGGAGGTGTGCAGTCAATGATATGATTTTTTGTTCTTTGATGCCTGGTAACTGATCCCTTTGGGACCACTCGATCACACAGGCTGGTGTGTTCTTCCATGTGGACTTTGTTGCTTCTGAGCTAGATGGCCGCTTGTTTCTCTTCAAGCCTTTAAGACCCCAGTCACTATCTCTTTTGATAGCCGGGCACCATCAGCTTTCTTCACCACATTTACTTGTTCACCCACTTTGGCTCCAGCCGGGGGAGGGCATTCTTTAACCTTTTCTTGGCTAGTTAACTTTACATCAACATAGGCTGGGCCTCTTCAAGTTTGGGCAGGTCTGGTCTCCTGCTGTGAGACTGGGTGATACCTGTGATTACCATTTAAAGATTCTTTTGCTTGGACAGGCATAAGCCTTGTCTGGATATGTCTGCAACCCAGGAGGTTCCCTAGGCCATCTCTTAGTACTACCATGCCCTTTGGTTAAAGTAAATGGTAAACTACAGCAACTCAATCTTGATAGGACATCTAATGACCTAGACCCCTCAGGAATGAAGGTTTGGGTTACCCCACCAGGCAAAGAACCAGGGCCAGCTGAGGTGCTGGCCAAGGACAAAGGTAATACAGAATAGTTAGACGAAGGTAGTTCTACCTATCAGTTACATGATCAATTGCAAAAACAAGGTTTGTGATTATAGTTCTTCTTTATGGTGCTTATTGAATATCTTTCCTTTTTTCAAGTACAATGTACCAGTTACAATTAGATTTGGTGTGCTTTCATTTATATTTATGATAGATATATGATGTTAAGTGTGTGATTTTACTAATGTCAGGAAATTATATATGGCTAAAGAATTGTGTACAGGTTCTAAGTGGGCAAGAGGTTTGTTGTGGGATAGGTTTGTTGTGCCAACCTGGCCAATAGGAATATGTGGGATTAATCAGGTTGCAGAGTGATTGGAGGGCAAAGAAATAAATGGCTCTGCACAGCCCACCCCTCTCTATCTTGTTCTCTGGTGATTGGACCAGTGTGTGGCCACTTTAGCTAGTTCCCTGGCTCAGTTTGTGAGCTACACTACATGTGAGACAAACCAACCCACGGATCGTGTTGCTAGAATTGAGGCTCCTTCAAGACCTGCTTTGCTACACTGCTGGTGTGTATATCACTTGAACTTGAGGCTGGTGGATCCTGTCGTCTTGCATTGCTTGAGTTCAACATCCCATTTGGGCGTGTTTCACTAAGCACCTGAGCTGCTGACCCTTGGCGACTCACCCTGCCTGTTTGCTGCCTATGGGCAGACTCTGCCTACACTGCCTGAGGGAAGACTCAGCTGTCTGCTTCCTTAACTTTGGACCCCCTAGTGAGTCCTAGTGAGCTGAAGAACTTCCAGTACATTAACTGTTCCATGGATGTGAGTTGAACTGAGCCCCATGTACTGCTGTGTGAGACAATTATCTATATTCATTCATGCTGTATAAATCTAACCATCTATCTATCTACCTATCTATCTCTATTATCATAAGTGTCCTGGATTTTTTTAATCTAGAGAACCCTGCCTAACACAGGGACTGTAGCTCTTTAAAAAAACAGTTTTATTGGCATATAATTCACAAATCATACAACTTAATAGTTCAATCATCTTAAGAAAAGTTGTACAATCATCACCACAGTCAAAATTAGAACATTTTTCCTTCTTGTACTGATTATTACTAGCTCCCCATTTTCCCCCAACCACCCCTGTTATGCCCTCAAGGAACTATTAACCCAGTTACTGTTTCTATAGATTTACCTAGCCTGGATTTCATATACATATAATTTTAAAACAAACTAACAATAGTAACAGAGCAAAACCTCAATAGAAAAGAAAACAAAATATTAAAAATCAGAACAAATTTAAAATTAGTCATAAGGGAGAAAAAACAATAAGTGCCAGATTTTAACCTAACCGAATCTGCAATAATCCACTTTGCAGTACATGCTGCATGATAGCAAGGTTATTCACATCCTAGTTTATATTCAGAGGGAATTCACTAGAACCTTAATCCATGTGTATTTCATTCATAAATATCTCCCTCCCTTTTAGCAACGCACCCTTCTCCCCCAAATTGTCACTATGGAAATTGTGTGCATGGAAACAGCCATTCCAACTTCTTGGGTTTCTTTCCAGGACATCCCATTGAGTACGATGCAGGACTGAGGAGGAAGTTTTGGGGATGGGGTGGCTGCATCCCATTGAGAGTCCACCACCTCTTGCCTCCACAGTCTCACCTTGTGCTTTGGGCACCTCAGCGAGAAGCTGCCTTCATGTAGCAACCAACCTGCGTCAAAGGCACACAGGTAATGGTACCGGAAGGAACAGCCTTTGTTGTATCAGCCCAAGGTGGCGCCTGCCTCCTGGAAGTAGGAACATTTCATCTCTCTGGCTCTTCCCAGCACTTCCTGCAGGCCGTAGAGCCTGCAGCAGACCAGGTAGACTCCACTGACCCAGAGAATATACTGGACCCCAAATTGATGGCCAGGGACGAGGGTCATCGGCGTGGTGTGGCCGCTTGCTGCAGCGGCTCCTCCTCCTCATCTGCGTCCGCCCGCAGCCTCTGGAAACCGTTTGGGCCGCGTGGTCGCTTTGCTCTGCGCTGCTGCGGCTCTCTTTGGGGGGTTGGGGGGGGTGGCTGCCTACTCTTGGGGATAGAAGGGTCCGAAGAGGTCGCCCATGTTCCGGTCACTGGCGCAGTTGCCACACAGACAGCACCCCAGGTGCCATCACAGAACCTGTCACCACAGGCCCCCGGGGGTGGGGCGGGGGTAAAGACCGATGCTGGGAGCGCCTTGCTTTCTGTGACCTCTGACCCTTCCAGCCCCCGCCAGCCTGGTCTGCTCCTCCTGGTCTTCAGCACTGATGGTGGCCCTCGCGGCTCCGGGGCCACACTTGTTTGCCATGCGGGCAGCGGCCAGGCGGCGTCCTTCCCTTCGCCTCCGCGAGCTCGGCGCCTGCTCTTCGGGGTTCGCTCTCCATGGCGGGCCGCGCCTGGGGGTCCCTGAGGGGGTGCAGGAGGGGCTGTCTCCCCGTCTTTCCTGACGGGAAATGGCTGTCTGCGAGGAAGCCCTCCCGGGGGTGAAATGGTCCCTGCTCGCTCACTCTCTCTCGTGAACCAGGAAGATGAGAAGATATCTGGTCGCCCTTGGTTACCAGATGGAGGACGCCAAGGCCCCGGAGTTCCTCTCCTGCGTGCCCGTTTCGGGTGTGTCTCGGGCTTCCTGTGGTCGCCCCCGATGTCAGCGCTGGTGCCCTCCGGAGGCCGCTCCTCAGGGACACGGGGTCTCCCCCCTGCGGGCCTCGGCGAGCGTCCAGGTAGCGCTTGGCCCGAGGTCCTGACCTTCTGAAGAACGCCCCCAACTTCAATCCCGTCCTCTGTGCGACGGGCAGTGTTTTCTGTGAGGCTGATGGAGGGCCAATTCCGATAATCTGGAGCTGTGGGGGCCTCGGAGGAGGCTCCCTTCCGAAAACCCTTCATCTCCTGCCTGGGAGGAAGGCGGACACAGACACGGGGTGCTTTCTCAGCGCCTTCTTTTGACGATGGAAGGACATGCCCTCCATCTTCAGTGTGACTTCCTTTGACGAGGGAAGGACGTGCCCTCTGCCTTCAGTGTGACTTCCTTTGATGAGGGAAGGACATGCCTTCTGTCTTCAGTGGGACTTCCTATGATGAGAGAAGGATGTGCCCTCTGTCTTCAGTGTGACTTCCTTTGATGAGGGAAGGACATGCCTTCTGTCTTCAGTGGGACTTCCTATGATGAGAGAAGGATGTGCCCTCTGTCTTCAGTGTTACTTCCTTTGACGAGGGAAGTACGTGCCCTCTGTCTTCAATGTGACTTCTTTTGATGAGGGAAGGATGTGCCCTGTCTTCATTGTGACTACCTTTGACAATGGAAGGAGGTGCCCTGTCTTCAGTGTGACTTCCTTTGATGAGGGAAGGATGTGCCCTCTGTCTTCAGTCTGACTTCCTTTGTTGGAAGGACATGCCCTCTGTCTTCAGTCTGACTTCCTTTGTTGGAAGGACATGCCCTCTGTCTTCACTGTGACTCCCTTTGATGAGGGAAGGAGGCTCCCTCTGTCTTCAGTGAGAATTCCTTTGATGAGGGAAGGACGTGCCCTCTGTCTTCAGTGTGACTGTTTTTCACATCTTGCGACTCTTACTGGGAATGGGTGAGCTAGAAGAGTAGACACACCTCCTCCTGGTTAGGGGGTTTTGAGGAGAATGATCCTCGTGACCTGGCAGTCTTAGCATCACATTACTAGGGTTAGATGACTGTGCAGACTCCGCGAGGCTGTGCCCATCGCCCTCATGGGGCGGCCCAGACCTTTTTTTGATTGGACGCTCCTGGAGGACCACTGATTTGAGCTGGAAAAGTCTGCCGAGAAAGATTCCAGCAAGACTCTTGCAACTTCTGGGAGCCGTGCTTCAATTCCATGCCTTTGCTAGGCTGACCTTCACTGGACAAGAGGCAGTGCCTGGAGTCTTGACCACTAGGCTCATGGTAGCTCTGCACAGGCCCAGAAGGCCTTCGCAGAGGCGGCTGTGGGGTTCCTGTTGCCATAGGGTCTTTGTTGCCTGCTACACAGTAGAGATCACTAGAATCCCTGGTAGCCTTGATCGCCAGCGGTTTCACTAGCCATTGCTGCTGCAGCTCCTGCTGCTCTTTGCTATCCACTTCTGCTGTTGCTGCTGCCCCTGCTGCTCCAACCACCCCTCCACCGCTAAAATTCTGGAGCATCTGAGCCTGACAAGGGCTCAACGCTTCTATCTGGAATGAGTTGTGTACCTCCTGTGGTTAGTTTCACTGACTTCCATGGGAACTGCTTTGCTCCTGAAAGGACTGCATACAGTTTAGCAGCACAGTGGCAGGCCGGCAGGCCTCCTGCAGGAACCCCCAGAATCAACTTTACAACGCTGTCTTATAACACTGCTATTCACATCCCTCAGCTACGGTCACAGGGGATCACTAGAGGCCTAATCAATGCGTGGACACTGCAAATGGATGTGCGGCTTCTACTGTCAGTTATCCATAGCCTTTTGCAAACTGAGTGTTCACAATTTAAGCTCTGATGCTACTCCCTCCTTTGGATTTGGGTTTTATTATGTACAATCCTTGGATCACACAGGCTGGTGTGCTTCTTTCAGGTGGGCTTGCTTGAGCCCTCACTTTGATGGCTGTTTCTTTTAAGACAAGCCTTTAAGAGCCCAGACACTATTCTTTCTGATGGTGAGGTGTCACTAATTTATTCACTGCACTTTACTATTGAACCTATATCTTCACTGATCTCTTCATGAGGGTGAGTATCAAGCAGGACCGTGTTATAAGAACTAATTGTTCTTAGACTGGTGTTAGACTTAAGTTTGAGCCCCAAGTTAATTCATATATCTATTGTTTATATGTGTCTCTGATTTACCTTAGAGACATTATTTTCATTTTATGTTGGAGAGCATTATCAATCATTCCCCCGAGCCATATCAATAGTGTCATTAATTTAGCCAATAGTACAGAATGTAAAGCACTGTTGAGCAAAGGAAATTATACCAGTATAGGTCAGCTGTGAATAGCAATACATGAATTATTGACTTGAACAGATTAAACTCTTAAATGACTTGACACTATTTAAACAAAAAAATGAGGGTTGGTGATAGAGCAAATCTTTTAATAATATTCATTCACAACAGCTGAGCTACACCTACCAGATTAATCCATGTCATGATAAAGCAAGGTGGGAATTAAAATGGTAGTATATACTGGTCCCAGGCCATCATTCATTGTGCATCCTCAAGGCAAAAGATCCAAACCAAAGTCCAGTGGCCCCCAGTGCATTGCCCTTGGGATAGCAGTTATCTTCTTTTCACACTAGAGAGTTGCAGCCTTAAGTTCAAAACCTACAGGAGAGTTTGAGGTAAAGCCCAGTTTGGTTGGTGGGGTTTCCACACCAGGTCCTTCTGATGTTACCTAAGAAAGATGTGTGCACCTCGAAAGAACAGAGTGTAAACTCCCAGTAGTCCATAGTGCATGGCCTAGGCCACCAAAGACTGGATAGAAACTAGGTCCGAGTGTCCAATAAAGAACATAGTACCAGGCATATTCTCCCACTAATGTTCTATGTACGTTTTTTCTGTTTTGTTGTTTTTCCCCAATGGGGGGTTGATCTTCCCCATTTTCCTACCAACAGAAATATAATTGCCTTCTCCAAGACATACATACTCCCCTCACCCCATTTTGAATTGATTTTCCAGTATGGTTTCCTTATCATTCTGGTTGTTGGTCTGGGTGACCTGAGCACAATATTGTACGGCAGCAATTGAATGGTCTTCTTTGCACTCATCTTGAAAAACTGACCTCAGCTGAGGTGAGGGCTCCTCTGTTAAAGTGGTTTGTAAATGTAGAGTGTGTGATTGGTGATTTGTGGACATTTGGAAGGCTCTCTACCTTGTTACTTAGGAGCCCAGATTAGAAAATTTTATGCCTTGGGAATAGGAAAGTGTCATCTTAGTGTTTTGTTTTTTAATTATTTTATTGGGGACTCAAACAACTCTTATCACAATCCATCCATCCATCCATTGTGTCAAGCACATTTGTACATTTGCTGCCATCATCATTCTCAAAACATTTGCTTTCTGCTTGAGCCCGTGGTACCATTTAGTATTTATTTTTTATAGTAGTGAACTCATACAATATTTGTCCTTTTGTGATTGACTTCATTCAGCATAATGGTTTCCAGGTCCATTAATGTCATCAGGTGCTTCATGGTTTCAAGCTATGTTTTAGGATTGCGTAGTATTCCATTGTATATATATATATATATATATATATATATATATATATATATATATATATATATATATATATATATATATATATATATATATATATATATCAGAGTTTCTTGATCCAGCCTCCTGCTGATAGGCATTTGGGCTGTTTCCAGCTCCTTGCTAATGTGAATTGTGCCTCAATGAACATGGGAGAGCACATGTCTGTTCCTCTTCTGTGAATCCTGTAACTCTTTACAAGAATAGAGAGCCCCATCTCTACCCTTTGAAGAGGGTTTTGGTTTTGAACTGCTGACCTTGTGCTTAGCAGCTCAATGTTAAACACTATGCCACCACTGAACTGAACTTTTCCTCTGTTCCCTACAATATCAGTGGAGGTGAAGCTGTAACATTTGTTACGATTACTGATTGCTTGAGAATAAGTGATTACAACTAGGAAGAAATGTAGAGTTACTACTGTGGGAAACAGAAAGGCTATGCCCCAGGTTGTCCCCCCATATTATATGCCAAACCTAAAGTGTTTCTCACTAACACATGGTCAATATCTATACACTTGGAGGTCAACTGCCTAAAAGTTATCTGCCTGAAGGTTATCAACCATCTAGAGCAATCAGACCCTATAGTCTGTCCCACTCTAAGTAGGGCCCACTTCCTTCTGATAAGGAAAATGAATTGTTCCCCTGTAGGAGAGCCCAAAGACACCTAAGGTCAGCCAACTCAACCAAAGTTAGGCTGCTGTCTTGACTCTAGAGGCCGCCCACCTTGGTATGTGTATGCATATAATAATATGGATAGATGGCAGAATGGAGAGGTGTCGCATGCATGCCTGTAGTGCCTCCCCTACCTATTGCGTGTATACTCTTAACTCATCTCTCATCACCTGTATGCCTATGCCTTCTGAGTGTATATAAGCCTTGGTTGGAAATATATTCTCTCTTTCTGCATGGATCTGGCTCCCGAAGTCATGACTCCGGGAGGTGAGCAATTGCATGCTTATCTGATGTCTCCTTAAATGTACCCCTCAATTGCACAACCGCCTCTAGAACCTGTTTGATTGTGGAAGGTGTTACTCCACATACTACGAATATGACTGGGTCTAGAATGCCCAGTTTCAATCCTTTACAAATGTAGCTGCCCCCCTGCCTCATACTTAGTCTGACATCCAGTGGGGAGGACCTGATTACCTCCTTTCAGGGCTAATACACTACCTTGCTTGTCTGGAAACATTTGGTTCCCTTTCACCTGAGGCTGGTTTTGCACTGCTTGCCCTCAGCAAGTGGACTGTACCTTCCCTCTGTTTCCTCCAGTGTCAGTGGAGGTGAAGCTGCAACATTCGCCGCATTAAGATGCACGCTGTTACAGAGTTAGAGTCCCTGGCTGGTGCAAATGACAGAAAGGTTGATGGTTTGAATACAACTAGAGTTGCCTTGAGTGAAAGACTTGGTGATCTCCCTCTAAAAAAGCCAATTGGAAAAACCTATGGAGCGTGGCTACTCTGAAACACATGGGGTTGTGATGCCTTGGAATCTAACAGCAACTGGTGTGTGATGGATTTAGTTTATGACGTTTCTAGATGCTTTGTGCGTGGCATCAGTTACACAAAAATCTATTTCGTTCATGGAATATGATTGTATGCATCTGTAGTTGGTTCACTGTCACAGATTTTTTTTTTTCCACTGGGGCCTCGTCTCATAAATCCTTAACTTGTATGCACCTTTGACCGAAGAGGGACATCATGCTAAGAGTAGTTCTTCGAGAAAGACTCCTTTCTCCTCCTCTTAGTGAGCATCAAGAGCTTCGATGAGCATACATTTTCACAGTAAGCTGTGAACAGATCGGTATGTTTCTTTTTATCATATCCCAAGCCAGTGTTCCAGGCAGCTAGAATTTCCCTGAACACTATGTATTAATGATCACGTCCTTCAAGTTTGCACACAGGGACTGATTCTGTGGGGATGATTCCTGAGCTTTGGAAGTGGTGAAGCACCCACAGGCCAGTGTCTAAGAGGAAGCTTCGGCCCACAGTCTGGGAACAACTGTCTTCTCTCCAGTCTCTCCCCACCACAGAGCAGCCTTGCATCTTTCTGCCACAGTAGACTGGGATGGACAAGTTCCTGCTTCTGCTCCAGCTGCTGGAAGTCTTCCCTCTTGTCTTCTTCCCAGGGTGGGTGAGGCCCTGAGTTGGCTGGATGCTGCTCTAATAGCCCGGTTCTAGGATGTTGATCTAACTAGACCACTGAGCAGTGGACGTGGGACGGTAGGGAGTCCAGGAGGAGATAGGGGATGATCTGGCTAGGCAGGATCTGAAACCTCTTTGGTGCCTCCATCCTGACTCCAGTCAAGGCAAGAGGATCGGTCATCCTCTATGGACAAATGGGAGAAGGAATCCTTCTACAATTAGGGCTGTTGGTGTTGCTTCTAAGAGACAGACTAATGTTTGCTTGAGATTTTCTGTAAAGCAGCATTACTGCTGTAATGATAAAGATGTCTGCAACAGATTTCGAGGACCTACCCTGCTTCCCTGAAAATAAGACAGTGTCATATTCATTTTTGCTCCCAAAGATGTGCTAGGTCTTATTTTCAGGGGATGTCTTATATTTCCATGAAGAAGAATACGGTACACATTTATTGCTGAACAGAAAAAAAGGAAATTTATTACCTGTATTGGTACGGTAGTAGTTGTCATCACAAACCAGCATAACCAGACAATCTGTGCATCCTACAGGATCAAGAATTTCTTGATACTACCATTATTTCCATGTACAACAATCTATGGTACATTTACTCATTTATTCAATGACAGTCATGCCATCATCTTCTGGAACATCATAACAATCCAAACCCTTATTTTAGGGGAGGTCTTACTTTCGGGGGGATGCCTTACATTTCAGCGAGAGGCAAAACTGTCAGTAGGTCTTATTTTCGGGGAAACAGGGGTATCATTGAAACTATAAACCACTACAATAAAAAGCAGGTGTGACTGGATCCCCCATAATGATTCTGGGGTTTTGGTAGAGTTATAGGAAAATAAACAGGATAGAAAAGAATCACTTTCCTGTTTATGTGGCAACTTGAAGGTTGTTGGGAGGGGGGGGGAGAATCTGTGGAGTCAGAAGCCACATTGTATCAGGTTGAGCAGTGAATGAATGTGACTATAGACAGTAACTATAGGTAACTCAAGAAGTCTATGAAGAAATGAGCAAACAGAATTGTAATTTTTTAAATCATTTTATTGGGGGGGTCATATAACTCTTATCACAATCCATACATCCATCCATTGTGTCAAGCACATTTGTACATTTGTTGCCATCATCATTCTCAAAACATTTTCTTTCTATTTGATCCCTTGGTATCAGCTCATTTCCCCTCCCTCCCTCCCTCATGAATTGTTGTTGTTTTTAAATGTTTTAATTAGGGTCTCATACAACTCTTATCACAATCCATACACACATCAATTGTGTAAAGCGTATCTGTACATTCATTGCCCTCATCATTTTCAAAGCATTTGCTCTCCCCTTAAGCCCTTTGCATCAGGTCCTCTTTTTTCCCCCTTCCTCCCCACTCCCCCCTCCCTCATGAGCCCTTGATAATTTATAAATTATTATTTTGTCATATCTTGCCCTGTCCAATATCTCCCTTCACCCCCTTTATTGTTGTCCGTCTCCCAGGGAGGAGGTCACCTGTAGATTCTTGTAATGGGTTCCCTCTTTCCAACCCATTCTCCCTCTACCTTCCCAGTATCGCCACTCACACCCCTGATCCTGAAGGGATCATCCGCCCTGGATTCCCTGTGCCTCCAGCTCCTATCTGCCCCAGTGTACTTCCTCTGGTCTAGCTAGACTTGCAAGGGAGAATTCGGATCATGATAGTCGGGGGAAGGCAAGGGAGGAAACATTTAGGAATGCTGTATTCTTTATCGGTGTTACATCGCACCCTGACTGACTCATCTCCTGCCCTAGACCCCTCTGCAAGGGGCTCTCCAGTGGTCGACAAATGGGCTTTGGGTCTCCACTCTGCACTTCCCCGTTCATTCGCGATGGTAAGATTTTTTTTGTTCTGATGATGTCTTATACCTGCTCCCTTCGACATGTGATCGCACAGGCTGGTGTGCTTCTTCCATGTGGGCTTTGTTGCTTCTGAGCTAGATGGCCGCTTGTTCACCTTCAAGCCTTTAAAACCCCAGATGCTATCTCTTTTGATAGCCGGGCACCATGAGCTTTCTTCACCACATTTGCTTATGCACCCGTTTATCCTCAGCGATTGTATCATGGAGGTGTGCACCCAATGATATGATTTTTTTTGTTCTTTGATGTCTGATAACTGATCCCTTCGGAACCACGTGATCACACAGGCTAGTGTGTTCTTCCATGTGGGCTTTGTTGCTTCTGAGCTAGATGGCCGCTTGTTTATCTTCAAGCCTTTAAGACCCCAGATGCTATATCTTTTGATAGCCGGGTACTATCAGCTTTCTTCACCACATTTGCCTGTTCACCCGCTTTGGCTTCAGCAGTTGTGTCAGGAGGGTGAGCATCATAGAAAGCCAATTTAATAAAAAGAAAGTATTCATGCATTGAGGGAGTACTTGAGTAGAGGCCCAATGTCCGTCTGCCACCTTAATACTAAACCTATAAATATAGGCACATAGATCTATTTCCCCATCCTCATGTATATATTTACATATGTACATGTCTTTGTCTAGACCTCTATAAATGCCCTTTGCCTCCTAGCTCTGTCCTCTATTTCCCTCGACTTTCCTCCTGTCCCACTATCATGCTCCGTCCCCACCTGGGTTTCAACAGTACCTCTTCGTTACATTACCCTTGATCATGCCCTACCAGGCCTGCCATACTCACCTCACCACCAATTTGGATCCCTTGTTCCCTTCTCTCTGGGTTGGCTTTTTTTTTTAAACAAAAATGAGTTTAGCATGTTTCTAGGCAGGGAAAGATGCATGTTTCCCTTTGAAGTATGAAATGTCTTTCTCCCACCACCACCCACCACCACCACCACCACCCACCACCACCACCACCACCCACCACCACCACCACCACCACCCACCACCACCACCACCACCACCACCACCCAACACCAACACCACAACCCACCACCACCACCACCACCACCACCACCACCACCCACCACCACCACCACCACCACCACCACCACCCACCACCACCACCACCACCACCACCACTACCACCCACCACCACCACCACCACCACCACACACAAAAAAAAAGAAAGAAAAGAAATGTCTTTCATAAATTCAGGGGACTCGCCACCATCTTAATTTCTCTCTCAATGAATATACATATTTCAAAATCTTCTATACATGTTTTTCTTGCTCTTTTGTCTTCTCTCTTTTTTCTTCCATTCCTCTTTTCGCTTTTATATCCCTTTCCTTCATTCTCGCTTCCATATCAGTTGTGATGCAAACATGGAGAATGCTATTAATACTTAAAATTATTGAATATCATATTACATTTCTCACAATATTTAAACAACTAAATTGAAATTTTTATGTCTCTTGAATAGACATAAAGAATAAAGAAATTAAATTCATTTTGTGTGACTTCCATTTTATTTAAAAAGTACTAAATCATAAAGTTCATTGAAATGTTTACCGTTATTCTGAGTGGCAAATGTAAATATTTTCTATGGATTGCCTTATCTCTTAAAATTGAGCTGAGATGAGAAAATCAAGAGTGGCGTTCCAGCGCAGCCAACAAGGAAGTGCAGAATGAAAGTTCAGTAAACGGCAGGAAGAAGATGGAAGTGGGCGCTGCGGCTGGAAATGGTCAGGACGGTCTTGGTGAGCAGCTAGCAAGGCTTGGCTGAGGCTGGAAGGCAGGAGCAGAACCCTGATCAGCCCCTTCAGTTCTAGACAAAGGAGAGCCTAAAACACTCAGATCCCGGGTTTGTCATCCTTTTCGACCTAGTGCTGATTGTCTTGCTAAGTGAAGAAAGTGACTTCTTGGTTGCCTTCTGAACATGATTACAAACTTCTTGAATAAAAAAGACAGGCAATATTGTGTGTCAGCCAAACTGCAAGTCCCCACAGAACTGCCTTGTCCTTTTACACTTTTTCTTGTTCATTTGGGGAACATAAGTGGGAATGGTCTCATTCAATTATAATGAATTTCTTTTTATTATTTTTGCTCTCAGAATCATTTTATTAGGAGCTCATACAACTCTTATCACAATCCATACATACATCCATTGTGTAATGCACATTTGTACATTCATTGCCCTCATCATTCTCAAAACATTTGCTCTCCACCTAAGCCCCTGGCATCAACTCAGTTTTCCCTCTCTCCCCGCTCCCTCTTCCCTCATGAATCCTTGATAATTTATAAATTATTGTTTTGTCATATCTTGCCCTGTCAGACATCTCCCTTCATCTACTTTTCTGTTGTCCATCCCCCAGGGAGGAGGTTATATGTAGATCCTCGTAATTGGTTTTCCCTTTCCAACCCATCCTCTCAGTATCACCACTCTCACCACCGGTCCTGAAGGGATCATCCACCCTGGATTCCCTGTGTTTCCAGTTCTATCTGTACCAGTGTACATCCTCTGGTCTAGCCAGATTTGTGAGGTAGGATTGTGATCATGATAGTGGGGTGGGGGATAGGGGGAGCATTTAGGAACTACAGGAAAGTTGTATGTTTCGTCGTTGCTATATTGCACCCTGATTGCTCATTGCCTCCCTGAGACCCTTCTGTAAGGGGATGTCCAGTGACCTACAAATGGGCTTTGGGTCTTCACTCTGAACTCCCCTCCTCATTCACAATGATAAGATTTTTTGTTATGATGATGCCTGGTACTTGATCCCTTCAACACCTCGTGATCACACAGGCTGGTGTACTTTTTCATGTGGGCTTTGTTGCTTCTGAGCTAGATGACCACTTGTTTACCTTCAAGCCTTTAGGACCCCAGATGCTATCTCTTTTGATAGCCAGGCACCATCAGCTTTCTTCACCACATTTGCTTATGTACTCACTTTGTCTTCCGTGATCATATCGGGAAGGTGAGCATCATAGAATGTCAATTTAATAGAAGAAAGTATTCTTGCATTGAGGGAGTACTTGAGTGGAGGCCCAATGTCTTTCTATTACCTTAATACTAAACCTATAAATATATGCACATAGATCTATTTCCCCACACTCATATATAAATATATTTAGATATGTATGTGCCTTTATTTAGATCTGTATAAACCCTTTGCCTCCTAGCTCTTTCCTCCATTTCCTTTGACTTTCCTCTTGTCCCACTATCATGCTCAGTCTTCATATAATGAAATTCTTAAACCAGGTCTGTTGGTTCAGTTTTTAAAACTTTGCAAACATCTGATGACTTTTAAGGGGCTCAATGTAAAGATATTTGTACTTAAGGGTTGCGTGTATTGCTCAAGGTGGAATTATACTATAAATGTGTGCAAACAATAATAGATGAGGTAAATAATATGGGAAAATAAAGTGAGGCATGTGTGAATTCAAAAGGGAAAGCTTTTGAGAAAAGGAATAAAGTGGTTTAAGATTGCACTAAGAGGCTATACAGAGCAAAACGCTTTAGAAACATGCAGGGCCACAATATATTAGCTACAAGTACCAGATTAATTTTTAGATTAAGCAAGACTATGTTCTAAAAAGATATGGTTAGTGGATACAGACATAGGGAAAGTGTATCATGGTTGAGTATAATTTAAACCAGAACCTTGTTAATGCACTCAAAAACATTGGTAACAAACCTAACAACACAAGGGTAACCTATCCCAATCTAAATATTTTGGCTTAAGTTAATATGAGTCTAATTACATCTTGCTCCACAAAATAGAACAATTATGAGTCATAATTATGAAGGAAGGAACAAGTCAAGGCCCTTTTTTCTCTCTCCAAATCTGTCCTATTATTTTGAACCCTCAGAACTCATGCTATATGAACGTTGTAAAGTTTTTGGGAAATAACACTTGGGTTAAAAAATGCAGACTCACTATGCAACACTTAGTAACTTGCTCTCTAAGAGCACAATATGAAAAGTGGAAAAAATAACTTTATAGTAGAAAAAACCGCACACTCTCCATCAGGGAATCAAGGTTACCATCAATGATAGGCCAGGGTGATTGATGCCCTTGATATGTTATGATGAGAACGCTACTTTACCTGTGCTTCCTTTCCTGAACTCATAGCCCCAGTCTACTGGTGAGAAACACATCATCAGAATTCAAATTAAGGAACATTTTTCACAATACATGTTCAGTACTCCTAATAAAACCAGCACCATAAAAGACAATGGAAGTCTAAGAACTTGTCCCAATCCAGAGGAGTTATGGAGGTAGAATGATTAGAGGAAATGTGGAATCTTAGATGGTGACCTGGAAAAGAAAAAAACACATTCTGGAAAATTGCTAATGTTGCTTCATTATCTATAGCAGATGTACCATAGTCATGTAAAAGCTAACAGTAAGGAGAAACTGTAAGTGATAACAAGAGTCTCTGTAACATGTTTGCAACCTTTCTGTAAATAAAACAATTGTCTGAAGGAAAATAAATAATTTAGAAGACTCACACAAACTAATTATTAGAGGCAAACATTGTTTTGATATATACCTTATAAGACTTTTTGTGATAAAGTATATATACACAGATATGTATGTGTCAAAAATCTCTTTTTAGAGTGGAGGATACTCCACAGAATGTGGCTATTGACTGTTAAACAGTCTTTGTTGGTTATAGACATGGCCATAGATGAAGGCTATGGCTCTTTATTTATCTCCTACCAACTTAGACCATGGTTAAGCCTATCCTCACAGCTCTTCTCTTTTAGAGAAAGGGTTTAGAGCAGTGGTTCTCAACCTGTGGGTTGCAACCCCTTTGGAGGTAGAATGACCTTTCCACAGGAGTCGCCTAAGACCATCGGAAAACACATATTTCCCATGGTCTTAGGAACCGAGACAACGCTCCTCTACCTGACACCCCATTTGCACCTGCCAGAAACCCATTCACAGTCAAAGTTGAAGATGTTCCTGAGACAGCGCAAGAGGAATTCATTGAACTTATTAACAGCGATTCAGTGAGAACTGATATCTCTACGACGCCAGTTACAAAATTCTGGATCAAGTGTTTGCAGTCGTATCCTGTTCTGTCTGAGACTGTGCTGTGCCTCCTTCCATTGCCAACAACATATCTTTGTGAAACAGGGTTTTCCAGTTGGTTGGTTATCGAGTCTAAATACAGAAGTAGACTTGTGGAAGGTGATCTTTGTTTTGCTCTTGCAAAGACTGCCCTGAGAATTTCTGATCTGGGGAGAAAGAAGCTATCTCAACCTTCACCCAGATGTTGGCTTTTTAAGCATACTGTTGCAAAATGTAGCAATGTAGTTGACTGTTGTTATAGTGACTGTTACCCATGCTACACCATGCTTCAAGACAAAATTTCATTTATTTGTAATTAGAAATAAATACTTCACAATATATAATTATGTAGTGCTTTTGTGATTAATCATTAGGCTTTAATTATGTTCAATTTGTAACAATGAAAATATATCCTGCATATCAGATATTTACATTCTGATTCGTAACAGTAACAAAAATATAGTTATGAATTGGCAATGGAAAGAATTGTATGGTTGTGGATCACCACAACATGAGGAACTGTATTAAAGGGTCATGGTATTAGGAAGGTTGAGAACTCTTGGCTGAGATGAACCAAGAATCCTACTCTCAGCCTCTGCCTTCCCCAAGACACACCATCCAGAAAGCAGAGCATACACAGGAGCACCGATTCGACAATATGTTGTTTCCAATTCTTTTTAAAAACAACCATCTGAACAAGATGTAGGAGGATTAAAAAAGTAAAGAACAGAGTTCTTAAATAAGTCAGTAATTTTAATGGTTAAAAAATATTCATGAGGGCTGTTCTTTAAAAAAAAAAATCCATAAACAAAACAAAATGCCACACAGGTTCTGGTGGTTTCCAATGTAAGTTCCATCAACCTCACAGGGGGTCAGCAGTTTGAAACTACCAGCCACTGCATGGGAGAAAAAAAATGAAGCTTTCTACTCCCGTGAAGTTAACAGTCTTGGAACACTACAGGGAAAGTTCTACCCTGTTCTACAGGGTCACAATCAGTCAGAATTGACTCCATGGTAAATAGAAGCCAATCTTTTCAAGAATAGTTCATCTTTATGTTGAGAGTTTTTCTGTGAAATAGAAACAGTGTCTTCCGGCAAGATGGCAACTGAGTAACACACACCAGAGGGACTCTGCAGAAATCAGCTCAGGAGAGTCACTGAGAGGGAGATTCCACACTGCTGGGTCACAGTTTACCCTACCACACAGGGGCGACATGCTAAGGACATGAAACAGAGCAGCAAGATAAGCAAAGCAATGGAGTCCCAGGGAATACCAAAATCACACTTTGGGACCAGGGTGTGGAACCCCAGCAGACTCAACTGGAAAATACTCATAAAGGTCAACAAACAGACCTGGAACTATCTATAAATAGGCTTTTCTTTTCTTTCTTTTTTATTTTTGACATTGTTTTTTGTTGTTGTTTTGGTTTTTTATTTTCTCATGTTGTTTTGTTTTGCTTTGTCTTGTTTTGTGCTTATTATTGTCTCTGCATGCCTATCTAGATAAGATAGGCAGGATAAACAACCCAGGGGAGAAAACAATGGGACCAATGGTTCTGTGGTGGGGGTGGGGGCAGCATGGAACACAGGAAAGGAAAGGGAGAGGTGGGGTGGGGTGGGGAGCCTGGGGAAAGGAAGTGGGTGTTAACAAACTGAGGGAAAAGGGAACAGAAAGTGATCTAAAATCAACAAATGTGAGGGCATAGGATGCCGGGTAAGGCTTGATTAAGGGCAATGTAACCCAGAGGAATTACTGAAACCTGAGTGAAAACCAAACATGGTAGTGAAATGAGAGGAAAGTAAAAGGAAGTAGAGGAAAGAACTCGGAGGCAAAGAACTCTTATAGAGGTCTAAATACAGTTATATACATGTATAAATACATTTATATATAACGATAGGGAAATACATATATGTATATATATTTATATGTTAAGTATCAAGGTAGCGGATGGACATTGGGTCTCTACTCAAGTACTCCCTCAATGCAAGAACACTTTGTTCTAATAACTTGGTATTCCATGATGCTCACCTTCCCAACACAATCACCGAAGACAAAATGGGTGCATAGCAAAGGTGGTGAAGAAAGCTGATGGTGCCTGGCTATCAAAAGATATAGCATCTGGGGTCTTAATGGCTTGAAGACAAACAAGCAACCATCTAGCTGAGAAGTAACAAAATCCACATGGAAGAAGCACACCAGCCTGTGTGATCATGAGGTGTTGATGGGATCAGCTATTGAGCATAAAAGACCCAGAACAAAATATCATATCAATGTGAATGAAGAGGGGTGCAGAGTGGAGACCCAAAGCCCATCTGTAGACAATTAGACACCCCCTCACAGAAGTGTCACAAAGAAGAGATGATCCAGTCAGGGTGCAGTATAGATAGCACTGGTGAAACACACAATTTTCCTCTAGTTCTTTAATGCTTCCTCTCCACTATATCATGATCCCAATTCTACTTTATAAATCTGGCTAGACCAGAGCATGTGCACGTGTACAGATAAGAGCCGGAAACACAGGGAATCCAGGGCAGATAAGTCCCTCAGGACCAATAATCGATATCGGGGGGTAAGAGGTAGGTGGGGTAGAAAGGGAGAACCAATTACAGCTAACTGCATATCACCCCCTCCCTGGGGAGCAGACAACAGAAAAGTGGGTGAAGGGAGACATCGGTCAGTGTAAGACATGTAAAAATAATTTATAAATTATCAAGGGTTCAGGAGGGCAGGAGTGGGGGCGAGGGAGCAGGGGGAAAATGAGGACCTGATACCAAGGACTCAAGTAGAAAGAAAATGTTTTGAAAATGATGATGGCAACAAATGTACAAATGTGCTTGACACATTGGATGCATGTATGTATTGTGATAAGAGCTGTATGAGCCCCAATAAAATGATTTTTAAAAAACCCAGAAACAAAGCTCAATTACTTAGGTGATTTGATGCCCAATTCAAGGGATTATAAAAAGGAATGAAAATCAAGCTATTTATATCTGCAAAGTACCAAGTAAAATATTTTCCACAGAATTATTTTTAAAAAGCAAAACAAGGCATCAAGAGAGATGAGGGATTACACTAGAATATCAGTATGGTTCACCATTAGGTGATGTGTCAATCAGTTCATAATAACATCTAAAGGAAACAAATCATAGCGTAATCTCAATTGATGAACATATCATTTTATATAGTTCAAGCATGCTTGTGAACAACAACAATGAGAGCAACCACACCTCTTGGCAAAGTAAAGAAGTCATTTTTTAATTGGCTGGATTGATCCTCCAGTCACCAGACCCTTCCCTCTAAATTCCTAGAGGAAACCAAGGGCTTAATGGAGGACATTTGTTATTCATCCATTAATTTGAGAAACAAAAGAAATATGCCAAACGAAAACCTTCAGAGTATGTTTCAAGTTTGGACTCTCAAACTCAGAAGGCAATGGATTTATTCGGCGACAACAAACAAAAAGAACACAGCACTGTGCGTGGTGATAAGAGCTGTGTGAGCCCCCAATAAAATGATTTTTTAAAAAGACCAGCACAGAGAACATAGCAACATGCATCAGCAACACGACAGATTCAGGAACCTTGGATGCAACATCCAGCGCCTCACCCACTACGCATGAAACACGATTTGGCTATGAAATGGATGTGACTCTGGCATGAGTTTGGGTCACAGTTGCGTGGGGAAGCCATCAGGACTGTAGGTCATCAGCGTAAGTCCTGCTACCTACAGTAATCCCTGTAAGGATAAATGACTGTAAGATCATGTAGAGACCAGCTTTTATCTTCCTAATCGAATGGGTCCGAGGGGGTACAATCTGCCAGGAGAAAATTTATATTCAAAAGGGATGCCAAAAGTTGAGGTGCAGGAGTTCCTACAGTATAGTGACACTCCAGGGCCCCAGCCTTTATTAGGAGCAGATGTGAATACTCTTCCTGTCACGTAGCCTGTACCTTGTGCCAGGGTTACACACAAAAGGACAGTTCCCAATGGGAAGGTTTACAAAGAAGCATTAATACATCAGGCAAGTTATTCATAGACAGGAGGAGAGGATGAGGCTGGGAACAGGAAGTAACTGATAAGTTTGCAGACTTCTGCCTTATGCAGCTTTCGTCAGGGGACAGGGGCAAGTGTCCGTTTATCTCAGGTAGAGAGACAGGCCAGCGTTCGCTTCATCGACTCCTGTGGCTGAGTAACCAGCTTTCTCCCACAGACCATGAACCGTGGCAGGGGGTGGTCCTTACATGTGGTCCTTCCACAGAATATTGCTCAGGTTGAATCCTTCATACACTTTGCATCACTGAATTTTTACAAGTTACAGAAAACCTTCTTCTTTTAAAAGCTCATATCATTAGCCCACCCAAATAATCTCTCAAAGGTATACCCAACTGCTTCCAAATGTTATTTGCTTTTGAAAAAAAATTGTCTTTAATGTAATATAAGCATGGTAGTTGATAGGGGAGTTAAAATGAAGAATCATTGTTTAAATGCTATTTACCATATAAGTTGAGAGATCTCGTAATTATCTAGTGCTGCTGTAACAGAAATACCACAAGTGTATGGTTCTCACAACTTAGGGGGCTAGACGTCCACATTCAGGACACTGGCTCTAAGGTCCTTGTCTCGGCATCACTCGTGTCCATGTGGCATAAATCTCCCCATCACTTGCTTCAATGCCTTACGTGCTTGCTGTATATCTCAAAGGTGGTTAGGTTTAAGAAAACCCCCTACACTAATGTGGTCTATAACATGTGGTCTTTAACATAGCAAAGAAAACCCTACTCCCAAATGAGGATCGATCTACTAAAACTGTTGGTAGGTGCCATTGACTTTATTTGGCTCATACGGGCCCCATGATACAACCGAGCAACACCCTGTCCAGTTCTGCTCCGTCCACACAACTGTGATGTTCAAAGCCACTGTTACAACCACTGTGTCCGTGCAGCAATTTGAAGGTCTTTGTTTATTTTTTTAACTGCCTTTCCATTTTACCAAGCTTGATGTCCTTTTCTAGGGACTGGTCTCTCCTGATTACATGTCCAAAGTGTGTGAGATGAAGTTTTGCCATTCCTGCCTCTCAGGAGGATTCTTGTGGTACTTCTTCCAAGAGATGTATTTGGCAGCTCATGGTCCTTTCAATAGTCTTTGCCAGCACCATAGGTACAATGCATCAATACTTCAGTCTTCCTTACTCCATGTCCGACTTTCACAGGCATGAGGCGATTGAAAAATCCCATGGCTTGGGTCAAACTCACCTTAGCCCTCCAAGTGACATCCTTGCTTCTCAATACTAAAGAGATCTTGTGCCACAGATTTCTCCCATGCCAGGTGCCCTCTGATCTCTCAAGTGCTGCTTCCACGAGCACTGATTGTGGAAGTAAGCAAGATAAAATCCTTGACAACTTCAACCTTTCCTCCATTTGTCGTGTTGTTACCTACACGTGCAGTTATGAGGATTTGGGTCTTTTTGCACTGAGTTATTACCCTTCCTGAAGGCTGCAACCCTTGAGTTTCATCAGAAGTGCTTCAAGTCCTCCCACTTTCAGAGAGCAAGGCAGTCTCATCTGCATTTTCAAGTTGTTAATAAGCCTTCCTCCAACCTGATGCTGACCTTGGCAGCTGAGTGAGTAACCAAGTACCCTCCATGAGTCCATATACAGTTTCCCTTGGAAATCCCTTAACACCTAATTCTTTTACAAGTATTTCATACCTTTTTTCTCTTACCCTTAAATCTGGCATGATGAATCAATATAACGTAGTAGCTGAAAACATAGTGGAATATCCTATCTAAGAAACTAAAGCAGAGGCAGTCTATCCAACGCAGTTTTCTAAATCATCACCCCACAATACCCAAAAAACAAACATAAAATTTTGTTGCTGTTGTTAGGCTGTGTCACTCTAAGGTGTGTATACCTCTCTAGGTTATTATCGATGCTCCTTATAAGCCTGTCTGTTATTTGGCTGAAATGAAGCCACGGGGATGAATTCACTCCCTGGCCAGGAGTGACTACGGGCTATAGTCGCAGAGGCTTTTCCAGTCTACATCTGACTGGTGAGCCTGGTCTTTAGTGGAATTAAAAGATCATGTAAAATTTCCAATAACTTTCCCTGATGAGAAAACTGGGGGATAAGTTTGAATAACGTCACAGGGACTCAGCCAGTAAGTGCTGGAACCACGCTTCAAAGCAATCTGTCTGGTTTCCGAGTTTGCTTTCTGGCCAAGGCACTCCCCTGTTGTGACTCAACCTGTTACTGGAAGTGCAGCTTTGCGTGGGCCCGGAAGCTTGTGACAGTCTGGGGGCGCAGAGGTGGAGGCTTCTGTGCTGGAAAAGAGATTAGCCATGGGTATGAGGAAGAAGAAAATGTTATGAAATTGATTGTGGTAATGATTGTGGCACAGTGGTGCTTGGTAAGATTGGACTGTTGAATTGTATGATATGCTGAGGAAGTGCTGATGAAACTGCTTAGAAGAAGAAATGAGAGTAGCCCAGGTGACTTCTACGTGGGCTGACCTTGCAATTTACCCTCCAGACTGGCAATAAAGGGGTAGCTTTACTCAGTCCACTAAGTGTTGGTCAGTTCGTCATTCTTTGATCTCTTGCGTGTCAACAATGAATTGGAGCATTTCAATAATAGTGGAGGTGGCACAGGACTACACAATATTTCGCTTTGTTGTATATCAAGCCTCTATAAGTTGGAGCCAACTCAAAACAAACTAGCAAGAAGAAAACCTACAATAGTTAATTAAGCAAGCATGGACTAGAAGCAGGCTTTGGGTCTCTCTCTTAGGTCTGTTTAACTTTTGAAAGTGTAGGAAGCAGGTTTTCTTGGAGTTTGGAATTATTTTTTACATATAGCATCCATCAATGTTCCAGTTCTTTCTAAAACCTCACAAGGGTCTCCTAACTACCTGTGCCTTGACCACACTGAACCTGTACTGGGAGGGTCATAGAGCTGGAGTGCGAACTAAAAGGAGAGTAGTGCAGACTAGGGAAAGGAAAGGTATGGACTGATCTATGATGGCTACATCCTCGTCTGAGGCTGCTTGCAGCCCTACTTTGCTGGCTGACTGTCATAGGCTGGCACTTAAGAGGAGGGGGTGAGCGCTAAGGTGACCAGATTTTAACATTGGTAAAGCGGGACACCATTGATAAAACTCATCTCCTGGCGAAATAGCCACATGGCAGCCGAAAACCATAAACACTAGCTTGTCGTGTATTCTTTCAAAAAATCGGGACTTTTTAAAAATGCAGCGGGATGCGGGAAAAATTGTTAAAAATTGGGACTGTCCCGCCAAAAGTGGGACGTCTGGACCTTTTAGTACAGGGTATACCAAATTAGGAGACCCTTTTCTTGGACTTGGCGCAGTGGAGGATGATTCCCACTGGACAGGATGTTTAAAGAACAAAGGGGTCAGGGGCTGTTGAGGATAACATCAGGTCTAAACCGGCAGCATCTTTTCCCTTCCCCGACATCTGCGGGGGCAGCCTCAAGAGAACAAAGGGAACAGGAATTCGCACCTGAAACTTGTCCTTGGAAGTGGGCAAAGGCTTGGTTCTGTGGGGATGTTTCCTGGGCTTAGGAAGTGGTGAAACACCCACAGACAAGTCTCTAAAAGGAAGCTTCTGACCACAGTCTCGGAGTAACTGTGCAGATTTTCCCGCCTTCTCTCCTCCCTGCTCCAGAACAGCCTTTCTCTGTCCTGCATCTTTCTGTCATCCCAGAGATGGACAAGTTCCTGCTCCTGCTACTCGCAGTCTTCCCTACTGTGTTCTTCAAAGGAGTGGGTGAGACCCTGGTGGCTTGGCTAGGGCAGGGGTTGAGGACAAAGTTCTGGGATATTGGTCTAACTAGCTTGAACTGTGGGTATGGGAGGGTAAGGGGTTCAGGATAAGGTGTGGAATTATCTGGCCAGGCAGTCAGTGTCTGAAACTTCTCTTAGGTGCCCCCATCCCGAATCCTACCAGGACAAGAGTACTTCCTAAGGGATCAGCCATAATCCTGGGGCAGATAGGAAAAGGGGAGCCTTCTCCAATTTGGGTTATTGGGGATGACTGTGCTGCATCTTTAAGAGGCGGACCAATGTTTGTTGCAGTCTTTCTACACCGAAGCAGCCCCAGGGTCTTGATCCAGCCAGGTCACTGAAGGCCTGATGGCGAACGTGTGTGTGTGTGTGTGTGTGTGTGTGTGTAAATAATACTATGGACATTTTGCTGAGCTGTGGAATCTTGGGAGACTGAAAGCTACCTCCCATCCTTCGAGACAGTGCAGCCTTATGCCACCACCATCTACAGAGATTCTTGAGCCCAGTGAGTATACGTGCATGCTCTGGTTGTGCTCTGTACAGTGGCACTACACCTAAGGAGACCTCTTTCCCTTTGTAGCCCTCCCATAAAATATATGTGAGCGTGAACATAGGACTGGTGCTTGGGTACATTGAGTCTGATTCCATGCAGATACATTGATAGAGATACACAGTTTTCAAGGTTATTGAAGTGCCTGGGCGGTATTTGTACCTACCATGTTGAAACCTATCATGTTTTTCTTCTCTCTCATCTCCAAGCATTACTCATTTTTAATGACAGTTAATATCTCACATACTTGCTCAAGGTTATTTATTCTTGCCAAGGTCCTAGATCCCTATAGGGTCAACAGAGGCAATTGAATGGTAACACTTTCAGCTCCCAAGACTATAAAATATGGAGAGGGGGAGGTCTTTAGGTTATGCTTTGACCTTGTCTCCTGGTCTGGGTGTGAGGCCTAGTCCATGTTGGTGCTAGGTCCCCCTCTTCAGGGTTCAGCTGTCATGTCTTCTTTCCTTCAGCTTTGTCCACCCTGTGCATGGTCTGCAACACTTTTGAGAAGGGCCGATGTCTCAAAGACTATGGCAACTGCACCATGGATCAAGGTCCAGGATGCAGAACCAGGGATTTCTTCATTTTCACACAGAGAGGTAATGCTACCTGAGCCAGGCTCTGTTAACTTATGGTTCCTTTCCCCCAGTATTGTCTGAAGAGCTTTGGCACACCTTCTGATCTAAAGAGCACGTTGTGAGAGGTAGAGGTGTCCATTCCTTGGAGACCAGACTTGATATGTGTTCCAAGCATTTTGTTCTTAGACACCAAGTGTGAATGCCTTGCCTTGTCAATAGGCGCCACCTATAACCAGTGTGTCCTTTTCTTCCAGATGGGTGGCTCTACAACCACAGTGAATTGGACTGTTCATATTTTTGTTCACCTTTTAGAATATATGTTGGAGACCTGAAGACATCTATCTTTTGTTGCAAAGGTCGAGATTTCTGCAATAGATATCAAGGGAAATTACTGGAAATGAAGATTCACTAATTGCTACAGTTGATGTCTTCTGTCCTGTGTTTCTGACCTTACTCCCCAGTCAAGGTGCCTCCGATAACCAGCGGTCTCCTCTCACTTCCTTCTCTTTCTCTCCTGACCACTGGCTCTTTCTCTGACACCAAGTCCACTCAGTTTACCTTTGTTTTACCTCTCTGCTTCATTCCATCTACAAAGCACAATTTTCCTCCTTGCCTTGCATATTTTCATCCCTCACAATCACACTGTATTTCTGTGGCCACATAACACTGTACCACCAACTTAAAAGTGACCTACATGAGCCTAGCATGGGGATGGGCTCCTTTTCCTTCAGAGAGTGTGTGGAGCATATTAAATTAGTAGATGGGCCAGTAATCTTAAAATCATGGAAGATAACAAAATTTGTGACAAAAAAATTGTTGGAATCACCAGCTTCATATACTATGAAACTACCCAGAGATTGTCCAATAGTTTAAGTGCGAATAGGGGTGGAGAACGCATGAGAACCAGACACTAAAATAAAAAAGAAATGGAGGAGATTCCCCCGAAAGATTGAGCTGATGTAGAAAGAGAAGTGCCTGTGTATGATCTGACAAACTGGACACTGTTTGAAGTACAAGTTCGGTGGAGAAGTAGGTAATATTCCACATTACAGTGGATTGAATGATGAATAGATGTGACAGGATACCTAGAGGATAGGCAACTGTTTCAAACTTTAGAAAAAATTAGTAAGTGGAGTCATCATTTTCAAGAAGAGTTAGCTCAGTAAGCATTCAGGCAAAGAGAGAATTATGCTTTTTAACCATCCTTTGATGACTTACTCTCTCCTTATGAATGTAGAAACTCTGTATCCATCTTAATTTCTCAATAAATATATATATATTTAAAATGAAATATCTCTTTTTATATGTAATATTTCCCATTTAATTATTCCCTTTCCCCTTTCCTTTTCATTCTTTGTTTCTTTGTAGATTATGATCTATAAATTGAGAATGTTACGTGTAGTTTACTACTTAGTGAATACAATTTCACATTGCACATTCATAATTTAAAACAAAGCAGATGGACTGCTTTGTCTTACAAAGATTAACAAAATTAAATCAAATTCCCTTTTCAGTGATTTTCATTTTGGTAAATAAAATTTCAAACTCATATGAAAATTGTTCTAAAATTCTACCTTTCTCCCAGAATTTCCTATTGAAATATGTTTCTTTTTTAAAAAACATTTTATTAGGGCCTCATACAACTCTTATCACAATCCATGCATATACATACATCAATTGTATAAAGCCCATGTGTACATTCTTTGCCCTAATCATTTTCTTTCTTTTTTTTACATTTTATTAGGGGCTCACACAACTCCCATCTCAATCCACACATATACATACATCAATTGTATAAAGCACATCCGTACATTCTCTGCCCTAATCACTTTCAAAGCATTTGCTCTCCACCTAACCCCTCTGCATCAGGTCCTCTTTTTTCCCCCCTCTCTCCCCACTCCCCCCTCCCTCATGAGCCCTTGATAATCCACAGATTGTTATTTTGTCATATCTTGTGAAATATGTTTCATGAATGTTTTTCCTTTAAAATTGGCTAGAAGAGATGAGCCAGTCAGGGTACAGTAAAGCACCGATGAAATACACAACTTTCCTCTAGTTCTGTAAGGTCTCTCTCCCCTGGCTAGATTTCAGCCTTGGTCCTTGGCTCCATGCCAGAAAGATTTTACACCGAAGCCGGGCTCGAGATCCAAGTGAATTTAATGAGAGTTAAAAGAAGTTTCAGGTTTTACGCGGCACCCATTAGGATTCCTTTGACCATGCGGCCTGGCAGAGACTGCCCCAGGTCACGCAAGGATCTCTCACCGCCCACGAAGATGACCAGACCACCCCTCTCCCTTCTGGTCCCTGCCTTTTCAAGGGTTCCTGGGGGAGGTGTGGTGAGTGACCCCAGGTGGATCCCATTGGCTGAATTGCAATCACCTGGCCCAGGTGGGCTGCTCCAGGTGTAGCGCCCATCCGAGCCCACCAGCGGGAAAATCCAGCCTTGTCCTATGCTGGCTCTCCTGGGCATGCGTAAATGGACTTCCCAATTCCCTAGGCTAAGCTGCCTAACAGTTCTTTGGTGTTTCCTTCACCCCACTATCAATTCTACCTTACAAATAGGATTAGATCAGAGCATGCACACTGCTACAGATAAAGAGCCTGCAACACAGGGAATCCAGGATAGATAAACCCCTCAGTGCCAACAAGGAGAGTAGAGATACCAGGAGGATTACGAGAGGGTGGGGGGAGAAAGGGTTAATTGATCACAAGGATCAATCTAGAAACTCTCCCAGGAGGACGAATAACAGAAAAGTGGGTGACAGGAGATGGAGGACAATGTACGATTTGGAAAAAATAATCTATAACTTATAGGTTCATGAGGGAGGGAAGACGGGAGGGAGAGGGAAGAAATGGGGAGCTGATAGCAGGGCTCAAGTGGGAAGAGAATGCTTTGAAATTGATGGCAGCCTATGTGCAAATGTGCTTGACACACTGGAGGAAGGTATAGATTGTGATAAGAGATGTAAGAGCCTCCAATAAATACTTTTAAAAAATTGCTTAAAGGAGGAGATCACAGGGATTAACCATGGTGGGGCACACCTTAAGCCCAAAGTGATTATTGGACATTAAAACTATAGCAATAAACACAGTAACATACATAAAATCAAAGCACAAACCCATATATTCTGACCTAAATGTAGTTCAGTTACTTAATTATCCTAACAAAGGCAATCATAGTGGTGACAAAAGGACCCTTGAAAGGTGTTTTTATTAATTTTAAAACTGCCTTTTATTATTCACTTGCCCCTCATGACCAATTAAAATCCTTAAAAAATACAACACTCAAGAAAGGGGCTAGCTAATCCAAATAATCCTCCTTTGGAGGCTAAAAGAATGAAGAAACAACTCTTAACTTCTTGTTTCTGATGCCAACATACTGCTAACCAAGTGAGACAATAAGGAGACAAAACTACAGAAAGTGTTCCTTATGACCTCAAATCAAAATACTTTAACACAATATTAGCAATTCATAGCAATACATAGAAGAACCAGAGGAGGAAGGGGGAGAAAATGGCAACCAGGTAGGACTCATGCCGCTGGAACTCCCGCTGTCAGACCAGAAAATCGGGAGGTAAGGCGAAGGAAACGGCGAGGTAGAGTCCTGCAATTAGAACTGGGGTACCAGGGTTTCTCCTGAACCCCTTTTTGTGTGGGATGTCCACTCACAAAGCAAGCCAAGAACGCTTTAAAGCGCTCTAGCTTTGGCAAGCCTGCAGGCGCCGGCTGTGCCCTTGAGGGGAATAGTGATTTCTGCAGGCAGACAGCTGAGAGGGGACAGAATCCCAGACATGAGGGGAACCTCGCTCTGGAGCTCTCCGCGTGGTTGGCTGCCTTGAGCCCAGAGCCAGGGGCATGGTGGCGGGTAGCCATAATTTAGAGTAAAAGAAAAATATTGTATTACCTTAGGAAGATCGCGGTGTGGGTGAAAATAAGCAGAAAGTTGGGAGTCCAGGGAGCAAATGTAGTTCCAATTGGTCAAGAAGGATTTGTCCCCTTTGAGGGCCAGCGTGACAGCCCCCAAATCAGAGCACATCACAGCAAAAAAAAAAGGGGGGCGGCGGGGTGTGAAATATAATATTATTGGTTTAAAACTCAAACCCAAGTCTGGTTGCTTAGCTCCAAGGAGCACATAGGTGGAGGCCCTTAACATAAATCAGCATAAGAAGCAACCTAGCTAAGGAATGCCAGAACTCAGCTCCAGGGCCTGGCGGCTTTTAACATAACAAAGACCCACTGTAGCAAGTGCCAGCTTTAAACAGCAGGGAGCTGCAGCCCAGTGACTGTGAGAAACAATTGCATTTGAGTATGCTCTAGCTGCCCAAGGAGATAAAAAAATAAAATCCTCAGGCTCAACAGGTTTGCTTTTTAACTTTTTTGTCTAAGCTTTGCCTCTTCCTTGGTCTCTGACATTCTACTGCTAACCTCGAGACCACTCCTCTTAGCCTAGGGCATTTACACCTGCACCACACCCAGCTAGCTGAGCTCCACCCTGTGTAGCTAGTCTGGGAAAAGCCATGTTGACTTCCACCAGGGGATACTCTGCTCAACTTCTTACTGAGAAATTCCTGTGTGTGTGCCCGGGGCATAAGGAAGCTCCTTATGCCAACACTCCTCAACGCTCCAAGCTGCTGTAGGAACCTCTTCCCAACCTCTGCAACACCAAAGCAGGCAACCCTTCTGGGTCACTCCCCTGAGAGGGAGGCCACAGGAGGATAAAGTGGTAGGTTAATTCCACAGTGAAATAAGCTATAGGCAGTTTGAAGGAGTACTCCTACGAGTCTCCCAGAGAGAGTCAGAGCTCTTTGACTCCCAGGAAAATGGCACCTGGCTCCTCTAAAACAACGCAACGCTAACAGCCATCAGCCTCAACGACCTCAAGGAAAAAAAACGGGAGAAACAAAAGGCAATGCCAGAAGATGTCCTGAACATAAATGGCATGCATAGAGGAAGCAGACATTGAACTGCCACAGAAAGAAATGTTCAGAATGCTACTTGGAGTCATAGAGGATATGAAGGAAACAATACAGAAAAGGGATGAAATGATATACGAGGTAAAATCCATAAATCAAAGAGAAATACAGGACCTTAGGGAGGAGATAACAAAAACTGTAGCACACTCATGGACATCGAGAAGCAACTGGAGGAATCAGAGAACAACATCAGTGGCTTGGAGGACAGCCAAGCAGACTTTAACAAACGCGAAAAAAATCTAATAAGCACATCAGAGAAGCTGAAGAAAACTTAAGAGATATGGCTGATGCCATGAAGCAGAACAACATTAGAATTGTTGGCTTACCGGAGGAAGACACAACAAAGAAGTCATCTGCAACAATAGTGAGAGAATTCTTGGAAGAAAGCTTCCCTAGCTTAGTGAATGAAAGCCAGGCAACCATTCAGGGGGCTGAAAGAAGCCCAGCAAGACTGGATCCCAAGAGGAAGTCACCAAAGCACATAATACTTAAATTTATCCAACTTTGAGGAAAAGGAGAAAATCATTAGATCAGCCAGGGAAAAACAAGCAATTACATATAAAGGTTCCCAAATAAGAATATGCTCAGACCTATCAGCAGAAACTATGAAGAAGAGGAGAGAGTGGAGTAACATATTCAAAAAATTGAAGGAAAACAATGCAAACCCAAGAATACTCTACCCAGCCAAATTATCGATCAAGATAGATGGAGAAGTAAGAGTCTTCCCAGACAAGGAAAAACTCAAAGAATATGTTAGAAGAAACCCAGCCCTACAAAAGATCCTTCCCGACCCAGTATGGACAGAAGAACAACACTGACCAAGCATAAATAAGAGACCACCACATAGAACTACCTCACCCAGATGGCAAAAAAGAGAAAACAGACCTAAAGATAGCATTGACTTACATATAAAAAGACTTCAAAGCCTGCTGAGGTAAGCTTTAAAAAAAAAAGGCAAATGGGGCATAGGGAAAAATCTACGGAATACGAATATTCCTGGAGTGAGGACCAGGTGGTGTGGCAGGGACCAGACCAAATACAGGGATACACACGGTAGACAACTAAAAAAGGAGGTGGGGAAAGGAAAAAATAATAAAAAAAAAGAAAAGGGTAGAGGGGGCACAGGCCACTAACTCACCCAAGGGGAGGGTACTGTTTGTGTCTCCACAGGGAAAGAGGGACCAGACTTCAACCCGATGCTCCAAGATGTGAATGCAACATGCAGGCGTGGAGTGGAGAGGTCTGGGGGGCTGGCCCCAACCCCAACTACTAAGGGGACATCTGCCCCTCCCCTCAGAAGAATTTATATCAAATGACGGCACTGAATCTACAGCTCTGTAAAAGCGACATACCTGATTCGAGCACACAGGAGCACATGAAGGGGGAAGAGGAGAGAGTGGAACACACCATGGCCCACCAGACCAGGAAGTCGATGTTCCCAATTAGAACAGCCAGTCCACAGAGAGGACCACATGGTCAGCCCCACTATGAGACATGATGTCTCTCACTGATCCATAGCCCTACAGGAGACAACACCAGAGACACAGTGAGGGAATTGCACCTGATCAGATCTGCCACACTGAGGCAAAACATCAAGGGGGGTGCAATAGAACAGCAAGGGAATAGAGCGGCTAGATCCCCAAGGAAAGCTGAAGGTGGACTTTAGGGTCAAGGCATGGTACCCGAACAGACTGGACTGGAAAACACTCCTAAAGGCCAACAAATAATCCTTGAATTAACTACAAGCTTTTCTTTCTTGTGTTTTGTTTTGTTTTTGTCATTGTTTTATTGTTGTTTTGTTGTATATTGTTGCTTGGTTTTGTGCTCTGTCTTGTTTCTGTGCATGTTACTATCTCCGCAGGTCTGTCTAAATAAGATAGGCTGGATGAACAATCAGAGAAGAAAACAACAGGACCGATAGTTCCGTGGGGACATGGGAGATGTAGGGACATGGGGGAAAGGTGGTGGTGTTAATAAACCGAGGGACAAGGAAACAACAAGCGATCCAAATCGGTGGTGAGAAGGGTGTGGGGGGCGTGGTTGGGCATGATCAAGGGTAATGTAACTAAGAGGTATTGCTGAAACCCTGGTGGGGACTGAGCTTGATGTGGGACAGAAGGAAAGTCAAAGGAAATAGAGGAAAGAGCTGGGAGGCAGGGGTCATTTATAGAGGTCTAGAGAAAGACATGTATGTATGAAAATATATTTATACATGAGGATGAGGAATACATCTATGTACATATATTTATAAGGTTAGTATTAAGGTAGCAGGGGGACATTGGGCCTCCACTCAAGTACTCCCTCAATGCAAGAATACTTTCTTCTATTAAATTGACATTCTATGATGCTCACCTTCCCGACACAACCACTGAAGACAAAGTGGGTGAACAACTAAATGTGGTGAAGAAAGCTGATGGTGCCTGGCTTTCTAAAGATATAGCATCTGGGGTCTTAAAAGCTTGAAGGTAAACAAGTGGCGATCTGGCTCAGAAGCAATAAAGCCAACATGGAAGAAGCACACCAGCCTGTGTGACCACGAGGGGCTGAAGGAATCAGTTATCAGGCATCAAAGAACAAAAAAAATAGTATCATTTTGTGCTCACCTCTGATATGATCTCTGAAGATAAATGGGTGCATAAGCAAATGTGGTGAAGAAAGCTGATAGTGCCGACTATCAAAAGATATAGCATCTGGGGTCTTAAAAGCTTGAAGGTAAACAAGCGGCCATCTAGCTCAGAAGCAACAAAGCCCACATGAAAGAAGCACACCAGCCTGTGCGATCACAAGGTGTCAAGAGATCAGGTATCATCAGAACAAAAATCTTACCATAGTAAATGAGCAGGGGAGTGTAGAGAGTAGATCCAAAGCCCATTTGTAGGCCATTGGACATCCCTTTACAGAAGGGTCTTGGGGAGGAGACGAGACGGGTCAGGGTGCGATGTAGCAACGATAAAAAGTACAACTTTCCTCTAGTTTCTAAATGCTTCATTTCCCCCACCCCACTGTCAGAATTCTACCTTGCAAGCTTGACTAGACCAAATGAGGTACACTGGTACAGATGGAAACTGGAAACACAGGGAAGCCAGGGCAGATGATCCCCTCAGGACCAGTGGTGAGAGTGGTGATACTGGGAGGGGATAGGGAGGGTAGGTTGGAAAGGGGGAACTGATTACAAAGATCTGCATGTGACATACAACAGAACAGTGGGGGAAGGGAGACATGGGACAGAGCAAGATATGACAAAATAATAATTTATAAATTATCAGGGGTTCATGAGGGAGGGGGGAGTGGGGAGGGAAGGGAAAAAATGACCTGATGTCAGGGGCTTGGGTGGTGCTATAGTTTATTGTGCCAGCCTGGCCGATAAACACAAGTAGGATGAACTGAAGGGCAGAGGGATAAATGGCTCGGTGAGCCTCACCTTGGTTGTTCTGTGCCTCAGTTTAAAGGGGTACACTACCTGTGGCATGCCTAGCCTATGGACTGTGTCGCTGTAAATTGAGGTCCCTTTAAGCCCACACGATTGGAATGTTCATCTCTGGAGCTGGGGGCTGACAGTTGATGACAGTTGGGAACCTGCCTTGCTGTTTGCTGCCTGGGTATATATAGCCCAGCTCTCACTACAGAAGGGGACAGACACCTGGCAGCACTTAAAACTTGAAGGACTGCTAGTGTCTCACTGCTTTATAATTTAACTGTTAATTTCTTGTATTATCTATCTGTATATTATTTAACAGTTCATTTCTAGTATGATATATCTATCTTTATGAATATATTTATATATAATTACTAGCAATCTGGTTTGTCTCTCTAGAGAACCCTGTCCAATACATTTTGGTACCAGGAGTGCTTCTAGAGAAATAAACTATAAATATGGATTTCTTAAATTGGTTTTCCAACCTATTTAGTCTTGACGGGGATACGTCTACTACCCGTACTAATCCATGGTTTGAAATAGCAAAGATAATATTAAAGTAGCACCTAAAGTAGATGACATGCTGGATAAAGGAGATGCTCTTGGCAATCGCATATTTGATATTTTCCAGGAGTTTTGTGATAATGACAAGTATAGGGAAGCTGGTTGGCTGGTCCTTCATACGATGGAAAGTGTTATTAAGGAGAGGGATGATCTCAGAGCCTCAAAAGCACGCATCACAGGCAGACTAACAGATTTGAAAACTTCCATCTGTGCTACAAAGGAGAGCCTTCTCTCCTCTAGTAAAAGAGCTGACATTGCTGAGAACCAGGTCCAGAGTCTCACTATACGAGTGGCTGAATGACAACGGCAGCTGAATTGCAGATCTAGAGTAGTGTCTGAAACGAAAGGAAGGGCATTCATTGGGAAGAGTTGGGACCCTGAAATAAGGGATGGGAACATAGGGGCTGATGATCCGGAAGAAGAGGATATTGAGCCCTTAGAAACACCTGAGCAGATTAGCCAAACGATTCAAGTTGATATGCCAGGTGGGGCTGCATCAGTAGCATTACCTGAGGAAGATGCCTCGCAAGGTATTGCTGAGAGCACCCAGGAAACACTCTCACCACCCATTATTTCCGCCAGACCGGTCACTAAAATGAAGTCTCAGAAACCTCCTAAAGGTGAGGTTGAGAAGATTATCCAAGAAGAAGTGCGCTACACACATAAAGACCTGCTTGAGTTCTCAAATACGTACAAGCAAAAGCCTGGAGAATACCCCTGGGAATGGTTACTCAGGGTGTGGGATACTGGTGCACGAAATGTAATATTAGACCAGTCTGAGTTTCTGGATATGGGACCCCTAAGCACAGACTCTTCTTTCAATGTCTCTGCGAGACAGGCTAAAAAAGGATCTAAGTCTTTATTTGGTTAGTTCAGTGAAGCATGGACTGCCAGATGGCCTAGATTAGACCAACTTGTAGTACCTGACCTGCCTTGGTACACTGTAGAGGAAGGCATCCAAATGCTTAGAGAAATTGGTATGTTAGAATGGATCTATCAAGATATTCCCATAGATCCAAAAGGGGGGTGTCCTGAATACATACCCCTTACCACAACCATAAGGAACAAGTTTGTGAAGTGGGCCCCAGCATCTCTTAAGACTCCTGTAATTGCTATTCTATGTGCACCAGGATTAACAGTGGCCACTGCCCGACGCGAACTCCAACATTTGCCCACAATGGGGCTGATTGGTCCCCGTGATGGTAGAGGGCAGGTGTCAGCACTGAATCCACAGAGACAGGGTGGGTGTGCTTATAATAGACAACAAGTTTTCAATAAAATTCAAAGCAACCTGTCTCGTGTGGAATTATGGCATTGGCTACTTAGCCGCAGTGTCCCTAGGAATGAAATAGATGGGAAGCCTACTAAATATTTACGTGATCTGTACAGGCAAAAGAATGGTAGATCAGGTGAACAGCAGAATAGACAGTCACGATCGCTCAACCAATTCCCAGGCCTGAGCCAGTTTACAGACCCACAACCCCTTGAATGAAGGGGAGGCCGGGTCCCTTGTAAGGAGGATCCTGCTACATCACTGAAGGCTTATACTGTTAGTCTTTCTTCTAGCCTTCCCCAAATGGACCTGCAGCCTTTCACAAGAGTGACTGTTCATTGGGGGAAAGGAAATAATCAAACTTTTGGGTGATTACTAGACACCGGCTCAGAACTGACACTAATTCCAGGAGACCCAAAATGTTTCAAAGGACCACCAATCAGAGTGGGGGTTTATGGAGGTCAAGTTATCAATGGAGTTTTAGCTCAAGTACGCCTCACTGTGGGTCCAGTGGGCCCCGGGACCCATCCTGTGGTTATTTCCCCAGTTCCAGAATGCATCATTGGAATAGACATACTTAGTAACTGGCAGAACCCCCATATCAGATCCCTAAAATGTGGAATAAGGGCTATCATGGTAGGAAAGGCCAAGTGGACACCATTAGAATTGCCATTACCTAGGAATGTAGTAAACCAAAAGCAATACTGCATGCCTGGAGGGATTGCAGAGATCAGTGCCACCATCAAAGACTTGAAAGATGCAGGGGTGGTGATTCCTACTACCTCCCCATTTAATTCACCAATTTGGCCTGTAACGAATACAGATGGATCCTGGAGAATGACAATGGATTTTCATAAACTTAACCAGGTGGTGACTCAAATTGCAGCTGCTGTCCCAGATGTGATTACATTGTTTGATCAAATTAATACTTCTCCTGGTACATGGTATGCAGCTATTGATCTGGCTAATGCCTTCTTCTCCATACCAGTCTCAAAGGACCACCAGAAGCAGTTTGCCTTCACCTGGCAGGGGCAACAATATACTTTTACAACTCTCCCCCAGGAGTACATCAACCCTTCTGCCCTGTGCCATAATTTAGTCTCAAGGGACTTTGACCACCTGTCTATTCCACAACATGTCACACTGGTCCATTATATTGATGACATTATGCTGATTGGACCCATTAAGGAGGATGTATCAAAGACTCTAAATTCATTGGTACAATATCCGCGTACAAGGGGTTGGGAAATTAACCCAACAAAGATTCAGGTACCCTCCACATCAGTACAATTTCTAGGGGTCCAGTGGTGTGGGGCATGTCGAGATATTCCTACTAAAGTGAAGGATAAGCTATTACATTTAGCTCCCCCAACGACTAAAAAAGAGGCACAACGCCTAGTGGGCCTCTTCGGATTTTGGAGGCAATATATTCCTCACTTGGGTGTTCTACTTCGACCTATTTATCAAGTGACACGAAAAGCCTCCATTTTTGAGTGGGGCCCAGAACAAGAAAAGGCTCTTCAACAAGGGCAGGCTGCTGTGCAAGCTGCTTTGCCACTGGGACCATATGATCCAGCTGACCCAATGGTGCTAGAGGTGACAGTTGTAGATAAAGATGCAGTGTGGAGTCTTTGGCAGACCCCTATTGGTGAATCACAGCGTAGATAGACCATTGGGATTTTGGAGTAAAGTCTTGCCATCCTCTGCAAACAACTACTTCCCCTTTGAAAACCAGCCGTCGGCCTGTTATTGGGCCTTGGTGGAGACTGAAGGCCTCACCATGGGCCACCAAGTCACCATTAGGCCTGAATTACCTATCATGAACTGGCTATTGTCTGACCCACGTAATCATAAAGTTGGATGTGCGCAGCAACACTCCATTGTTAAATGGAAGTGGTATATACAAGATCAGGCCAAAGCAGGACCTGAAGGAACAAGTAAGCTGCATGAAGAAGTGGCCCAAATGCCAACAGTCTCCACTCCTGTCACATTGCCACCGTTCTCCCAGTCTGCACCTATGGCCTCCTGGGGAGTTCCTTACCATACTTTAAGTGAAGACCAAAAAGTCATGCTTGGTTTACGGAGGGCTCTGCACGATATGCAGGTGCCACTCATAAGTGGACAGCAGCAGCACTACAGCCCCTTTCTGGGATCTCCCTAAAGGACAGTGGTGAAGGGAAATCTTCCCAATGGGCAGAACTTTGAGCAGTGCACTTGGCCGTTCAGTTTGCATATAAGGAAAAATGGCCAGATGTGAGATTATATACTGATTCATGGGCTGTGGCTAATGGCTTGGCTGAATGGTCAGGGAATTGGAAGGACCATGATTGGAAAATTGGTGACAAGGAGGTATGTGGATAGACTTCTCTGAATGGGCCAAGAAAGTAAAGTTAATTGTATCTCACGTGAATGCTCACCAAAGGATTACCTCTGAAGAGGAGGACTTTAATAATCAAGTGGATAAGATGACACACGCTGTGGAGACTGGTCCTCCTCTTTCCTCTGCCACCCCTGTTATCGCCCAATGGGCACATGAACAAAGTGCACATGGCGGCAGGGATGGAGGTTATGCATGGGCACAGCAACATGGACTTCCACTCACCAAGGCTCACTTGGCCACTGCCACTGCTGAGTGTCCATTTGCCAGCAACAGAAACCAATATTACGTTCAAGAGATGGGACAATTCCTCGGGGAGATCAACCAGCAAGTAGGTGGCAGGTTGATTCCATAGGACCACTTCCATCATGGAGGGGACAGCGTTTTGTTCTTACTGGAATAGACACCTACTCTGGATATGGATTTGCCTTCCCTGCACGTGATGCTTCTGCCAAAACTACTATTTGTGGACTCACAGAATGCCTCATGCACCGGCATGGCATCCCACATAGCATTGCTTCAGATCAAGGAGCTCACTTCACAGCAAATACAGTGCGGCAATGGGCCCATTCCCATGGAATCCACTGGTCGTATCATGTTCCTCATCATCCTGAAGCTGCCAGCTTGATGGAACGATGGAATGGGCTCCTAAAGACACAATTACGGCGCCAACTAGGTGGCAACAACTTGCGGGGCTTCCTGATCTCCTCGAAGCTGTATACGCTCTAAACCAGCGGCCAATATATGGTGCTGTGTCTCCAAGAGCCAGAATTAATGGGTCCAGGAACCAAGGGGTGGAAGCTGGAGTGGCACCACTCACTATTACTCCTAGTGATCCCCTTGAAACATGTTTGCTTCCTGTCCCAGCAACCCTGTGTTCCTCAGGCCTGGAGGTCCTGGTCCTGAAGAAAGGAACTCTCCCACCTGGAAACACAGCACGGATTCCACTGAAGTGGCAGCTGAGAATGCCCCCTGGCCACTTTGGACATCTCATGCCTTTGGATCAACAGGTCAGGAAGAGTGTCACCGTACTAAGTGGTGTGATTCATCCTGATTACCAAGGAGAAATTGGACTGGTACTACATAATGGAGGTAAAGAAGAATATGTCTGGAATCCAGGAGATCCCATAGGCCGACTCTTAGTGTTACCATGCCCTGTGATTAAAGTAAATGGTAAGTTGCAGCAACCCAATCCTAACAGGACTTATAATGGCCCAGACCCCTCAGGAATGAACGTCTGGGGCAACCCGCCAGGCCAAAAACCACAACCAGCTGAGGTGCTTGCTGAGGGCAAAGGTAATACAGAATGGGTAGCAGTAGAAGGTAGTTCTACCTATCAATTATGACCACGTGATCCATTGCAAAAGCGAGGCTTGTAATTGTTGATGTATTTTCTTTGTATGTGATTATTGCATATATTTCCTTTGTTCAACTATGTTATATCAGATATAATTTGACTCAGTGTTTTATATGTATGATAGATGATAAGTAGAAGTGTGATTTCATTAATATCTCGAAATTATATAAGTATGTATTGGTAAAGAGTTGTGTACAGGTGCCAAGCTTCTGTGTTCTTGCTTCCCATCCCCTCTGATATCAAGTGTGTACCATCCTCAATTCCTGCTCAATCAATGAATCGTCTTTTACCCTTGGAGTCACATTCAGCCGCCTTCAGCTACACCTGTGGTCACAGTGACACCGTCATGTGCACCAGCCTTTTCTCCTCCCCCTTATAAATTGAATCGTGTCTCCTCCTGGAAACCTCCAGTTCCTCGCAACATCTCTAAGCCAACATTCTGTTTTCCCATGTCTCCCACTCCACTGTCTTCTCCTTATTCTGGCTCACACTCCCCAGATCAGTCATCTTCCTCCAAGATCCCTCCCACCTCCCTTCTGTCAACCCATCTACTGCCACCATGGTCTCTGCTACTTGACACCTTCTCCTCTGCTGCCTTTGTCTCCACCCTTTGCTAGCGTATTTTCCGCTGCTTAGGCCTCCGAATCTGTTATGTTGTATGTAACAATTCCATCTTCAGAACCTTCCCCGTGCCTTGTCTGCATGAGGCTTCCTACGCTGAAGGATTGGTGAAAGGACCCATTCCTTTCACTCTCTGATTTATCTGCTCTCAAGAACTGCCTGGGATGTTTTTATTCTGATCCACTTTTATGAAAGAATTTAAATATCTCACTCAGCCATACGATTTTACCCGCATGATATCTATATAATTCTCACAACCACATTAACCCCAGAACACAGGGAGGCTATAGAGCCTGGATAGCGGCACAACAGAGAGGGGATGAAATTCATGCCCCATCGCTAGAAAAAAGCAGTGGGTTCCGATGCTGTTCTCCACGAGACCCTAATTGGAACCATCAGCTCGGTCATGGGGACCTCACTCTCTGAGAGGACATGGCTATTCGTGTCATTGGCGGCTTACAAAACACCGTGAATAAGGCAGTCAATTATGACAGAATTAGAGAAATCCTTCAGGAGCCCAAAGAAACCCCTGCCCAATTGTTATTTTGGCTTCCAGAGGGTCTGTCTATATAAGTACTCCCGAGTGGACCCTCGACACCAGCTGGGACTACTTGATGTCATTCACACCACATTCCACAGTCAGGACCTGACATAAAGAGAAGACGAGCAATTACAGCCTGGCCCTGAGTCAGCACAGCGAGACCTTCAAAGTGCAACGTTCACATTTTCAGTAACAGGGAGGATCACGAAAAGTTCAACCAACCACAAAGGGACAAAAGTAAATATCAGATGCTGGCTAAAGACCTTACAGGTAGGATAAGTGTGTCCAAATCAACCGGACCCTCATTGAAGGATTTCCTGGTGGGACAATGAGCCCATCCGCCTTTTCTGCCAAAGCCTTGCCCACATTGCAGACAAGGAGGACATTGGGAATTGACTGCCCTATCTGAAAGAAGGCGGGAAGGATCCCCTCTTCCATATCACATGAAGGACGTTCTGCTCAGGGCTGCTAGGACTGGCAATGGAGGATAGACAGTGCCCAGGGTTGAAGGGCCCCACTGAGATCACCCATCTCGAGCCCAGGGAAACTATCGTCATCTCAGGTAAGCCGATTTCTTTACTTTTGACACTTATTCCACATATTCAACACTACCTGAACGTCAGGATACATTTCTTAGCACCCACTTCTCTAGTAGGAGTCTCAAGTATAATTTCACAACCCCTCATTACACGACCACATTTTTTAAGGCCACATTGATGCAGTCTTTATAAGGTACCATTCTCACATCAGTTTCTAGTCATCTCCAAGTGCCCAGAGATTCTGGGCAAGATATTCTTACTAACTTCACAACAGTGATAATTTTCATTCAGCAGAAGCTTCACAAGCTTCAGGATTGTTGCTGTTCTTCCAAGCTTGGCCAGACACACTACTTGCCTCCATCTCTCCTCAAGATAATTCTAGGGGCCAGACAGCCTCCAATGATTCCCTTCTTAAGACTTGCTCTAGTTAGCACACATGTTTCTGACGTCACATGACCCTCCGTTATTTAGCACCACCAATTAATTTCATCTGATTGAAAGACTGTGTAGGTCCAGGTGGACCAGAGAAACAAATCCATGGATACTCATATGTGCATTAGAAAGTGGTTTATATCAAAGGGTGATTGTATATTAAGAAAACATTCCAACCCCATCCAGATCAAGTCCCTAAGTCCAGTATTAGTCTGTATGTCTGATATGAGTCTATAAATTCCTCTTCAGATTCATGCAACACATGCAACAGCAAAAATGCAGAAAGGTTACAGGCCAGTGGTAGAAAGTCTTAAGGATCCAGGGGCAGTGACAGTATCTCAGCGCTGGTGTGGGCCTCCCATGGCTCTTCCAGCTCCAGGGCTCTGGCTCCATTTGACTTGTCAAGAGGAATGATTCTAAGGGAGAGCATGTGTTCCCACTCCGGGGAGGGAGATGGGAATTCCCAGAAACCCCAGGAAAAGGCACTGCCAAAACAGAGGTATTATTGGGTCTGACCTGATTGACAGGCTAGACTCCACTCCTTCCCTCAGGCTGTCAGGAGAGTGTATAACTGCCACACCTAACTTTGCATCACCCTGAGTCTTTGATGATGTAACTGCCACAAAGGACTTCTAGATTCCCTAAGTTCCCCAGTACCCTATAGGTGTCCAATTCTTGAGAGGCCTTAAAACCATAATTCAGGTAAAACTGATGAAGCACAGAGCAGATAGGGAAACCTGGAATGCCATGGGTAATTGGGCTTTCAAAGCCACTAGACTCAAATGGCTCAAGTGTCAGGGGCCCCATGGAAAAGTACTAAGAAATGACACTGTCCCGATCATTGATTGGGGGCCCCACGGGGAACTTCTAACACATCGCTCTGAAGAATCTGATTTTACATCATGTGACTCTGTCAGTTACTGCAGATGCGTGAATCCTCTGATGGTATTGGCACCATCGGGACACAGTTAATGGCTTGGCCTCAAGGGAGCCTTGTACCTCAACGTCCTTGATTGCTAAATCTAAGACAGGACCTGAACAGTGGGACTTGTGGAAAATCCCTCCTGACACCAATCCTTTAATGGGATATCTAGGAAGCTTTTCTACTGCTGGCCAGTCTAGGTCTCTATACAATGACCATAACACCAAGATGTGGACGTAGTTTCCTGTGAAAGGATGCCTTACGTGGTTGCTGTTGGAAACATCATAATAGACGAGGCTACCCTCAGTGCCACATGCTCTAATTGTGAAGTGAACACTTGACTTAACCTCACTCTGCTTATCAACCTCTCTAAAGACAGCGCCTTCATCTTCAAGAGCCAGCTGCGAGTGTGGCTCCTGGTTCAGATGAGCCGCAGATGGGAAAGCAGTGCAGAGCCATCCCCTGTGTTGCAGATAGTGTCGGAGATGATACAGAGATGTCGTCGATTCGTGGGTATGATCGTTGCAGCCATCATTGGACTCATAGTGATTGCCACTGCTGCCCGGTGGCGGGAGCGGCCCTGCAGGAGTCTATTAAAACTGAGCACATTGTGCAAAAGTGGCGAGAGGACTCACACCAACTGTGGGAACGCCAGCAAACACAGACGACGAACTAGAAGGGACCGTGCCTGAATTTTAACAAACTGGTCAGTGGCTGGGACGTCAAACCATGGAACTGTAGCATCAATCAATGCTAACATGTGATTGGAATGTTAACGACATCTGTGCGACTCCTTATACCTGGTTGGGTTTTAATTTGGAAGCATGTGCTGAGATGTAGGGACATATTACTTTAGATGGTATTCAGCTAAAAATGAAAATTTCAATACATTTAAGAACTTCCAGGCATCGCCCAACTCTGACGTGATTACACAATTAGTAGATGGTTTGGCAGGGTGTGACCCATGTGACTGGTTCCAAGCAGTTTGCATAGTGTAGGACAAAGGGTAACTGTGCCACTCTTGGTCATCGCTTTGTTCGTATAATGACATGCTCTTGCCATAGAATGCTTAGCAGGATAAAGAAGAATATTTAGCCTCAGCAGTGCTTTTCAATATTAGGCATCATGCAGAAAAGGGAAATGTGAGGAATCGAGAGACACATCCAGCACCGCCTAAAGGAATCAGGAGACGTGGGACCGGCGGGAGAACATCGTCGGCTATTGGGTGTCTTGAGCCCCATGAATACTGCCGCTCCCGGGACCCCTCAGTTTAGTGTGCATAGTTCTAAATTTGGGGCATTGGCGGTTTCACTGTTTCAAAATGTTTCGCAGGAACATTGTGTGCCTTCACCAGTCAAATGTATGCAGAGCTGTCTAGGGCTGGGCTCCAGCCACCATGGCGCTCAGTGGACCATGCCGAGACATGGCAGCTATCGGTTGGTCGCCACCCTGTCCAGTATTATGCGTGTAATCCCTAGTATCAAACAGCAGGCTTGATAGGTCCAGCTGAGCATGGAGCAGCTCCCAGCAGTTACAAAGGTCTCTTCCCCATAACCCTTTCCATCTTCCCTCGAGTCCCAACGACTGTCCCTGCCTGCCCGAGTTTACATCAGCCCCACCACATTCAAACTTCCCAATCAGGAGGGAACAGAGCACCCCCAAAGATTATTATGAACCATAGCCCTGAGATTATAATAGGGTGTGACTTCTTTGTTCCCTTCTCAGGCTCACTTAGAGCTCTTGGCTTTTGTTCTGTCCTCTGATCTCTCCTCTCCCTTTCCACATCATTTGTCCTTGCCTCCAGCTATTCGCCCAGGGCGCTGTCTCCTCCAGCCCCTTTGCTCTCTACTCTCACCTTCCTTCACTGGGATTCTTTGATCTCCCTCCAAGCCCAGAAGGACTCCTCAGGTGGAGTTTTCCAAATAAAGCAAGTTCACAGAGACTCCCTTTCCATTCCAGTCTGCAATTGCCATTGATCATCAGTCTGTTTCCTTAGATGGGAAAACTTTGGCCTTGACAGCCCGCATGTGGCCTCTCCTAGATTTACTTGTGCCTGAGGAACAAAGAAAGGAGACTCATAGTGGCATATGCCTCTGAGAAGTTGGGTGGCTGAGGACAAACCTCTGACCTGACCACTATGCTTCTATTTTGCTACAGTGAAACTATAGAGAAAAAGGACATAAAATGTGGGGTTCACCTCCGTCCCACAGGGCAGTGCCTCCACAGTGATTGCCACGGTGGAGCATAAACTGACAAACTCAAGGATAACAAGAGGACATAGAACACCTTCCTATTAAAAATATTAATAATACAAGGAAAAAGGGTACAGTGTACAATGCTATCTCTGGGGGGTAACTGGCTTCCAAGCACAGTTAGAAAATGCTTTCCATGATGCATTCACCTATTGTCTAAAATTGCGATTGTGCATTAACATATTTGTTTTATAAATGATGTGACGTGTTTTCATAATAATAAAACAATTATAGAGAATGAATAAACACTTGAGGTCTACCTCATGACCCTGGAAGGTGGGAAATAGAGGGAGGAAGTGAGATAAGTGGCATTACTTATGGTAAAGACAATGAAACAAAATGCATATGAACAACTGAGTGGAAAACCACTTTGCTCTGTAAACCTATAGCCAGTTCATAATAAAAAGTTAAATGCAGACACACACAGCGAACAATGCTTCCTGACTCAACAGAGGATAGAACTAAGGACCTCGAGGGCAAGGCTGACCAGGACTGGCCCTCAAGAGCTGGCTTCAGGGACATCCAACATCTCAATTTCCTGCATTATCAAGAAGAGTGTCCAAGTTTATTTGCCTTAACTGGGGGCCCGCAACAATCTTTCTCAAAAGCAGCAAACCAAATATACACAATAAACAAAAATTTGTCTAGGGATCTAAATCAGTGCTTTTTACAGTGAGCCATGCTGCCTCCAGGGGGCCGCTCACACCATGCAGGGGAGCGGAAAAGGGAGATGGCTCCACTTTATTGGGGATTGTGTGATATCTGGTGCAAGAGAGTTCATTGCTGGGTGAAGGGGAGAGGTGAGCTGAGTAATTTCTTTTTTTCCTGAATCAGGGTCTAGGAGGCCTAATCAGTTTGTGGACCTACGGCCTAAATGAAGCTGTGATTCATTGTGGGCAGTGTCCACAGAGAATATATTCTCCCATTTCCATGCAGATCTCTATATTCCTTCAGCGTTCATACATGAATCTTCCTGCCAAGCAAAGTTTGAGAAGAGCCACCGCAGACATGAATGACGTGTCTAAGGACGCCCTCTCTTCACTAACCTCCCTACACTAGCCCTCTCTCCTGCCCAGCAGCCCCAGAGAGAGATGGTGTATTCCTTGCTCAGGACTGAGTCTACCACCGTGCCTATCTCTGCCACTTCCAAGCCTGGGATCTGACTTCACTCTTCATTCCCTAACATTTCTATATTTAATATTTGCCTTAGAGTCAGCCTTCCCCGATGGTTAGCCATCAGGATCCTCTTCAGGAAGACTACTACCTGTTCCAGGCGCCACCATCAGCCTTTGCTCCTCCAGCTCCCTGACACTGTCCCGGGACACTGGCCTTCACTCATCCTCACAGCGCTGTTCCTGTCCCAGGACTCTCCCCTCCGGGGCTCCTGATTCCCTTCCATCTCCCTCAAGGCATTCAGTTCGGGACTCAGGGACCCCTAGCCCTGCCTTACCTCAGGCCTTCCCAATCTCACATCTGAGACCAACAACAAAGTACACAAAATAGAGTCCTACAGATCAATCCCACCATGCACATGGATGTAGAATTCCTTGCTGTAGTACCGGCATGGGGGCAATCAGAGGCACCTTTCTAGGTCCATAGTAAGGGGTCCCGGTGAAGTGGTCCCTCTAGTCTACAAAGTGCCCTGTTGCCAGGAAAAAACTTCCCCAGAGCAGTGTCCTGGACCACTGCCCCGTGGACGCCCTGTAGGACCTCGACCTGCAGCTGGAAGCCTCACAGTACCGTGCCACCCTCCATCCGCCTCTTTCCTGGCCAGGGCCCCAGGAGCTGACCCAAAGGGAGCCGCAGCTGCAGTGGCGAAGGGGCTCGAGGGAGGTGAATGCAGGTTGGTAGGTCCACATCTATGGTGGATGTTGGAAGAGGATGCCAAGCTACTGGGAGGTGCTCTAAGGCCTGAGGCAGAGGAGAGATGGGTGGGCAAGGGCGGGACGGGGCAAGCATGGTGGGCAGAGCCAGGGGCAAAGAGAAGGGCGGCGCCGGAGGTGCACCAGAAAAGCCAAGGTTGAAAGCCTTGGGATCCTGCTTGTATCAGGCCTGTGGCCCAACTCTGCCCTCTCTATCCTGGGAGGCCTCCAGGCCAGGAAAGGGAGCACAGATCTGGGGATGATGGTTGCCCCACAGCCTTCTTTCCCCACCATCTGGGTCCTCCTTGTGCTGGGGAATTCTCTGTGAGTAGCCCCACACTGGTCACCAGGCTGGAGGCCTCCATCCATCCCAGCCCTGCGTCTTCCAGGAAAGGACCTCCTCGCTGTCTCCCCCTAGCTGCTAATCAATGGGGCATGCTGTCTTCAAAATTCCAGTACCTTGGGGGACCCTCTGCTTAGCAGTGTGCACCCAGTCCTGCGCGGGTCACGGACATTAATAACCACAGGGTCCCCCCAAGGACCCATGCTGTTTATTGCCTGGACCCATTTGCGAGGGCAGGGTCTTGGACAAGAGATGTAATTCCACTAGCCTCAGTCGTTTCCTCTGCAGATGGGGTTGCCAGGCTTATTGGATGGTTTTGCCTGAGTTCTGTCTTTGTCAGGATATCATAACTGTCCCGTAATCATTTGCTGCCCCTATTACAGAAATTACTTCCAGCTGTTTTTCACTAGTGCTAGAAAGAGGTACTTAAACAAGTGAAATGGCAGCACTTGCTGAAACCCCTTCAATAAGGATGAGGACAGCCTAAAGCTCTCTCCTGAACGCTTCTCTGAGGAAATACCCAAAGAGGGGATAGGAACTTAAAAATACTTATTTTAAATATTTAGGAAAGGAAACTGTTAGGCAGACTAGCGCAGGGCTAAAAGATGCCCATTAATGCATGCCCAGAGAGCCAAGCAGGGGAACAAGGAGTGGGGCACTGCACATGCTCAGAGCCTAAAGTTTCCCGCAGGTAAGCATGGGTGGGCGTTAAAACTGGATTGGCACAACTAGGCCACCTGGATTGACCCACTTAGGCCAACTGGATTGGCCCACCTAGGCCAGGTGAATTCAATTCAGCCAATGGGTTCCATCAGGGGTCGTCCACCACGCCTCCCCGTGGAATCCTTGAAAAGGCAGGAACCTAGATTCCTGAGGGTGAGGGAGAGAGAACTTTGTGTGACTCTGAGCCCTTTCGGCCAGGCTGCATGGTCAGGAGGAGTCCTATGGGTGCCTTGTAAACCTGAAACTTCTAACTCTCATAAAACTCACTTGGATCATGAACCAGGCTTCGATGTGAATTCTTTCTCACACGGGGCCAAGGACCCAGGTATAGATCTATCTCCAGGGAGAGCTAACAAAACGACTGGTTCCAGGTTAAACCCCAATCCCGTTTAGGTCAGCGCACGCTCCGATGTGACCCAGAGCAGGGACCGCCTCCCTCTCGTGACTCTGCTTCTGAATCCAGCCCGCCAACAACAGCTTCACTCTGGTAACTGCGCTTCCCACACTTAGTAAATCACCGACAGCGCTAAGCTTCTGCACGTCAGCTATCCTCCAGACACAGCCCTCCAGTGGCCACGGTATCTGAGCCAAAGGCCTGTCCATGGCAGAACACATCCTTTCTGAAAGTCCACCCACCCTGAAGCATCTCAAAACCTCACATGGGATCTGCTCGTCTGTCTTCAGGGACTGCGCCTTACCAGAACAGTTCTCCTTTGCAGGCAGCTCAGAAACTCACCTTTCAGTTTTCATTTTGGCCTCTGATCATTGATTGTTCAATGTATTGCAAGTTTGCGACCTTTTAAACGATTGAGCTCCTGATTGATATCAATTGTGAATTGTATTTGTAGATGGACCCAAAGAGCACCCATGGGAGTATCCAATTAAATCTTTCCATTCTAGGATCACTACTTCCAAAGAAATAATCCAGGGGCTGTACAGCCATCCCGACCACCAAGTTTGGGGCATTTTTATCCCTGCAACACGACACTCAACACCCATTGGCCATCCTGGCTCCCATCACTGCAGTCGCAAACTACCACTCATCTCTCTGTTTGCATTTGCATCTTCTAGACGTTGAAGGAAACGAAATAGGGCTGTGCTCTTGGGTGACTGGCATCCCTTTTGTAGAATGTGTCAGCACTTAATTTATTTAGTTGCCAATACTATTCTATTCCGTCGCTGCTCCATATATCATGTGTTCATTTATGAATTCATATGAGTTGGTGCTAGGTTTACTCTGATGACTAATGCTGCAATGAGCATTGTCATACACAAATTTGTGTGGACATATGTGTTTGTTGGTTGTTATATACGAATGTGTGGTATTTCTGAGTCCTATGTTGTGGTCATTATATAATCGTGTGTCCATTTGAGGATTAAGAGTGTAGGGATGGGCCAGCATATCAACCATAAGTCTCTCTTTTTTCATATGTGGATTTATTGCTATCAGCCTTCCTCTGATTAATACCTTTGCTGTATCCCAGTGTTTGGGTACGTCATATTTTCATTCTCATTGGTTTCTAGAAACTTCCTGATTTCATCTCTGATCTGGGCCAATACCCACTCCTTTTGCAAAAGAGATGCCAGTGTTCATCCTCCAATTCTTTGCCCTTGTTTTCGCCACTGCCCTTCTGTTGATTTCCAGAGGTGAGAGTATTGATACTGGAAGGCTGGAGGGAAGGTGGGGTAGAAAAGGTGAACCGAGTATGAGGAATTACATATAAACTCCTCCCTGGGGGATGGACAACAGAAAAGCGAGTGAAGGGAGACATTGTACATTGAAAGATATGACAAATTAATAAATTTTCAATTATCAAGGGTTCATGATGGAAGAGGGAGCAGGGAGGGAGGGGAAAAATTAGATGATGCCAAGGGCTTAAGTGGAGAGCAAATGTCTTGAGAATGATGAGGGCAACAAATGCACAAATTTGCTTGACATACAATCGATGGATGGATGGATGGATTGTGATGAATTGTCTGAGCTCCAATAAAATGATTACCAAGAAAAGCGTGTAGAGTTGGAGGCTAGCCTGTCACTCATAGCATAGCCAGTGAGGCCTCTGTGTGGGCATGGCCCTCTCCTGAGAATTCTGGGAAATCCTGTATTTCTTCCTCAGAGGTGGAAGACACTTTTTCTGTCTGGGTCACTTCCTGGGAGACATAGCAGCTGACAAGACACATGGAACTACACTAGTGCCCTGAGCTGGAGAAGTCACATGGACCTACCTTGATGCCACCAGACCTCTGAAACTGGAGAAGCTATGTAGAGACCCCTGCCAGCACTGAGATGCTTAAAACACCACTGGATCCGAAGACTTTCTAGCCACTGACCTGTGGTCGTCCTGCATTTGGCGTCATTGCATGTGTTTCGTGAATCTGAAGAGGACTTTATAGATTGGTACCGGACATATGGACTAATATCAGACTTATGGGCTTGGACTAAGTCTAGCTTGGGAGGCTGTGTGAATGTAAAATTACCGTGTATATAAACTCTCTCTTATACACATGTTCATGAATTTGTTTCTCTAGTCTACACGGACTAACACACGTTTGTTTCACCTTTGAGGAGCTGCCAGCCTCTTTTCCAAAACACCTACCCTGTTGTCCTTCCCTACCCTCATTGGATGATGGCTCCACTTCTTCGCATCCTCATCAAACCGCACACTTGTCCACGTGACTGCAGCCATCCCGCTGAGTGGGAAGTGGCAGCTCATGGTTGAGGTTTGTGTTTCCTGATGCCTAATGATGTTGGGCATCGTGTCAAGTTGTTTATTGCCCATTTTGTTCCATGCATTTTCTTTTGAATTTATTTTTAGGTCTTTCTAATTCTAGATACAAGTTCTCAGTCAGCTATATAATTTGCAAATATTTCCCCTCATTCTATGGGTTTTCATTTTTTCATTGTCCTTTGAAGCACAAAATGTTCAAATTTTGTTTTGTTTGTCACTGGTGATTTATTGCTTTTTGGTGATTAGTCGAGAGACTTTATATAAAATCTGTACATAATTCTTTTTAGATATAGTATTAATCATTTTATTGGGAGCTCTTACACATATCCTCCCAGTCCTTTGTTCAATCACTTCAAGAAGTAATACAAGAATGCTACCACAATCACTTTCAAACCACTTTCTTTTGAACCTCTTAATATCAGCTACCTTTATCCCTTCCCTACCCATCTACCCTCTTGGAAGCCTTATGATTCTTTCCCTATACTTTTTTGTGTGTGCCATATCTTACACAATCCAATATATCCATCTACATACAATTCTGTTGTTTGAACCCTCGAGTAGATTTGTACCGTCATCAATGCTATCCACGCCCTACTCCCTGCCCTCCCCCACTTCCTGTATGCTCCGGGAATCATTACTCCTGTTACTGTTTCAGAAGGGTTCTCTCTCTTGGCTTTCACGTACCAAAGAATCTTAAATATGTAGATGTGCATATGCAAATGTAGCGTGATTAATGGGGTAAAATGCAAAAAGCCAAAATAGTAAGGGGAGAAAATTAATTAAAGAACTAGAGGATAGTTATGTGGTCCATCAGGGCTTTATCATCCTTTCCCTGTGGCCTTTCTGAAAGGGATGGTCCTTTTATTTTACAGGTGGGTTTTGGGTCTCCACTACATCTGTGTCCCTTCACATTGCTTTGTTTTTTAACTTCTCACACCTCTTCCCGTCAACACCTCATGATCACACAGCTGGTGTGCTTCTTCCACGTGGTCTTTGTGGCTTCCCTGCTGGATTGGCCATTTGTTCAACTATCTTTAAGATGCCCAAGGCTATATCTTTTAATAACTGGACACCCCTATATGTTTTCAACACATTTGGTTTTGCCCGATTTTTGTCCTCAGCAATCGTGTCCTAGAAGTGAGTATCCTACGAGGACACAGGAATACAACAAACTGTTCTTGAACTGAGGTAAGATTTAAGTAGGGCTCCAAAGACAGCCATGTTTTACCTTAACATTTTTTAAGTGAAACAACTTTAAAATGGGTGAAAAGAGATTAAATGATAAAGTATTACACATTGAGATAAGTACGTCAACCATTAGAGAATATTTGTACTTTCAGAACAAAAACAATTAGAGACGATAGAAACTTCAAGCAGCTTTATGGTTTTGCACCCCTCTAGCGTCTGTTTTATCCTGAGGAGCAAACACAACAACAAACCTACAGACTCTCTGACGATTGTGCTCCTTCCTGTTGGGAAAGTACCACTGCCATGGCCATTTCATAGGCAACAAAGTGTGGAGTCACGGAGTGGGGAAGAAATGAAAATAAATGATTGTCAATCTGTGCGAGGTAGATGCCTGGAACCAGAATCTACACCGAGGCTTGACATCTCTGGCCAAGATCAGGGTTAACTCTCTGAGGCTAGAAGCCTCAACCAAGAAGCACTCTTGCCCTCAAGCCCATGCTCAAGACATATGCCAGCTACGGTCATAGGAGACATGTGAGAGTGTCACTCTCCAACCATTCGTGCATGCGTGAATTTATCCAGCCAGCCAACGAACCCGTCATAAATTAAGCTTGTTCGAGGCTGCAGGCATTGTGTTAAGCAACTTGGAAACCAATGCAAACAAAAGCAGGTCTCACTAAGTTCAATAGATAATAATTGGTTGTTTATTATTCCTAATGTCCCAGATAGTTTTCTGAACACTTGGTGTTAATGGCTTCAGATCTCAAACTGAATCCATGTGGCAAGTACTATTACAATTACTGTGTATTTTACACTATGGGAATCGGGAACAAACCTCCCCTATCAAAGTAAAACCCGGCTATGTCAGAGGTGAATTTATACCCTAGCTGTATCTCTCTCCAATCACCAGATACCTGATCACTCTGCCTTCTCAGGGGGATGTATTTCTGGGAAGGACTTTAGAAGAAGACAAAGTGAAAGTGAAAGGAGGAGTCTGGCAGATGCTGCTGTCTGTAAGGTAAGCAGAGTATGATGATGATTTCTCTTCCAGTGAAAGGTGGCAGCATGGTGAGGCAGAAAGGAGAGGGGAGCTGCTGGGTGGAGACCTATCGGCCAGGCCACACCTCTGGACTGCTCTGCAGCTGACATCGGGGAAACCCACGCTTCTGAGCTTTCAAACCCTTTAGGTGGTTCAGCAAGAGCTGCTGGAGCGGGACCCACATTCCCTTGACACTCAGCAGGTCTTTGTTTCTCACCAGTGGGCTGAAGAGCTGGGGGTGAGGCCCCTGGGAGACCGGAGTCCATGACCACAGGGACTGGTTACATATATACTACAGAGAGACATGGTACATACCTCTGATCGGAAAGATTCAATTGAAAAATTCCCCAAACGATGCAAAGCCAAACAACATCCATCAAAAGTCTCGAATATCATTGGACTCAGAGGAAATATCTTTATAATACAATGCATACATTACAGAATATTATTACATTAGGCTGGTTTGTCTAGAGAAACAAAGCCAGCGACTCTCATCAGTGTACAACCCAGATCCTTATTATCAAGAAGCAAGTATATAGACGGCATCACAGGCCAGGCCTACTGAAGGCCTGAATCCCAATACGAGTCCCAAAGTCCTTCCTCCTGCAGCCACGTGCAGTGATGGAGAGAGAATGCAGGAAGGTCTCGGGGCAGTGGGTGCAGTCGGGTGGATCCAAGGTTGGAGGAGACTTGGCAGGGCGACTGCAGCTCTCAAGGTCAGTGGTACAGCCCCAGCACGCAGGAAGGCAAAGTGGCAGAGAGAGAGGGAGGTTCTCGGTTTTCCTTTTGCAGTGAGGTCACATCACCAAGTACGCATCATCAGGCTATGACCTGTTTGACAGGTTGGATTCTACCCCTAGACTTTCATACATCTTCCAGTTCACATAATATTACCTAACTAACACAAGTGAAACATTAAACCTGTTACTAACACTGTCATTGTTTATCAGATACACAATGTCTACCATCTGAGAATATTTTAGAAAGGATATGTTTTCGAGCTCTGCTCAACTGTATTTCTACTGGAAAATATATTAAATATGATAATTCACAGTTACCATTAAAACCTATAATCAGTCATGCAATATTTTGAGGTGATTGGCTTTTTCCATTAAAAAATACTAAATTTGATCTACTATCACAAAAGCTTAAAACAATTACATTGTTTGTTTCCTACATGTAAGCAAAGTTCATTTTCCCTTTCTTTCTACATCTTACTGCCCACCTATAAGTCAGCTTTGGCAGTGGTTCACATTCTGGTACAATTAGACATTCTGCTTTAAGAAAATGCACTTTGTTTTCTCCTGAAGAAAAGTGTGCACACATCTAGCAGTTATTCTGTCAGCCTTCTACTTTGACAGCCATGTTGCCCTAAAATCTTCCAAGTGGGCTTCTCTCCCTTACTGTTCTATTTTCCTAGTTGAATGGGACACAGTTGAAGTCAGGAGGACAAATCATCTCCAAAGCCTCCAAGTCAAAAGGCAAATCCAATGAGCCCTGTGGACACGCGGTAAGGCTCTTTAGAAGCAAGGGAGTAATCGAACGATAACCTATTTTAAAATAACACTCACAAGATGTATCTACAATAGCAGTTAAAGCGCAGCATTAATTTTGGTGGAACAATCTTTTGGGCAGGAATGACCTATCTCAACTATTGTCAGACATGACCTCAAGGCAGACACACACTCTGAGGGGCTGCACACTCAGGCATGAAATATGTGGGCCAATGAAGTGCAGGATTCCCCTGCTGAGACCGAGGACAGGGGACCCTCTGGTGCTGCCTCCAGCTCCTGATCCTGGCTAACCTGTCTATGAGGAACACCTGGATGAGGACAAGAGGGCTGTGCTCCAGCACATCCACCGGGTAGTGGAGGTGACCCTGGGCAACTCAGGCTGCTGTGCACTTCAGCCTTCAGGTACTGCCCTCCTCCTTGATTGCCCAGGCTGCCTCCCATCACTGCCCCTCCCAGCCCCACCCAAGGTAGCAGCAGGAGACTTGGAGGAAGAAGTGGGACCCGTAAGACTCACTGGCTGACTTGAAGAGTTCTGGACATGCCTTGTCAAGCAATCCTCTCCCCCATGGCCACCACATCTCTCAGACACTGGCATATATTTACTGTTAATTTCCCAAGTCATTCTGGGGTTGCCTGCTGCCCTCCCACTCTCACCCTAGCTCAGGGATGCCTGCTGTTTGGGACTTCAGTCTCTGACACACCTGCATCATCTACAGCAAGTGTGGTTTCGACCATGGGAATCCCAGGTTCTCACCTGCCTGCACCTGTCTCCCCACCGCTCCACACCTGCAGGATGGCGCTGCCCAAAGCAATGCCTATGGATCCTGCTGGCTCCTGCTCAGGCCTCCCTCCTCCATCCAGGAGGCAGAGCTCTCCTGGGGCTCTGGCCCTGAAGTTTGCTGCTGCTTCCGCCAGGGCTCGGTCCTACAGCAGCACATCTCCAGGCTTGCTCCCAAGCTTTCTGCTGGCAGTGAGGTCACACCCATGGAAACTGGTCCACCCCTGCATTCGGCTGCTCACATGCAGGTCACAAGAAGGGATCCATCCCGGAGCCCCAGCCTTTCCACCTGAGGCCACTCCTGAGCAGCAGCAAACCACTACCCTTCACTCACATGGTTCAGACACTCATCTGTGGCAGCAATGCCCCTGCCACACATGCCAATGGCGGGCCTGTGCTGCCCTTCTACATCTCAAACAGCATCTCCAACCTAGCCGCTCATCCTGCAGCCATCCGTACGCTGACATTCCCGGTCCTCCTGGACAACACCAGCTCCGACATCCCACTCCAGACAGCATTGCTGGCACCTCCAGCATCAGGCCCAGCCTCGAACGACACTAGAGGTCAGCCAACCACGAGTGCTATCACCAAGTCAGCATCAGGAGAGACCTTTGTCCCCACATCCAAGTTGCACACATATGCTCCCACAGTGCACATTGAGTGCTAACTAGCGGTCCTCCACTCTAGACTGATCACGGCATCTGGCCTCCCCGCCCCATGGCTGGCTCCATTACACTTGGGAGATGACTGGGAGGCAATACTGCGAAACTAGCCGTTCCAGGTGGTGGCTTTCAGCTGGCCTGATGGGTTCGGGGAGCAGATAGGCAGTCTCCCATCTCTGCTTTCACTCTGAAACAGTTAACGTGGGCAAAGGGGCCCGTGTCACTTTAAAACAACAGCAACAAAATGAATGGCTTGGGAATGAACATCGGGGTTGCCCACAGCCAGAGCACCCCTTAGAGATAAGGGAATCAGAGAAGCCTGGCTATCCTGGACACATCCTAAATTGTCCTCACTTTGGAGACAAAACTTCCGGTACCTTACAGCAGATTCCTCAGAGCTCACCAAGGGATCCTTGATGGCAGGTGGATCACCAGGTAGCAGTGAAAGCCAGAGTTTTGATCTCTGTTAGTGCTCAAAATCATAAGCTTCTGAGCAAGGCTAGAGCAAAGAGGAAACATCTGGCTCTCTCCTCTGTAGAGAATCATTTAGCAGATGGAATTGTGGGATCATCCACCAGTTCCATTTCCTCTGCCTCAGGCTCCATGAAGCTGGGGCTCACAGGATTACCCGGCATGGACTTCCTGCCAGGATGGCCTTTGGTGCACTCTGTGTGGGCCACATCCACAAAGCTCCTGCTGTCCTCTACAGTTCTGGAGCAGCTGGAGGGACACACAAGTACCCGCTAACAGATCGAGGAGACCTGGTGTCAACTCAGTCCACAGAGAAGGATGAGCGGGAAGAATGCTGGCAGTCCGAGTGAGTGGTGGGAATGGGAAATGTGTGTGGGGGGTGTTTCTCAGTAAAAAATGTCCTCACATGAAGTTACTTCTATGACCAACTAATCAGAAAATATGGAGTAAGTGACATGAGTCCAGAGGCTTTCCTACCCCACTCAAAAAGGCTCTGTCCTCTTTCTCTTTGTCTTCTTCGATGGTCAAGAAAAGACACACAAAAGCAGAAACCACTGGGTCAATCCTGACTCACAGCCCCAGGAGACATGGACACTGACGACACAGGCATTACTGGATATCATCACGGCAGCCGACGACCACCTTTCTCCTGCGGGGCCGCCAGTGGGTTGGCAGCTCTGACCTTTGAGCTCATAGCTGAGGACTTACCCACTGGGGGACCATGTCGAAAAGGGGTTAGGCCCAATGAAACAAGTTACTAATCAAATGATCCTTATTGAAAACCTGCACTCACGATGTTTCTCTACCACAGCAGTGAAACAAATGAGCAAGCTCAGAATAGTTTTTCCTGAACAATCTTTTTGGGAGCAACCACCTGTCTGAACCATTGTCAGACATGACCTCAAGGCAGACACAGACCTCAAGGGGCTGCTCAGCCACACCCCTAACATCCAGGCCCAAGAAGTGCAGGTTTCTCCTGCTGAGACCGAGGACAGGGGACCCTCCGGTGCTGCCTGCAGCTTCTGACCCAGGCGATCCTGTCTCTGTGGAATGCCGGGATGAGGGTCAGAGGGCTGCGCTCCAGCGCATCCACGAGACGCAGGAGGTGAACCCTGGGATCACTCTGCAGCCTTCAGCCACTGCCCTCCAAGGCCTCATTGACCCCCATGGTCCATTGCTTGACTTGAAGCCTTATGGACACGCCCCCTCCAGAAATCCCCTCACAAGTCCTCAATGATGTTCAAGGTCCATTGGTTGACTTGAAACCTTCTGGACACGCCACGTCCAGCAATCCCCTCTCCTAATGGCCACCACCTATCTGAGCTCCTTTCTTCTTGGTGGTGCCTACTGTAATCCCACAGTCACCCTGGCTCAGGGCTGCCTTGTGTGTGGGGCCTCTGGTCTCTGATGCACCTGCCTCAGGGTACCAAGTGGGGGTGCTACCATGGGAAACCCAGCTTCTCACCTGCCTGCTCCTGCAGCTCTCCTCCCCACACCTGCAGCTCAGAGCAGCCCAAAGCAATGCCTGTGGATTCTGCCGGCTCCTCCTCGGGCCTCCTTCTTCAAACCAGGGGGCTGAGCTCTCCGCAGGTTCTGGCCCGGAATATCACTACTGCATCCCCCAGGGCTAGGTTCTCCACCAGTACATCCGCAGGCTTCTCCCCAGCCTGCTGCTTGCAGTGAATTCACACCCACGTCCACTGACCCCTCCTTCCCAGCCAGCTGCTCGCTCAGGGGTCGTAGTGACACAGCACCACCCCTGAATCCTGATGCTCATGCAGGGGTCACCACGAGGGGTGCGGCCCCTTCTGAGCAGCTCCTTCTGAGCAGCAGCAGGGCCTAGCATTCGCTCAGATGGTCTGACACCATCAGGGCTAGCACTCCCCTGCTACAGACGCCCCAGCCGGCTTGGGCTGAGCTTCTACAGCTCAAAGCCCACATCCGACCATACAATTCATCTGGGAGTAGTCCCAGGTTGCCAGTCCCAGTCCCTCCAGCCCCTGGCAGGAGCCTGGAGCGACCAGCTCCAACAGTTCCCTGCAGAGAGTGGCTCTGGCAGTTCCAGCACCAGGCTCAGGCTCCAGGCCCACTAGAGGTGAGCCAACCCCAAGGACTATCATGAGGTCAGCATCAGGAGAGGCCTTAGCCACCACATCCAACTGAGGCACATCTGCTACCAAACAGTAACCTTGAGTGCTAGACCCGCGGTCCTTCCCTCTGGACCCTCACTGCCTCTCGCCTCACCACTGCCATGGCCAGCTCCATTACCCTTGGGAGACCCACGTGGAGGCAATACTGCCAAACTGGCCACTCCACGTGGAGGCTTTCAGCTGCTCTCATGGGGTTGAGAAGCAGACAGACAGTCGCACATTTCTGCTTCCTCTAAGGAACAGTGAGCCTGGGGCCGGTAAAAGGGGTTCCCTAGTACTCAGAAACACAGAGAATGGCTTCAGAATGAACACCACGGCCGCCCAGAGCCAAAGCACCCCGTCAGTGTTGGGGGACCCAGAAAAGCCAGGCCAATGAGATGAGTCGCAGGCTATGCTGCACCCACCCTAAAATGTACTAACCCTGGAGGCACAGCTTCTTCTCGCTTACAGCAGACTCCCTGGAATTCACCCATTCAGGATCACTTGATGGCAGGTTGACGGCCGCATACCAGTGAAAGCCAGAGTGCTGATCCAGACCACATCCCTGTTAGTGCTCAAAATCATAAGCTTCCAAGCAAGGCTAGAGCAAAGAGGAAGCATCCTGCTCCTCATCTGCAGAGAACCGCTTAGCAGATGGAATTGTCCGATCATCCACCAGTTCCATTTCCTCTGCCTCAGGCTCCATGAAGCTGGGGCCTGGAGGATTACCCGGCAGGGGCTTCCTCCTAAGATGGCCTTTTGTGCACTCTGTGTAGGCCACATCCACAAACCTCCTGCTGTCCTCCATAGTCCTGGAGCAGCCAGAGGGACAGATCGAGGAGACCTGGTGTGAACTCTGTCCCCAGAGGAGGATGAGCACCAAGAATTCTTGCTGACAGAGGGAGTGGTGGAATGTCAAGTGGGCGGGTGTGGATTCTCAACAGAAAATTATCCTCAAGTAAAGTTACTTCTAGCGCCAAATAGTCAGTAAAACATGGAGTGAGTGACATGAGTCCAGAGGCTTTCCTCCCCCACAAAAAGGCTCTGTCCTCTCTCTTGGACTGTGGTCGTTCAAAAGAAACAAAAGCAGATCCTATTAGGTTAATTCGGACTCACAGTCCCTAGGAGACATGGTTCTATTATTACACAGGCTACTCAGTGGATGACATCCCCGCAGGCAATGACCAGCTTTCTCCTGCTGGACCGCCAGTGGGTTGGCTGCTCTGACTCCGTTCACGGCACAGCCCTTAACCACAGGGGACCATGGCTCTTCCATGGTGCTTCCCCAGCTCAGCTTCTCCCCACGAGTGCCCCAGGAATCACCCACAGACACAGACTCCTCTTCCTTTGTTAGGGAACAGGACCATCTCCACAAGGGATATCCATCGTTGTGACTCAAGGCCTTGTGCACATTTTCAGCATGTTAACACAGAGTTTCTAGTGGTTGTTGACTAGGTAGGATAACTTGTTCTGTTTCACTGGGTGGCCATACTGAAGCCAAGGCTGGTGGCAGTGGTGGTGACAGCGAGCTCAATCAGGCCAGCGAGGAATACTCCTTGATGGTAGGGTCTATGTGGCACAGTAGTGTGAATTCCTACCAACGGCTGACATGTGAAGCCGTAGTGCCATGCAAGGTTGAGAGGCTAAAATTGTCTTTGGTTGAATCAGAAGTTCAAAAGTATTACATGTTGGCAATCCATGTGGAATCCACCATGAACTCAGGAGCCCTGGTGCTGTAGTGGGTTCATATTGAGCTGCTAACCTCAGTGTGAGGAGTTCAAACCCACTCGCCACTACGTGCGGGAAGATAGGCCTTCCGCTCCAGGAAAGACTCAGAGCCTTGGAAACTACAGGGGCAGGTCTACTCTGTTTCAATCTGTTGCTCTGGGTCACAATCGACTCCATGGCATGGAGTCAGTGAATGAATGATTACTTGGGGGATTTTGTCCACAGGAGTGCTACACGTGGGTGATGGAGTGTGGGCCAGGTGCTACTGATTCCAGAGCAGAGGCAACCAGCGCCCCTCCATGGTGGCGAGTCAGCATGTGCAAGTGCGAGGAAAGAGTTTAAGGAGGACATTCAGGAGGTGACGCTAGTCACAAGGCTGCCTTAGGCTGCTGTGTGCTCAGGAAAGGAATCGGTGAATGGTGGCAACGGCTGACTCTGCATGGAGGTAGGTTTAGTGGGCCAGAAATGTGGGTCTTGTTTTCAGCAGTAAAGATCTTAAAGGGCAGTAGATTTTCAGAGGGGTTACAATCATCAGCTGTGTCTGTAGGTGATGGAGCAGCAAAGTAAGGGAGTCTAGAGAAAAGGCGTCAAGACTGTCTATGAGGCTCTAGAGCATAGGTGTGTGAGGAGGTAGAGATTCAGTTGGGGATAGGAGTCTAGTGTATGTGCAGGTTGAGAGACTTGTCGAGTTTGTGCTTGTTGAATTGAAACCAGGTTGATTCGAGCAAGTTTGTCAAACTGCCAGGAGATGCCGAAGTGACGCTACACGTGGCCTCAGTGCTCACACACCTGCTTGGGTGAAAGGTGCACGGGAAATGTGTAACTTAGGACGGCCTCTGACCACTCCAGCTCCTCCAAAGCATGCAGGTCCTTCTTCTGGTTTTGCAGTGATGTCTTGATGTCCCTTGAAGACTTGCAAGCGATGCTTAGGAAGTTGAAGGAAGCTCCTCTCAAGAGATATGTGCTGCCTGTAGGGGATATCCCGAGCATATCAGAGACCCACTTTGAAGATCATTTCCAGATTTCAGGTACCTTTTTGACCTCCATTAACATCATTTCCACACCCATGCTTTGATTTTTAGTCTATATTTTTGTCTTTGCATCTACGCTGTGTTTCTTGTAAGCAGCATATTGAAGAGTCCCGTTTTCCTGTTGAGTCGGCTACTGTCTGTCTCTTAAGACACATTTAGTAATTATTGCTTTGTGTGGATTTGTCACTGTTATTTTACTCTATGTGTCTTTGTGGTGTTATTGTTTTCTGTTTTCTGAAATTTCTGTGCTGGATTCCTTTTGCTTGTGGGTTTTCTTGTCCTTTTTTGTTCGCTGCTATTTTACTACTGACTTGGCTTTTATGAATTTCTTCATTTTGATGACGGTTTTCTATTTTTTATGAGCTTCCCTTGATATTTGCTTTCTTATCTCGAGTAAGATGGTCTCTTTTTTCCCTTGTGTACTACTTGCCTTCCGTTCATGTACCTTTCCCCCTCTATTTGCTTTGTGTTTGTCTCCTAGCAGATTGTTATCTGTGACTTTCTCTTTTTAGACCTGTGTTATATTTGGAGAACTGCTTTGATGTGGTTAATATCTTGCGGGTAGTGTCTTACTCATTGAGTTCAGGTTCATGATGGTTGCTGTTGCTTTTGATTCTCTGTCCAATGAACTCCCTAGGTATTCTTTGAAAGCTCATTCTCCTTCTACAGATTTCTGGAATTCTCCTGAACTGAAAATGCCCTTGTTTCTCCTTCACATTTTGCTGGATGTAAGATTCTTTCTTGACAATTATTTCATTTACACTTTCATATATAATGCCCCGTTGCCTTCTTGCCTGCAGAGGTTTCTTGAAGGAAAACAAACAAACAGAAAACCAAACTCAGCTTAATCGTTTTGCCTTACCTTTGCAGACCCCTGCTGGGGCTGCCTCCATAAATATGCAGTTCTGCTCACAGGTATGCCCTCATTGCTGTCAGATTTTGCATCTATGGCTTTATTCTGACAAGTCTACTCTCCCATGCCAATTTCCCGGAGCCTTTGGATCCCTCTCCTAGGGAATGCTACCGTAGGTCTGACATGTCTGCTTCACTTACTGTAGATGTCCAACCAATGAATGACTACATCAACCCCGCAAGCTCCAATACTGGACAAAGAATCTGTGCTGAGTGGGCCATATCAATAAACTGAGACTTATCAGAGTTTATGTTCCTTGCACAATAATCCCACAACCTTTATAACGATCCTGACACATATTCTTCAGGTTTCTGTCTGCACAAGTTAAGGAATTCTAGAATATTTTTCAGGGTAGAGCATAGCTGTTCCTGGCCCAACACCTGGGCTTCACTTTGGGGACTTGCTATGAGTTAAGTCTAGGTAGAGATCTGGAGGCCATAAACCGTGGGAAATGTTTCCTGGGCCCATGCAGCAGTGTCTTGTAAGGCATCTGTCTCAGGTAATGCTCCAGATACAACCTAAGCACCATTATTGGCAAACATCCCAAACACACCTTCATGGAGTCCATTCGAACGCATGGGGACCCTACAGGACAGAGTAGACCTGCTCCTGTGGGTTCTGAGACTGTAATTCTTCGTGAGAGAAGAAAACCTGGTCTTTTGTTAGGGGAGCTGCCCTTGGTTTGACCTTTCTGCTCTTGTGTTTTGTAGCACAGAGGATGATCACTGTGCCATCAGGGCCAGGGATGAAAACACCTTCTTGGTTCGTAGTGATAGATTTCTCAAAACTTACCGAGAGATGTGGGGTATGTACAGTAGCTTTAGGGCTTGCATCACACATCAAACCAATTTAGACAACTCATCTTTTCTCATTCTGTTTCTTTAGAACCTCTCCTGGTCCCGTCAAGTCAACTCTGATGCGGAACAACCCGCTACAACAGGGTAAGCTTCCCCTCTGTGTTCCAGAGACTGTAATTCATTATTGCATTAAAATGTTTCTTCCTTTTGCTGTGGTGTAACACGTGGTTTTGAACTGTTGACCTTGACCTTAGCAGCCAATGCATGAGCGCTATGCCACCAGGGTTCTCTAGAGAAGCAAGACCAAGGATACTTGTATGATACATGTATGGACAAATAGAGATTTATATCCACAATTGCCTAAGCAGCTATAGAAGCAGGTAAGTCCAGTTTGGTTCAAGTTCATCGGTCATATATAAGCGGGAGACTTCTCCTGTCTCATAGAGCCAAGGGAACTGATGGACATGAAAGAGGAAGATGCAGGAAGAGGGTCTCGGGTGGGGAAGGCAGCGCTGCGTGAATCTGAGGTGGGATGAATCAATACAAGTTGACATTCCACTGATGGTTAGTGTGATCAGTAGATGACCTAACAGGAAATTGACAAACCAGATGTAGAATCCAGAAGTGGACAAAGGGAAATGGGCAAGACAAAGCACGCTTCTGCACAGGATTCCTCTTATAATAGAGACGACAACCCAGAAGAGGGCTCATGGGACTTACACCTGATTGATAGGTTGGACTCTAACTCTATTTTCACACAAACAGGTCCAGCTGACAGAAATTCTAATGATCACAGATGAGAAAGAGAACGTTCAAATGTGGTGCACAAAAGGAAAATTAGGACCGCCTCATTCCTCATAAGACACGATGCTTTCTCATTGTCTTTTCCGATAAGAGCAGAACTTTGTGTATCAGCAATTGACGCCGTCTGGCACTTCTGAGTGATGTAACTCTCTCTCTATATGTACCTGATGAATCCACAACTGATGAAAGCGTAGATAGTTGATGGTCCTATGACATTCACATTCAACATCAGAAACCAGCAAGGCACTGTGATCTTGTAACTTAGTTTAGTAGGGAAGCACAAAGAGCTTATGTTTGGGTATATGATCCCATTTGGAATCTTTACTAGCAAGTTAATTGGATTGACCTTATTACTCTGTGTGTAGATCTATTCACACAAACACTGCGAAAGCACCTTCTTTTGTTGACCCTCCGATTCTTCTTTCATTCGTTAAGCACAACTTAACTGCTCAAATATTCCTGAAATTAGAATTTTATTGAAGAGTAGTATTTTTCATTTTTCTCTCAGCTCTGCCAATAGTGGTGGGTGGGTCAAAAAGAAGGAAGTCCATTCGTGCTACAACTCCAGAAATATCTGGTGATTAGAGCTAACTGCATACCTCTGAAATCAGAGGTAAATACTGGTTCTGAAACTTGAGGACATAAACAAGGCTCCTTCTACCAGGAAAGAAAAGAACACACTGCCATCCCGGAAGAGATTGTGGAAATTGTAACGTTGTAGCAGAAGCTTACAATAATAAAATGAAACATGATAGTAAAACAAACTCCACTGGAAGGAAAAAAGCCAAAAGAAGATGAAAATTGATGAGATAAACCAAAATTATTAGAGGAACAATCTACTACGTCCATTTTATTTATTATTTTTAGTAGGTTCGTTTTCCTTCATTTCTTTGAATGAGAGTTTTAGACAGGAAAGTCACAGGCAATATAGTTCAATGCAAAGCAGAAGAATTGTAAGCAAAAACGTTAAATTAGTAGAGATGACCAACAATTCAGTTGTAGTAAGAAGCTATTACCATCCATCCCTAGGAGGTAATGACAATGCTATGTGGTGATGTTACTTAAGCCCAGGGGCTGGAAGCCCATATCCAGTGTTGAAATCATGGGGTCAGAACTGGAAGCATAGCGCTGTTTACCACTAGCAGTCTACGCAATCAAACAAACAAACAAACAAACCAAAACATCCACAATGAAACTTGTTGAATTGAACTAGAACTCTAAGAGACTATATGAGAAAGACCAACAGTAAAAAAAACTTGATCAGAACAAACTGTGGGTAGCACCGTGAAGAACGGGAATTCCAGAACACTTCCCTGTGCTCGTGCAGAACCTGTGCCTGGTTCAAGAGGAAGTCACGAGAGAGAACAAGGGCACACTGTGTGCTTTAACATCATCAAAGGTTTGTTTCAGGCCTGCATCCTCTAACCCTACTTACTCAGTCTGTGTGCTGAGCAAGCACTCAGAGAGGCTAGATTACCTGAATAAGCCTGCACATCAGGACTGGAGGAATCTTTATTAATACGCTGTGCTATGCAGGTGACAACCTTGTTTGGCGAAAGTGAGGGGGATTCAAACATTTGCTGATAAAGTTCAAGGGCAGAAGCCTTCAGCATGGGTTACAACTCAATGAAAGGAAAACGTAAATCTTCATAACTGGACCAATATGTAGCAGGGGATAAATGGAATAAAATGTGAAGTTGGTAAGGATTTCATCTTGCTTGGATCCATAATCAATACTCATGGAAGCAGCCGTCAAGTGACCAAGCTACACTTTGTTTTGGGTCAATCTCTACAACCCCTGTTTAAAGCATTGAGAAGCAAGGATTATACTCTGAGGACTAAGGTGGGCTTGACCTAAACCAAGGTCTTCCAAATGGTCTACTCTGCATGTGAAAATTGCACATTGAAAAAGGAAGACCAAAGAAAATCCAACGCACTTGAACCGCGGTGTTTGAGAAGATTATTGAACGTATATGGACTGCCAGAAGAACGAACAGACCAATCTTGGAAGAAGGACGGCCAGAATGCTCCTTAGAGGCAAGGATGTTGAGTCTTTGTCAAACCGAGGAAGGCCGTAGACGAGATTGCGAGATTGATTGACAGTGACTGTGTCACTGCGAACTCCACCCTACGAACAAGTGGGAGGATGGCACAGGAAGGACCAGGTGGTGTGTTTCCTTCTGGGGAGCTGGGAGTAGGAATGACTTGATGGCCCCTGACAGCAACATCAACTACAGAACAATCTCTCAAACAAGATATTGAAGAAAAGTATAGGTTCATTTATGTAACCTTCAAAATCAGACCAAAATTCAACATCAGAGAGGCATCCATCTACACTCAGTGATTTTTAGAATTGGCAGGATAGTGCCTCACTTCAGTGGAGAGAGATAAGGTGGGTGGTTTCAGGAATATTTAAATAAGAACAAATTTTCAAAACAGTTCTTATATATTTTGTTTCCCCGAAGCAAATAACACAAGACAATATTAATTTTATACCAATATGAAAAAATGAAAATACAAGCCCACAGCCTACATATGTAGAGAAATAATTGAAAACATTGACCAGCTTTAGAACAGAGGACTGGAAGTATGTGTGATTAAGAAGGAAAATGCTGATTTTTCTTTGAAGTTTTCTGTTGTCTATGACTTTATTAAATCTCTTCAAATTTCTTTGGGAAAAAATAACAAGCCCAAATAGTTTATAAATAATTCTTGAGTCACTGCTACAGTTCAAAGTGCATGTCCAATTCTCATTTTTCTAAATCGACTAACTTTGTATTTAATTTTTAATGTGTTTCCACTTTAAGATTATTTCTTTATCTTTTAATTTTAGTATTTTAACATTTTATTAACATATAACTCATACATCACACACATTAGTGATTCAAACATCAAGAATTGTGCGATCTTTGCCACAATCCACGTTGGAGTATTTTCAACATTCTTGCATCCATCAGTATTAGCATCTCCTGTCCCCCCGTGTCTTCTAGTGTAGTCAGAGAAACCGATTGAGCTATATGTTTACCTATCCAGAATTTCTTATAAAAATCATACAAAATGGGAAAATATAGCAACCATAAAATAGAACCGAACAGTCTCCTTGCAAAAGTAACTAAAAACTAGGACAGGTTAAAAATGGGTCAAAAGCAAGGATCAACCTTGAAGCCCCTCCCAGGGAGACAAAGAACAGAAAAGTGGGTGAGGGGCGATGGAGGACGATATAAGATTTGGACAAAATGATCTGTAACTTATCAAGGGCTCATGAAGGAGATTCCCAGGGGAAGTGGGGGGAAGAAATGGGGAGCGGATATCAGGGGCTCAAGTGGGAAGAGACTTGAAAATGATGATGGCATTTTTAGGTGCAAATGTGCCTGACACACTGGAGAAATATATGGATTGTGATAAGAGATTTAAGAGCCCCAATAAAAGTATTAAAAAATGGATCAAGTGGGGAAAATGTTAATATCTAAAATAATTAAAAGCAATCTGCAGCAGGGGTCAGAAAACTCTAACTTATAAGTTCTATGCAGCTCCTTCAGCAAGGATATGTGACTATGATGTAAAATTGAAAATGAAGATAACACCATGATACTTTCATTTATAGTATTACTTAAAATTTTCCTTATTTATAAATATATTTTATAGCTCTTGAATAATTTTTAAATTATTGTTATGTACCACGATGGCTAATGAATATAAAAAAATTTGTTGACCCCTTATCTCAGTGATTCACTTTCCAATTCACCCTGTCTGTGGACCAGATTGTTTACACGGGTATTCAATCAACTGAGGGAATTAACTAGAGGCTCAACGCACAGAAGGTCTACGCAAACGGAGGGGGCTTTCACTGTCATCCTTAGCCTTCTGCTAACCAGGTTTTCAGAATTTAAACTCTAATATAATTCCCTCCTCTAATCTTAGAGTCTACTATTCCAAATCCTTGGATCACACGACTACTTTGGCACTTCACCTAGATGGTTGCTTGTTAAGACAAGTTGTTAAGACACTACATGCTAGATGCTATTGTTGCTGATCACAGGGCACTATCTGATTTCTTCCCCCACACTTTTCTCTAGCACCCAGCTCTTCAGTGATCACTTCATGAGTTTAAGTATGGAGCCACAGTGTAATAACAGTTCTTCGATAAGGGTTTATGGTTAATGCCATATGGAGTAACGGAGACTGAGTGTTTACAGGAGCTGAGACCACCAAATCTTTCTCCTTTTGAAAGGTCTATGGACATAAATTGACACACGTTTTCTTAACTGCCATCCTGGCCACAACTGACTGAGCCCAGGCTTGGCATAATCTGACGTACAGGTTGCTCTTGTCAATTTCTGTGGAGGTGATTCCAACTCATGGCAACTCACATGTGGAGCATAACTTGTCTGGGGTTTTCAAAAGTCTGTTCTTTCAAGACCAAGTCACCAGGTCTGTCTTTGGAGGCTCTCTCCCCAACCTTGTGGCTACGAGGTAGATCATTTGTGCCACTCAGCCACCAAATCTGTAAGTTGGCCAGAAACCCTTCATCAATTCCTTGTGATAGAGAACTGGTTGACTTCAGGCAGCAATGCTGAAGCACAATAATGCGTGAGAGAGGGATGGCTCTGAACCAGCAAAAGCCAAGGTAAAGAAGAGACTGCAGGTGTAGCCCACCAAAGGCTGAGCCCTCTTCCCCACTTGAAACATATTTCCTTTATTATATGTAAATTTGCCTCCCAAAAGTGTTTTTTTCTTAAAATCAGCACACTGTTGGGTGCTGATCAGTTCAAACATTTTCTCTAACAGAACAAACAAATGATACACAATTGGTGGCAAGTTGGGTTGCAGTTGCAATGGGGCCCCCAGAGTCCTGAAGGTTAGAGGAACCAAAGAGCTGCAATGCAAATTCTCATGACTGAAAACCAACATCACCGCCATTGAGGTGATTCACCTGCTGGCAATCCGACAGGACAAGGTAGAATGGCCCCTGGGTTCCTGAAGCTGACTCTTCACAGCAGGCCGTGGCCTTCTCCTTCTCCCAGCTAACAGGATGATTGTCACAGGACCAAAGGGGTTTTGTAAAACAAGAATACGAATGAAACGAGAACAAGGCTGGACATACAATATTATTAATAAATCAAGAGATTTTCATATGAAAGTGCAGCACAGAGCTGGAACCAGAGGCCAGAGAGGCACGTGGCTGTTGACAGTAGCATCTGAATGCTTAATAAATTCTAATTACTTAGAGAAATAGACATTAATATTTCTCAGATGAAACGTTAAAATATCCAAGTCCCTCACGAGGCTCTTGCTTCACTTTCATATAACACACCCCTTGTCCATGATTTTATGAGCTTTTTCTCTCCACCTTCACATCCAAGTTTAACCACACACACAAAAAAAATGCCTGCAACTTTAGTGTACTTGACTGGTTTTAGAAGCAAATAACAAAAACAACTATGACCATGTAATAATCTTTTCAGGTTATCTTTTCTCAATGCTTTTGAATTTAATTGAATTTTCAGCTCGTTATTTTTATTATGTGAGGCTTTATAGAAATGAGCTAATAGGAATGCACAGTAACCAACAAGGGCTCTTATTTAAGATAAACTCATGACACAGTGGCCTATGCATTGGGCTGATAACCACAGCTTAGAGGTTCAACCTCACCAGCCAATCCACGGCAGAAAGATGAGGCTCTCTACCTGTAAAGATACAGTCTCAGAAACCTTAAGGAGCAGCACTACTCTGTCCTCAAGGGTTAGTATGGTCAGGAATGAACTTGATGGCAGTGAGTTGTGGGGCAACTAAGAGCCAAAGGGCCTTTATCTTCCTGAATGCAAAAGCAGGGGAGAGAGAGAGGCAATTCAGTGGGTCAGAAAGCCTCCTGCTTAGGCACTTTGAAGTCTGTGGCTTGAATACAATCTTCTCCACTAACTATCTCTACAAAGGCTCACCAATTTCTGGGTTAAAAGAGTAACGGAGGCAGCCTCCAAACCTAAAATTATCTGACTCCAGGGTCCATGTTTCTTTCTTTCTTTTAATATTTTTCAAGATAAATTAAGTGGAGATTTACATTTCAGATCATCCAATTGGTACATAACAACTTAAACTACTTACCAAAACACTCAGTAGCTTGCCCTGCTGTCCTCATTTGATTTCTCCCCTCCCTCTTATGGAATGCTATCTTCCACTTCACCCAAGGGAACTCTTTTCTACCCCATGTTGTTTCTTTACTCCTTGATTTAAAAAAATACTTTTATTGGGGGCTCTTGCATCTCATCACAATCCACGATTCATCCAGTGGGTCAAGCACATTTGCACATATACCGCCATCACCATTTTCAAAGCAATCTCTTCCCACTTGTGCCCTTGATATCAGGTCCCAATTTCTTCCTCCTCCTTCCTTCCCTCACAAATCATTGATAAGAGATATAGATTATTATTTTCATATCTTATATCATCTGCTGTCAGTCACCACCCACTTTTCTGTGGTGCGTCCCACATGGAGGGGATTATAGGTTGATCCTTGTGATCAATTCCCCTCTTCTCCCCGCCACCCTCCCCTAGTCCTCCTAGTATCTCTACTCTCATTATTGGCCCTGAGGGGTTATCTATCCTACATTCTCTGTGTTGTGAGTTCTTATCTGTAGCCGTGTGCATGCTCTGGTCTAATCCGATTTTTGAGGTAGAATTGAGGTCATGATAGTGGGGGGAAGGAAGAACAAAGAATGAGAGAGAAATCCTGTGTTTCATCAGTGCCATACTGCACCCATACTGCCTCATCTTTTCCCTGTGACCCCTCTGTGAGAGTGTGTCCAATTGTCTACCTCCGGCCATTCACATTGGGTAGGATTTTGTTCTGGGGCTTAGCTGCCTGATACTTGATCACATCAATAATTCATGATCATACAGGCTGGTGTGCTTCTTCCATGTGAGCTTCGTTGCTTCTTAGCTAGATGGCCATTATTTACCTTCAAGCCTTTAAGACCCCAGACACTATATCTTTTGATAGCCAGTCACCGTGTTTCATTTTTCCTTCTCATCTGCTTAGTAACCATCAAAGTCGATTCCTTGGGTATGAACGCCTTTGTCTTTTGTAACAGCCAGGGTCCATGTTTTAACCACCCTGCTCATTGCCTCTCATAAACGGACACGTGTCTGAGGAAGGACAAACAAAAAAATTCGTTGTGGCATTTGCTCTGAGAAGGAAACTGGGTGTCCGAAGGCAACCCACCTACCCGGACCACTGTGCTTTTACTACTCAATACTGAGAACCTAAGTGAAAAGGAGATCAAGAATGTGATCAATGTAAACCCGACCAAGGAGAACACCTCCAAGATATATTGTTACTGTGGAGCAAAAACAGACAAACACGAGGTGAACAATAGTGTGCAGAGCACGTTCCTGTTTGGTTTGTTATTATTATTTTAAAGAAAGGATTCTAAGACAATGTTATCTCTTGGAGGGAACAGGGTACCTGACATGTTAGAAGTTGCTTTCCAGGATATGCTCCTGTATTGCCTGGAATTGTTCCTTTAAATTTTTAGTTTTCAAATTATATGATGGATCTTCCTAATAATAAAACAATTTTAAAGAACAAATAAGTCCCGAATTCTTCTCCTTTGTAGCCCTGATCAACGACCCCTCATCTCTCAGAGACTCAGTGTCTTCACCTGTGAAACGGGAGCAACACTGCTTCTTGTAAGATCGCTGTGAGAATAAGCGAGACCCCATGTACGAAGCGTCGGCCCCACGAAGAGGTTCCCTATGTCACTGAAATCTCATTCAACTTCATTAAAACAGCAAACAATTTCAGAAAGAACCAGGAAGACACTAAGTTACCATGGTCTCATGACAAGACTATTACCAATGTTTCCCAGTGACTAGGAAGCCAGGATGCCCCAGCCCCGAGTCCCATCTTGTGGAACAGCACTGACCTAGGAGGCAGAGGGTCCCATGTGGCCAAGACTTGCTGTTTTGGATCAGGATCCTCAGTCCCAGCAGTTAGCTGCAGCTGCAATGACAACAGAAACCAGCTCCTTGAGCGCCAACACAGCCCTGCAAGATGAGTAGTGTCCTGTGATGCACAATGGTGGTACCGGGAAGAGGAATGCCTTCTGAAGGGGTAGGAACTAGTCCTGGTCTGGTTTTGGTGTCTGAACCATAAATAATCTGGTAATTGCTCCTTCTCTTCTATTTTCTGGTAGAGATTGAACTTAGTCTCAGAGCTGGTCTGACACTAAGTCTATGAACTGCTGATTAGAAAACAGATTGTCCATAGGACCCAGGAATCCCATTGCTAGATATATATTCCAGATTGAAATAAATCAACCCTAGAGGAACATTATTAGATGATACGTTATAAAAAGGAAAGCTTTTCACACTCAAAGAATCACTTTCAAGTGTTGCTAGGGTTAAAAGTGGTGGGAATGCAAATTACAAACGAGAGGTTATGCTTATATAAACTTGGGTGAAGGAGAAGACAAGATACAATTAAGAGTGAAGTCAGCCAAAGTGATGGAGTCAAGAGAAAACACTGGCAGGAGTGCAACAGTTAACAGTAATAGAGGGACATTGTTATATACATCATTCAACTATAGTGATTTCCCAGTAAATGCATGGATCAACACACATGGGGAAACCAGTGTGGAGGGAGAGTAGGATTGTACATACGTGCTTACATATATTTGACAGATACTTCTACATGTATACATACCTTTACTGAAAATGTATCCATGGGGGAAACCAAGAGCAACAGGCATAGCAAACTTGACAATGTTCTACATCCTACTTTGGTGAAGAGTGACTGGGGTCTTCATAGCTGGAGAGCAGCAACTGAAGTGTCATGATCGGTTTCTCCTCATCTCCAGGTAAGGATACTAAAGAAAACTGAAGATGTAGAGAAACAATTACCCCAATGGAGTAAAGGCCCAGAACATCAGCTTTCTCATCTCTGAATCCAGAAGAATTAGATGATGTCCTGCCAGCACAACAAACTGCCTGGAAGGAATTACAGACAAGGTCCTCGATAGACCGAGATACAAATGTGAAATAAAACTAACGATCACAAACAAACACAGGAAACAGGCTTACTTCTTGGATAAAGAGTACTGAAGCCCCAGGACTATGGAGATTATGCTCCTTAGAAATCCTTGAGGTCTACAGCGGATTTTCCTCGTGTGCCTCCATTTTTAACGAAATAAAACAAAACAAACTTGCTGCCATCAAGTCAATTCTCACTCATAGTGACCCAGTAGGGCAGGGTAGAACTGCTCTGTGAATTTCCAAGTGTAACTCTTTATAGGAGTAGAAAGCCCTTCTTTACCCCTAGTGGTCCCAAACTGCTGGCCTTGTAGATGGCAACCCAAGGCATAACCACTACTCCACCATGGCCGTTCGCGATCCTTGATATCTGGAACAGGCTCGATTTTTAGCCAAATAAAAATAGGTCTCAATGGGGTAACAATAATTTCAGGGAAGTAGGGCTTCTATTGGCTGATCAATGACGTGAGGTCAAAATGTCAGCATTTACACAGAGACAAAGTTCAGAAGGGCTAGGAAAGCGGAGGAATGTAAATTCAAACGAGAGATGAACTGGCAAAAGTGAATTTACAGTGTGGTGATTACAATCAATGACAGGACACAGAATGCATATCAACTGTAAAGTGGGACACTAATTTGCCCTGTAAACCTTCACTCAGTCATAATAAAATCACACACACATGTTCCTGCACACACACACACAAACACACACACCACAATCAGATAGTCAATGGTGTCCTGGGTCAACAGAGCATAGGGAGGTCAGGTCAATTCTGAGCAGGACTGTGCCTTGTCACCTGACTTGAAGGACTTTTCACATCTCATCTTTTGGACGATCACGAAGAGTGTCCAAGATCCCTGAAGACAAGTTGGTGCATAAGCACACAATGGTGCATAAGCACATAGGAAATGTGGTGAAGGAAGCTGATGATGCCTGGCTATCAAAAGATATAGCATCTGGGGTCTTAAAGGCTGGTAATTAAACAAGCAGCCATCTAGCATGGAAGAGACAAAGCCCCCATGGAAGAAACACACCAGCCTGTGTGACCATGAGATGTCGAAGGGAGGAGGTAACAAAAGTTCAGAAACACACGTCCAACTTGATGTGAAGCGGCATGGATGCCCTAGAGATGCAAAACTCACCTGTCCAGTAGTAATCCCACAGTACCACTCAGAAGGAGACACTCAAAGGGGAAAGGATGATTAAGCCAGGAGAAGATATGTTACTCATGAACCACGTGCTTATCCACCGGTTCGTTAATATTTCCTTCCCTTAGAGGACAGGCTGTTATTTGTTTTACCTCGTTAATCATGTTAGATTCGTGTATGTTCATTTGTGCATTTAAGATCCTTCGGTACATGAAGCTCAGGGTAGGTGACGCTGCAGAAAATGTTACCTGAGTAATGGTTTTCTAAGGGTAAAGGAGGGGGCGGGCATGAAGGAGAGGAGTTTGGAGCAGATAGCATTGATGATTGTATGACCCCACTGGATGGGATTGAACAACAGAATTGTATATAAGTAGACATTGGATTTTAGAAGATATTTCAATAGAACTATTATTTTTTTTTAAAGCAGCATATTGTCCAAACGGATTTGCCTCCACTGTGGTCCTCATCAGAGTTTCTCAAAAGCAACGACAACAACAACAAAATACACAATAAAGAGAACTTAGTCTGGAGATCTAAAGCTGTGGTTCCCAGATTGGGACAAACGGCCCCGAGTAGATGCTGTAACTGTTTAGGGAACCTCAAAAGCAGATGGCTATGTTTTGTCTCGGATTGTGGCCTCTAGTAGAAATGTTTATAATGGCCAGGGGAGGCTGGGACACATTTAGTATTTTTCTGAAAATTTGGCAGTAGGCCAAATTCCTTTGGGAACCTCTGACCTAAATGCAGGAAAGCATCACAGCAATGTACAGCAATCACAGTATGGCAAGCTGACAGACAAATGGTGGCTTGGAGTTCTAGTCTCCCCAATCGTGAGAAAGTAAATTTGTTTATGAAAGCGATCAACCACTGTGGTATTTGTGTTATAGTAGAAGTAGATAAGATATTTACTGTCTTAAGAATCAAGTGGAGTTCTTATTAATACATACGTTTCCAACCCTGGTTTTCACCTTTTTGAAGAACAGGATCTTGGAAAACAGTCTATCTAAATTCACTAGCAATCAAATTATGTCACAAAATGTCATGGTGAAGTCTCATTGATAGTTAGGATCCAAGGACAACGAAAGCTATAATCTCACTGCCATCGAGTGGATTCCCACTCCCAGCAGCCCTGCGACAAGACAGCACTGCCCCTGTGTGTTTCCAAGACCGTAAATCTCTGTGGGAGTCGAAACCCTCGTCTTTCTCCCTCTGAGTGGATGATGGTTTCAAAGTGCTGACCTTGTGGTTAGCAGCCCAGTGCATAACTACAACGCCACTAGGGTGCCTGATGGGGCAATAAAGGTTAGGTATAGAGGCTAGGAGGGAAAGCAACCACAAGACGGTTCATTATTACTGCAAGATGGTCCATTATTAAGCTGACCACAGTTTCACAAGAAAACTTGTCTGCTTGTCCAATTCCACAAGAGTATTCCACAGAAAAGTTTTGCCAAATGAACCATTATTTTTTTGAATGGTTATCTAAGTGGTGAAAGGTAAGGAGATTATTTACTGTCTTCTTCTTATATCTCCTCTTTTGCTGGTTAACGTTTTCTTACGAGGGATTAGCTCTGTCATGACCTGAGATTCTTGTCTACCCCTATTGAGGGGGAAGCCCAGTTCTCACAGACTCATTAAATCAGGGTGGTAGCAGAAGAGCAATTCCCCCAATGCAGGCAGAAGATATTTGAAGATTTTGAATTTGAAAAGCAAGGGCAAAAGTGGACATTCAATATATTTAAGAACCAATAGCAAGTCCTAATTAAAATGAGACACTAATGTAGAAAAAACCTCCAGTCCATTAAAAAAGACCTGACATACCAAATTTATAGAAACGGAGAAACCTTTAAGAGTGTCACTCAAAGACACCCTTAATTGTGGAACTAAAGCCGCCCCATGGTTGGTAGTTCAAAGTCACCAGCAGCTTGGGAGAAAGCTGGAGCTTTCTACTCCTGTAAACAGTTGCAGCGTTAAATCCACAGGGGTCGCTACGAGTCAGCATTGA